>NW_020271353.1:739948-1079509 GCF_002803265.2 Melanaphis sacchari
ATAATCCTAGTAGGTGTAAGTATTCTTGGTATTGTTATTAAACGTTGAGTAAATTCAATAATTGTTCTTTAAATCACCACACTTACTCATTCATTATACACTGTATGTATAGATTGTAAATATACTTATTTTTAATAAACAATAAAAAAAAAAAAAATTCAATAAAAACCCAAATACCCATTTCAAAATAATTTTGCTTTATTTCAACAAGTATATATTTATATTTACATAAATAGTGTTAAATATACTCACATATATATTCTTATAACATAATTAAACATGAATATTATGGTATACGAGTATGTACTTATATGTTATTGCAGGTTACTTAATAATATATTATACGATAATATTAACTTAAAAATAATGACCAAAACTATTTATACAATTTTCACATATTATTACTAATAGCGATTTCTGGTTGGAAACTTGGGAGGTTGTCGAAGAACAGTGGTTTATATACCCGTTATACCACCCTCCCATTGTAAATATGAGCTTTGATTTAAGTTTTACACACAAATATTTTCTCGGATACTATTGTAAAACTTTCATAAAGACCCGCATAGGTAGTAATAGCTTATTATATAAATATTATTCGACATTTTATGGATATACACCACATTACCACAACAGATAGAAACACTTTTTTTTAATTTCGACTGTACGTTGACGTTTTAAAATGATTTGTGTTGACAGATGCAATTTATTATTCTCAGAATGATAAATTAAATGTTTTTTCGCTTGTAATATAATATTATATAAATACGCAATTAATTAAGTACGTTTTGTGAAAAAAAGTAAAAACGACACCGGGGAAATAACGGTGAATATAAAACTCAATTGACTGATTGACCCGACAACTGCTGCAATAATAATACTACCGAAGCGATGATATAAACAACTGTAAAAACTTAATTACAGCGTACCATTATCAGTATTATCATTTTGCATTTCATATAAAATATCGTGTTTCGCGTGGCCTCTGGCGATGAGTGTCAATACAAGGCCACGATTTCAACACTTTTCCGGACAGTTTTTAAAGGTTAATTGATGTATGATTGTCGATCACATTAATACAATACATTAAGCCAATTGTACACACTCAAAAATTTTAACCCATAAAGCTAACCTAACCTACATGTACGTAAGTATATATCATATATTCATATATGATTATGTTGTACATGTTTAATGGTGACAAATCGGTTTTATTTTAATTTATAACATAATATTATATTTAGTTTATGTGTTGATATATTATCGACGCGTTTTGAACCAACACTATTATTTCAGCAACCGGTTTAAATATTTTCGAATAAATAATTAGGTTTATATTTGGTCAAATGATCTATAATAAAATTATATTACTCTGGTAAAAATATATCCTTTACAAAATATTCTCAGAGTCCTAATGATATATCTACTAGGAGAATCAAATTTCCCTCAAAAATTATCTATGTAAGAAATTCTTCGTTTAAAAATATATGATTAAATTGAATTCAAGTTTCATAATAGGATCTATAAGCTATAACCGAAGTGATTTTCACGGTTAATACCAATTATATTGTTTGCTACAGAAATATAAAATGAACCCATAGGCAAAAACAGTTTAATAATTATTATACTTTGACCACGATGATGACAAACGATTAAAGTAATAACGACTTACATAATATACTGATTTTAAGAAGAATTATGAGTTGACCAACATTTCAACTACACGTAAAATATCTCTACCTACAATTTATTGTAGCCAAAAAAATAAAACTTATTATTTCATAATGACGAGCTGGAGTCGATGTGTGTGTGTGTGTGTGTGTGTGTGTGTGTGTGTGTGTGTGTTGTGAAGGAGGGGAGGAGAAAGTTTCTAAAAGTTTTTGAAAATACATGTTTTTTATAATTTTAATTAATCAAAATACAAATATGAAAAATTTTTACTACGCAATAGGCTTCTTCTAATATTGGAAAAATAAAGAGTAGATGAGTTAATTTGACGTTAAACTGAATACAAAAAAATTATAAATATACCTCACACAACCACTCAAGAAGAAACATGTGAATAATAAATATTAGAAAATGTATTTTAAATTTTTTTTCACCTAATAATTATTCAAATTTTAAGTCGTCAACGTAGAGTAAAACGACTCTATACGAAATACGTATATTTATATTCAATAGATTTTGAAATTACTTTGAAATTAATTGAGATAATTAGAACTCTTTTTAATCAGTTACAGCAATATTAACTAAAATCCCTTTTATACTCTATATAAAAATTATCTTAATCATAAGATATGATCTATTATACTCAGAGCCAAATAATTCACACCTTCAGTAATGTTAACTTGACCGCAATTATTAAACAAATCTATTTGGTCGAAAAATCTCATTCATTTTAATATCACAATATTATCATAATATTGTCTAACATAATGATAATATATAAACTTGACTTAATTTGTTCAAGTTAGACTTCTTCTAAAACCATTATAATAACGTTCATTTGTGAACTCTAAACATCTGTGTAAAATGTTATTCAATAGTAGGTACATTAATATCCATTCATATCATGTACAATATGTTTAACAGTTGATATTAAATAAACTAAAACTATTCGTGTCCGGAATCAATCAGTATATGAATATGGCAAATGTAAACGACACATCAAGACTAATCTATGTAACAACACTCGAAGCTAGCCGACAGTATGAACGCAAAAAGCATATATATTTATTGGGATATCTACCTACGTATACAGATCCCTCTCAATAATAAATGGAATCGTCAGCTTTAATGCAACAAAATCATAATAAATAGGTAATAACTTATCTCGTTGGCAGTGTTGTAATAAATTTAAAACTATTTAAATAGTAATTATATATTTTAGTTTACTATAGGTATCTACAACTCCTATTGTAGGTGAATCAAATACTTATTTTAGATAGGTATGGAGTTACTTTTAACTATAATAATTATGATAATAATATTAAAGTACATTTTTTTTTTAGGTTTAATTTTATTAAAAACTTAACACATTTATTAATGGTGCTAAAAAACTTTTTTTAATTTAATATTATTTTTTTATGTAGGTACTAAGGCAAATATAATAAAATATAATACGCATTTGAGGTAAGATAGTTCACTAAGACCTTACCACAAAGTGAGTTTCCCATCTTATGGCGTTAGTTCATATAATATTATCTACTTGTGTATATGGTTTACAGTTTTCGAAAGATAATCTAATAGTTTATTATTAGGAAACTATTTGCATATAGTGAAAATAACAATTAACTATGATTTTTCGTAAATTTGACATTAAAATGGTATGATTCAATCTAATAACGTAAATTCGTGTTATCATTAAAATTAATACAAAGAGACCGATATAATATGATTAATTGTGCGTTGAAAAATCTAAAATATAAGTAACTTATCATTGCTTACTAATAAAGTCCCTATCTTACCTCACAACTTTTTCTTATAACCAGTCACCCCCTCCACAAGTATACAGTATTCAGTTAAAATAAATCATTAATCTTTAAGGCCAGATTTAAACTTCGAAGAAAAATAATATCGATAAATAAATAAAATTAAAATATTGATGTACGTTAATATGTTATATTGGTAAGACCTATTAGTATTTACGTTCGTACTTAAATGTTTTTCAACAAAATTATTTATACTTATATATTTATATATTGTTATTTATAATAATTTTTAAATAATTTTTAAACTTGTTTACCTATTTGTATATTTAAAGGCTATTTAAAACGGGCGCATGTAAATTCCTTGGATTATGAACTTTTTAAATCCTCTTTTCATGTTAATGTCACTGATACATTTTTAATTTTTTATATATTATATTATGTACATATAAAGATACTTATACCTTTATTTTTATTCTAAAATATAACTAATGATCACTAGTTAATTATAAATTAATGAAAAAAGATAATACAATTTAAAATTGTAATTTGCATTGTTTAGATCCAGTTTTGAAGTATTTCATCATCGAAATATTTATTATTTTTTTTAATGGCAAAATTATGGTGTTTAAGTATTGTTGGCGTTCTTTTCATTGAGGATTTTTTAGGTTATTATAAGTTCGTATATGCTGATTAATCTAATGTTAGTGAGTGTTTGAATTTCTAATAGAGCTCTTTTAAAGTGGTGTATATTTGGAAGTATGAAGCGTATTTTAACAAGATTGAACTAAAAGTGAATGAAATGGCTTTGCAATGAAATGCATTAGTAGTCAAAGTCAATCCAGCACTAGTTGGAGTCTAAATATTTTATGAAAATAATGTTATAAACAGTTGACAGCTGATGTGCAGCTATGTTAAAAATAGTTGTAATCGATGAAATTTACATATTTTTTTTTTTAGGTAAAAATAAAGTACCGGTAAAGTTTACAAGCAATAAATCCAACCCTAAAATCGACTAACTTAAAATTAATATAATTTATAATCACACATTGAAAATGAAATTTTAAAAGTGTTTTACAAGAATGTTCAGTAGGTACGAATTATAATCGGTTAAATAGGAACTCTTTAGTATACACATACACCCACACTTAAATATGTAAATAGCAATCTATCACCAACGGTTTAATGATGATATTATTATTATAACATGTTCGTGTTGTCGTGTTGTAGGTATATAAAAATAAAACTGCAAAACGAATACAGTTTTAAACTGTTAGTGTATAGGTAAGTGATAGATAAGCAGACGTGCATTATCATTACTATTATTATTATGATTATATTTTTATACTGTGTAATAAATATAAAATGAATACGAAAGAAGTATGAACTGACAGCTGACGTTTACATTGGACAAATGTCCTACATTTCATTCTCCGTCCTCCCGATGTTTAAATATCGCGGTATAGTGCGTATAGTTTATTTCAATTCGGAGTACCGATTTGTAATTGGCTTAACTATATCTCAACAGCGTTTTATAGTTAATGTAACCATTATTTTAATAGTCCAGAACGGGGGCTTTCAACATTTTTTAAAAATCGGTGATTGATATTTATTGGATAAAAATTAAAATCATAAAGCGCTTAAATAGATATACCATTAAAATAATACGATAACTAACTTTTATTTTATTTATTATTTAATATTGATATTTAGTAAAGTAACATTTGATTACTACTTTTTATAAAGTATATTACACATAATATAATGTATTTAGGACCACATTATAATAATCATCATCATCATTCAATTATCAATTATTAATAATTGAATAATAATGATACTACGTTATTTGAACTACAACACGTTTAGTCACTAAATCATGTCTATTAAATTTTGCAGTTTTACACTGTTTATTTTCTGATATAATACGTTTAGGCATTTTATAGTTTATACTCATTTATAGACTAATTAGACAATGATAAATGAATATAATATTTTGTTGTACGAGTATTATGAATAAATATGTAGGATGTATGTGTGAAAAGTATATTTATTTTTATGATAGTTATATAAGTTAGAAGTCATTTTTTGATTGAATTAAAACTATAATTCTGTGAACACGTCATGCCAACGTCACTATTATAAACTTTAACAATGTCAATTGAAAAACCATATTCTTATTGGCATTGAAACGGGATTACTAGTTATTACGATAATATTACAGTAGACAGTGATAAAATTTAATTTATTTCTTTAAACGCCCACTAGAGCTTAATTTTTACAGTATATTATGAAAACACAAATTTAGTAAAAAAACTGTTAACATTTTAAACAAACACTACTTTACTTTTTCCGCAGTAAACTAAAACACATAAGATAAAATAATTTTAACTAGTATACATTTTTTTAAATAATATAACTTAGATAATTAGGTAACAAACCATTTGAACTACATAATTAAACAAAATGTAATTAAGTAATTGAAAAACATTATGTTTTGGAATATAAGTTTTTAAAATCAAATAAATCATAAATTTTTAACTAATTACATTCTCTAATGATACTATCATTAGTGTTTATTTATTTATTTTATAATTAACAGAAGGTACCTTTTGAAGAAAATAATAGATTAATAAATTATACCAGGAATAATATCAAAAATCCGTTTATAATTTCCAAATAATTTATTGAATTATTTTAAAATTTCTATTATTTTTTTCCTAATATAGTACAATATATTATATGAATATCAAATAATATGACTACTTATTAACTTAAGGTTACTTTATAACTTTATTTTTACTTTTTTCGTTTTAACGCCCAAATTTAGTATTTTTTTTAACTTTTAAGAGATATAAAGTGTTTTGTGGATTTTAAATACTAAACACGTAAAAATGCCTAATCGTGCTATGCCAATTATTCAAAATGTGAAAAGTCCAAAATATTCTAAATGATGATTGGATTTGTAGTAAAGTACCTTAAAAGTGGTCGTAGTGAATCAAATAAGTGAAAGAATGTCACTATTCCAGTTAACTCCTATTATAACTAATTATAGTAATTAATTATAACGTATTTACATATTTGAATTAAATAAATACAAATAATAAAGTAAATACACAAAATTAATTACTAGAAATACTGGAAAAATATACATATTATTGATAAATAGATATTTTTTCTTTGTTTTTATTGAATACACTATTGGTATCTATACTAAATAATACTACCACGAATCATGATTCGACCTGACATGTATTCCATGGTAAGGGATTAGATCTATGGATCATGATCCAAATTTTTCTATGAACATAAACTTCTTTTTGTTAAAAATTTTAATTGCACCTTACTAATATTATTTACGAAGATTAAATCAAACGCTTATGTTCAAACATTAAAACTTATCAAAACATTATAATCTGAAACAATATTGGAAACAAACAGAACTTTTTCGTCTATTCTTTCTCTTTATCAATTTAACAACTGTTTGAACGAGTGTGACTTAACTTTGAAGTTGAAATAAGCGCCCACACAACAAAGTATACCGCACTCGTGGCTCTGACACTTTGTGTATAAGTAATACTATACTCAAAGATGCGTACTTCAAAATTAATTATTTAAATTTTACATTTTAATTAAGGCCTAATATAAAGATTTGCTCACACGCGAAAAACAAATGTTTTATGTTATAGATGCCATAATAAGTCTAATGCCGGATTTAGAACAAGTGCCGCCATAGGCCCTTTTAAATATGCCGCCCTAACCCCAAGAAAAAAAAATGTCGAATTTATTTCCCAAATTCATAGATTTACTCCTATGTTTTTTAAATATTATATAATATTAATTTACGCAATTACATAGATGCATAAAATATTTATATGATCTTTTTTCCATTTCTTACAAAATATGTCGTTCTAGACTCGGGTCTCGCGAGCCTAGACGTAAATCCGGCCCTGAGCAGGTCACATAAAATATAGTTAAAGTGTAGTCAACATTTAATGACGTTTAAGTCACGGTAAATCCACTGACATTATACATGCATTAAGCATTTTCAAAAAAGTAGATTTGACTGATTCTTACAGTGAGCGTAGGTAAAACTAATTTACTATTTTTCAAAACAGGTGAATTGAATCTCTTGTATATTTGAATCGTGTAATAGTGCTAAATACTTATAACATAATAATACATACATCGTAAACATTTATCACAACTGAGTTATCGGTACGCCGTTTCAGACAGAACGCGTTTTTATACATTATTGTTGCTTAATTGTCGCGTATTTATACGATACTTATCTTGTCGTATTTAGACGCAATTACTGTAAACTAGTTTTCAAAGGTTGTGTAGTGTAATTTAGTCGTGTAATCGTGCACCATCAGTTATTTCGAGAAATATATACATTATACACTCCTATATCAACTTTATAATGGGTGTAACGAAAAGTTAACGTGACAGACAAATTTTTATTTTTAATAGTTACAAGTTTCGGTTCTATAAAATATTAAAAAATAAAATCCAACGTTGGGTTTAGGTTAGGTAAAAAATACATGTAAATAAATACATGTAGTGATTTCAACACAGTTATACATACATAGTTCTGAAAATCACAATCACAATAAACTAGACGAAAAGCTATTGGAAAATATTTTAAGTAAGCCATCTAAATTCTAAACTCTTACATTCTGAATTACAAAAATAAAACGTAAATACATTAAATTATTGACAGCTCTTATTAAAAGGAATATACGAAATATTCGATCAATTATCCACCCTAATTACTGAATAGTTTATTTTATACTTTGCATGCAAATATTTATATTTTTATTGATGCACTCAAAGAAATCAAATTTAATATATATATATTCTAATAAGAAGTAAAGAGCTAAGTAAAAAATCAAAACACAAAATAGAAACAGAGAATATATTAAGAAAATGGTATTTTTTATAGAAACAGAATTATTATACTTAGACAATCTATACTTATATAAATATGTATTGTATTGCATATTGTTTAATTCTTTATGCTTGCCGCTTGGATCCGACTTATGTGAACATGTTATAATAATAATATGTATATCAGCTAATGTATAAGCCAATCCCATCATCATTACACATTGCAACGTACATGTGTGGGATCTAAGTTTTCATTTGAGATCTCCTTAGAAAAATGTACAGTTGAAATATCGTATATATATATATATATATATATATATATGCATTTATATTATGTTGTTAAAATATTACAAAATATAATATATTATTACAAACGATTTATAAAATATAATAATATACACTATAACAAGTACCTATATAATATGAGATGTTGTGTACAGTTCAGTATACAGATACGTTTTTGGTGTAAAATAGACGTTTATTGCACAAAAAAATAAAAAATAAAAAAAATGAACAAAACGCCCGCAGTTTGTTGTTTGAACAATAACGAGATTAGTTTATTCATAACATTGACAACACAACAATGAAACGTGAGAAAATGTTAAACCGTTGAGTAATTTAACAATTACGAACGTTTCGAGAAAGCGTATCGAAACGTTTGATAATAACGCAACAGCGCGCGTACTTTTTGCCGTATATATACACATTTTATAGGAAATCGTCAAACGTTTAAAATACAAACAGAAGTGTACAGAACTTACTATTGCGGATCGGACGTTATAATTAATTCAATATTATATTGTATATGCATCACGCCGATGGCTGATACATAACGAAACGGGTGTAATGACACAGAACGCAGGCCGAGTAGAACTCGTTTTTTAGACACTCGAAATCAATCATTTCGTCGGTTATATAAACGGCATATATATATATATATTTAATTTTAAATGCACATTAGGACACTCGCGTAAACCGTTCAAGTCATGCACAAATCCATAGTATGTAGGTACTATTATATGTAGTGAGTGAGGCAGGGGAATTTAGTAAATCGTGAACTTATTATTTCAAAACACTACCAGTTTTTATATTTTATAATTGGATCGATGTCATTCGCTACATTTATTTCTTTATGCACTAATGATTATAACTTATAAGTGATTAGGTTTCAAACGACCACTTAAACAAGCCGTGATACTTTTCATGAAAGTCACTAAATATATAAGTAAATAACGATAAAAGGAAATAGAAAATGTTAAAATTGGAACTTGGATTTATTTTTATAATAATAAATTAAGAACGCTATAAGGCAATTATTTTTTATTGCCAATACAGATACCAAAAAATGAAAATTACACAGAATAATCTTTGTTTACTGACGTGTATAATTACATATTATACATATAAATATATGTAAATGAATGATTATTTTTTCAGAATTGTTTACTATAATGATACGTCGTTTATTTTAATTTTGAGTTTCACCTCTTTAAAGATACCGTAAATGTCGTTATTCGTTAACCTCGCATAAATCAACTAATCATACAATACCTACTACGATGAATTGTTGGTTTTGTTGATTTAACAGACAACTTAACTTTGCCACTGTGTGTTAGAGACGAAGTAGGCAAGTACACTAAGTAGAATACAATTATTAACCGTAACTGTATACACATCTATATATTATACATTCGTTTTAAAACATTAAATGGAAAAATATAAGTAGACAAAAGTCAATTTTTTCTAAATTGTTTTTTTTTTTTAATTTTCACGATAAAAACAATAATCTCGGTTTAAATTACATAAAATATTCAAAAAGATATTTACAATTGACTGAGTAAAATCGTACGGCAACAAATTAGTGGGTTTTTACATGTTCGAAATCAACTGGTTCTAAATTATCTAAACTAAACGAATTTTCGTTCAATAAAGTGACCAACGAATCCACTGGCCTATTTAGGTGGGAGTCGAACTTTTCTCCAACGCTCCAAATTGTCTCCAGGTCGAAATTCTTCCGAGCATCTTTTGTTAATAAGTGTACAGCTATATTACCTGAAAAGTAGACAATAAATATTATCATGAAAACACGATATATAAAGGAATAAGTAATATATTAACAATACATTTCCAAACTATATCGAATTAGATACTCTCATCGTTATTAAAATAAAATTTAATTTAATATATATTTTGAACGCTATAAATATTAATTTCTAAAATACAAATTTTTTTAGATCAATGACTGATTTGAACTATTCAACTCGTATGTTCAAGTTATCAAAAATGTAATATAATTAAAAACTAAAAAATAGGTTTAAAAAGATTCTTATACAACCAATAAATTATATTAATTAACTACTCAAAACAGTTGTAACAAATATATTTTTACATGTTTTGATATCGTCAATAGCCATAAAAGTAAACACAACATAACACAATATTTTTAAACAAAAAATAATGAATTGATTTTATTATTTTTTTATTATTGCACTATCGTCCATTACACTACTTAAAATGTATGTTAAGAAATCCATCACTCGTTAGTATATTGTATAAAAAAAATACTAGTGTAATGCAGTAATGTCAGTAATACTGAGAATCCATGTTAATTGACTAGACAGTCGTGAGAAATGAATACCAAGTTACAAATAAAAATGAAATAATAATATGTTAATCACGTAATTCACTTTTCTTTACATTGTGCATCGGTAATTAACTTATAACAGTCAACAGACATACATTATACAGAAACAAAACTATATCAAACTAGGATATTGTAGGACATGAATTCACAATTGAAATCTCAAATTAGTAGATATATTTTAAGTTCACAAATAAATTGTATTGATTAACAAATATGTACTAAAATTGTCAAACATCTACTAAAAATTGTAAAATCAAGAAATATGCCCTTAGATGAAAAAAAAATGTAACGGTATGCACTAAAAGCTTTTGATGAATTATTTGCAAAGTCATATAATATAAAATGGATTATAAAGCTTATAAAATAATATCAATGTAATAAATTTAAAAAAATAAAATAAAATAGGTATCTATAAAAAAGCCTTCTCATTTGTATCATGGATAAATTCGACAAATCGTATTATTAATAATTGTACGTACGATTCCCTCACATACACATAAATATAACATCAGGAAAAATACATAACAGTACAACTGTCCCTTATAGTACTGTATTAAGAAACGAATTTGCCCGACCAGGTTAGAAATCTCAACGCCGGTGCCGACGGCCGATGAGGATTTTTATAGCATACAAGTTCATCATAAATAGTATCGTATAATGATCGCGCACACCATGGCTAAATAATTAACTATATGCGAGCGAGTCAAAGCACATATACAGAGTGATTCACCAAACACACGCTTACCCCGCTTTTTTTTTCAATAACGCAGTAATTAAAAATCGGATTTTAACAGTTTTTAAATGTACTCAGAAGAAACCATATTTTTAAATTTTCGAGATTTTTTGTACTACAAATTCCGTGTTTTCAAATGAAAACCTCCTTTTCTAATGTAAATTATTTATCAAATGAATTATTAGATTATTTCACGAAATAAAATTAAAATTTAGACAAGTAGTTTTTGAGTTATTTAATTTGATGTATTGAGAATAATAAGTTCATGATAATGAGCTTGGACTATGAGAGAAAAATGATTTAAACATTAATATTAATCTATCAAAATTTAAAATTTTTTTAAAATATACTAGATTCAATATCACAACTATTTGGTATTTTTGTAAAACCGTGTTTAAAAACTATTATCCTTAGTATAAACAATAATTCAAAAAGTATTCATTCTAATATAAAATTAGTCACGCATAACAAAATGTTAAAAATCTAATTTATTAAAAAATTTACAATAAAAAAGGAGGTTCACATTTGTAAAACTGAAGTTTGTATTATCACAGGAGAAAACTCCTTAAGTAGTACAAAAATCTTAAGGATTTGAAAATATGGTTTTCAAGTTCACTCGAAACTTCTAAAAACAAGAGTTTAAATTAATCAATTATTAAAGGAAAAACGGGGGTAAGCATACTTGGTGAGTCACCCTGTATAGTACAGCACTGTCAGTCATAACGACCAGTTCATAGAATATTATATTATATACACATAAGAATTGTATGGCTTTTTTTGTTTTTGTTTTGTTTTTTATCACAGCGCGCCGATCGACTGTACGCCGCGTTGTTCGTGGCGCGGCGCAGCGTCCGTTGATTTCTTCTCCAACAATGGAAGACCGTATACACATACCTACAGACGCTGCGCGTCGTCATATTAAACAACGACGCGGGCGTGAAATCCGTCTATGAAATAATGGTCGCGCTGTCCCGCAGTAGTAATTTTTGGGTCACGACGATATTATAATATTATTATCATACACAGACGTACAAGTATACACTGTTTAAATACGTGCATTTATAATGCGTGCGTGTTTATATATTTTTATAATATAAAATAGTGAGGAGCAAATAATATGTTCATACACTGCAGTGTATTCGGGGGCGTCATTTCACAATTTTTAAGAAGAAGAAGAAAGGACCAAATTCGTCGACTTGGAAAATAAAATCACGGTCATGCATTTGTAGCTATTATAGGAATAGATATAATTTTTCCGCAGTAGAAAACGGGTGTAAAACTTACACGCTACAGGTAGTAAGTACGTCATCACACTGAAATACTATTATATGAAACATTATAGATTGCTAAATATCGAGTGCCCAAGTCTACACTAAGTAGCAAGCACCAGTAATACAATAAATCAATACATTTTTCATTTATTTTTAAGAATTTTAGCAATGAAAATTTAAATGATGAACTATCAATGCAAAGTATCGTAAACAATAAAGTTTTTTAATACAACTATAAGTACTATTGGAAGTATACATGTGTCCCGGGGCGAAGTGACCGGCCGCCGTTATATGAAAGTATACCTAAAATGATGAAGAAATAACCTTTAAAGTGGGGGGTCTAACTCTTTTTTTTTTTAGTTATGGGCAATTTAAGTTTTTTTAAACCAAACCAAAACTGCCACGGATTTTTTTATGTTACTCCGAAACTTTTCAACATTTTAACATAATTTTTTTTATTTTAAAGCTATTTAATTACTTAAAACTTAAAACTTAATAACTTAGTTATCGTGTCATCTGTACATAGACCTGTTATTATTAATAATTTTAGTAATTTGTAAAGTTTCAAAATGCCAAGATTATTTGATTTTCATTTGGTCACATTGCTGATATGCATTTTGTTACTTATTGTTATTTGTTAACTTATTACATTATTTATATCACCTCTAGTGAGTTTATGCCTAAGTTAGACTTGATGTTTAGTAAAATTATAAATTGCCAATGATTAAAATCACAAAGACCTGTATGTTTAGCTGCGTATAACTCATGATGAACGATATGAAACCAAACTTATAAGGTATTCTAGGTATTGTTCTTGTAGAATCATACACCAAATAACTCATACCAATATTAATTATTTTGAGTAATGAAATTTAATTTTAAAATCTAACTTTTGATAAGAAAATTACTTTTTCAATTAATAATAATATATACAAGTTTGGTTTAGTTGCGATGTTTTAAAGGACAATAAATAGCTTTAAAATAAAAATTATGTTAAATGTTGAAAGTTTGAAGTAACATAAAAAAATCCGTGGCAGTTTTGGTTTGGTTTAAAAAAACTTAAATTGCCCATAACTCAAAAAAAAAGAGTTAGACCCCCACTTTAAAGGTTATTTCTTCATCATTTTAGGTATACTTTCATATAACGGCGGCCGGTCACTTCGCCCCGGGACACATATAAAATAAATTTTCACCACAATGTTTATTTATTATTATTTAATTTGGATAATTGATTAAGGAATTACTGATTTTTCATACAATTCTTATGGTGGGGTATTTTCAAGCTACCTATTCTTACCATTTTAAATGACGTCCCCAAATGTATAATATTATACATTAATATAATATTTCTAAAACACTAAATTGATTAGAACAGCCAATAGTTCCGATGCGATCTCTTAATTTCCTCCTCCCCACTAGGTTCATCAAAATATAATAGTAAAATATATAATGGTAAATCAGAGTATAAACTAGGTTGGGTAGCTGGTATATGATGGTACCTATATATATATAACGTAAAACATATAATATAATAGGAATGACATTCAATTCTTATTGTTCAATAATAATTCATAATTATTTTCGTTGGCCGATTACGTGTGCTACCTTCCCTGAATTTGGATTTAATATAATACGGCCTACAAAAAAAAAAAAAGTATACAAAATGATCTGCTTAATTCGAAAATTGAAATTTTTTGTCAAAGTTAAATTTTTGATTGAATTTTTTCCATAAAACAGTTTAATATATAGTTATTAATCAGTAAAAAAAAAAAAAAAAATCATTAAACAAGCATAGGTACAGTACTTTGTAAGTACCTATTTTATATTTTTATTTAATTTTGAATTTGTCAATACTTATATTTTGAAGATAAAAAATATATGAGACGTCGACATTTTTATCCATTAAAATCGGGGTATCCGTCTTCTGCGCATGAATAGCAGTAATAATAACTTTATGGTAAAAATTACAAACTCACCTATGTCTAACGCAATCCAGTCGATAGGTTTCTTGTTCACTATTCTGGGTATGCTATCCGATGGTCGGCGCTTTTTCTTAAAAAGCTTATGGACAAACTCGGCGATGGACATCAAGTGTTTTTGCGATTTACCTGTCGCTATTACGATGTAGTCGACGTACCTCACATTGGCAGGAACAGTCACGACGAACAGATCCGAGGCGTTGTTTTTTTGAAGAACTTCGACTAGATGCTCCACTTCGAATACTCCGGATACGCCACCTGTAAATGTGTTCGACGTAGGCGTTTAAATAAAGAAATAAAATATTTCTATAAAAGAACCATTTAAAACATAATCTCAAGTTTTAACATTTAGCAGCTATATCACTTTTTACAAAAAATTTTAACGATTTTATCCGTCAGCATGAGACGTCACACGTCACTAATTTATTCCACCTAAGTTATAGTAGATGCCATAAAAAATGCATGCGATTCACATATTATTATTCACGGTAAATGATGGATAACGAAAAATACCAAGTGGAAAAGTTCACAATCTTTATACATTTTAGTAAATCTACTTTTTATTAAATTTAATTTGGGGTTTATTGTGACCTTTTTAAATCGCTATTATTTTTTCATCATCTAATAAACACAAAATGTCAAACAAAATCAATACATTATTTTTAAACAACATTTATTTAATAGGAGTATACTGTGTTGAAGGTATTGTAATATGTCCAGACATATAGGATCATAAAAAACGAATATAAATACTTGACATAATATATATGTGATATATCACATACGTAGACATTCGCGATAAATATATAAGTAGATACTGTGAATGTCCGCAATTGGTGAATGTTAATATATTGATTAAACTTGTACTAATCATAAACATTCACAAGTGAATGTCGACATTTATACATAGCGATTTTGCTGATGCTTGGTAATATCGAAATTGTTTTGTTTGAATGTAATTTTGGGATGATGGGAAAGTCAGTAAAATAATAACTAGTAATAATATATAGTAGTAGGCATACAACCTATAGTTTTGATAAAATATATTAGTACCGTACCCAGCAACTTTTATATTATATATATATGTATATATCGATAAAAGCTTCGCTCACTATACTGCCATATTATCATTCATTGCAGTTATAACTTATATACAAATGATTTGCATAGTAATTAAACTTTTTTTTTATATACACTAAAAATCAATTTTGATTGTACAAAGAAAATGTAATATTAATCACCGATATACTATAAATATATAAAAAAAAATTGTAAAATACAATAAACATAATTTAAACGAATAATAAGTACATATCATAATAATAATTTATTGATTAAATTAAATATGTTATATTTTTTATAATTATCTATAGTCTATACCAGAGGTCACCAAATGGCGACCCGCAGGCCGCGTATGGCCCACAGACAAAGAATAATTTTTTCAAATGTTTGTAATATCACTAAACAATTTTCTAATTTAATTGTATTTACAATCAGTTTTTATTTTAAATTTTTTCAGATATTTTTAATATTAATTATGATTATAATGTTACAATGGCAAATAATAAATAAAAAAAATAATATTTTCATTACATCCAATTTTAAAATAATTTTATGTAGGTATTAAAAATATGTACATAGAATTTTGATGGCCCGTGAAAAATTTTTAGAAACCTAATGTGGTCCACCAAAAATATTAATTAGTGACCCCTGATCTATACTTTATGTTAATATAAATTAAAACTGTGTTATGTATGTCTACAAGTACATCACGTAACATATATTACGTAAATGATTGTTTATAAATACACACTACACACATTTTTTTTAAATTATTTAATTTTAAAGTAAAATATTCTTTGTTAGTCATATTATATTATTTTGGTACTTAAAAGGGAACATTAACAACTCTACTTTTATATAGGAAATTAAGTATTAAATACATTTATTTTCTCTCTTAATCTTCTTAATAAATAGACCAAACAACTAATACCTAAATTTATCAATAAAAAATAAGTATTTACTATAATTTTTTCGTTCTTGTCATGATAGTAATATTATAATTTAAACAAATTAAATAAAAACCACAAACTTACTCGGCTTTATAATATGTTTTGAGTATACTTCATTAAGTATAGATAATACTGATAATAGTATAAGTTACTGTAATGAAAATATTAAATTTGAATTCAATAATAAATCATTGTACACGAAAAAACAATTTTGAGCGAAAGAGTTTAAATAGGTATGTACTATATTTCTTTATTTAAATACATTGTTAACTAATAACAGAAATTACGGAAGATAATATTTTTAGACTAATTTATATATTTTGAAAATTTCACTGCATAAAGTAAATTTAATAATGTACATAAACGTTTTATGTCTCCAAAAATAATATTTTTAAATTATACACACAATAATTATTGATCAGTTATTCATTATTGTATTTGATATTTATAAAAAAAAATAAAATAAAATAATAATAAAAAAATTTCAAGGCCTATAAATAGCTTAATTATAATATTTTGAAAACTATTACATACATACAAAATAATAATGCAAACATTTGGTGAAAAGTATCTACATTTTAAGTATCTACGAATATTTTTTTTGAATTACAGCAAAAAATAAAATTGATTTTTTTTGAAAAAAAGGTTTTGCGTTAAAAATTCCAATTTTCCTTAAGTTAGTTTTGGTTATTTTTACAGTTTATTTTAAAAATTACTGGGAATTTTAATTCTCAACAACTTGTGTACAAATACACACATACACACATATATCATTGTAAGAATCAATATATTCATTACTCCGTTTAGATATTTATCAGTTAAAATAAATTAAATCATTTAAGGAAGAATAGTTATTTTTTTATAATAAGTATTCAATTTTATTAACATTTATATTGCAAAAGCTTATAAAAATTACAAATGTATTATAATTGGCTAAAAATAATGCATAATAATATCATATGATATATGAATATAAATATTTAATGAAAACTTCACGTCTTTATAGATATTCTTTTTAGAATTATTACAACAAAATAACGATTTTATCAATTGGTATTGAGTAATACGTAAATATTCCAAGTTTCACGCAATAGTTCGTTAGTTATTCCCAATTTTTAAGAAAAATACTAGAAATAGAAAGGACTTCCTAGTTCTAATCCCACAATGTAGGTACTACGATCTTACAAATATTACTATGTTAGACTTTTTTTTATATATCGTATCATATCGATATTATAAATTATAATCCTCATCAAATGCTGTATAGCTTCAAGGTTAAATAAATAAATAATTAATATAAACGTATTAATAATATATAATTATAGGAATGACTTGACGATAACAACGCTATTCGACATCATAGGTATAAGCCTAGATTGCTGACCACTGATGTCCACTGGTAGATAATAACGGTTCTTGTCCGGCCAATTTCTTATTGAGCATATCGAACACGTGTTTGGGCAGTTTGCTCTGTAGCATTTTGCACGGAAAAAAAATTTGGTTGTAGTAAATATTTAGATAGTTTCTAGTTGGTGTAATAAATAATTTAGTTGTGTCAAACAATATGTTTAGTTAAAAATACTAAAATGAATTAGTTGAACAATTATAGTCAAACTAACTTGCTTTATAGTTATTGCAACTATATAAACTAGTAATTCAAATATAACCATATGAAATGGTTGGTGTACAAATATTAAACAGTTATAGTAACCATAACCAAGGCGTAACTTTCCCGCCTAATTCAAAAGTTAGAATTTTGTACAAATAATAATAAGACTTATGAAATGTCAAATGATTAAAATTTGGTTTAAATACAATAAAAAACATTTGAACATTTCGAATAACTTTTGTCACGTTACACATGTGATAGCTAGTTCAAGGAAAGATAGCTTGCATATAGGTACTCCATGATGTGTTATTATTATATATTTTAGTAATTAAATGGCATATTATAGTAAATTTGCGTGTTTATATCTAATGCCTACTTATATAGTTCCAATTAAACGATATTCGTAAAAAAGGGTTAATCGTTTAAACGTACGAATATGTAATTTCAAATAATCTAGAGTACTCGCTATTAAATCGAATTCCATGATTTTACAATCTTCCCAATAATCGTGATTTTTGATTTTGTATAAACATATACATGACGTGTTTAAAGAAGTTCCAGGACTTGCTACATTATTATTACAACTTATAAGCATTATTATAAGTTTACAATATTGTCATCGTCATTCGTTTGTGACCTGTGTTTGCGTCTGCATCTGCTTTTGCGATCAGATGTGTAAAATATGTATGATTTGTATTTTTATTATTTTTTTTGAATATTTTATTATTAATACATTTGATACTAAATCAATTACCTAATATATACTATTTATATTTTTAATTAATTATTTAATCTTAAACACAAAAACAAATTAAAAGTAGAATGATAAAATAAAAATATTAAGATTTAAAAAAAAAATTAATTTGCTTAAATAATTACTTTCGCCATGTTTTGACTAATCTGATAGGTAGTTAGGTAGGTTAGGGCGATGGACTCTTGTAGGGTTTAGTATAGGGACACCTAGTCCAGGTTCAATTCCCGAACTCGATACAATTTAGTTTTTGCATTTTTTTCATATTTTTGCAGATACTTTTTAACCACAAAAATATAGTTATTTTAACTATAATAACTGGTTAATTCTACTATTCATTATAGTTAAAATTTTAACTATAATTTTATAGTTACATTTTTAACTACTATTTTATAGTTATTCTAACCATGTAGATTCAACTAATTCATTTTAGTATTCCCAACTATACATTTATTGTGTCACTATATTAACCTGAGATTATGGTTGGGTTAATCATTTATGTGGTTGTAACAACTATAATTTTTTTTCCGTGTGTACAGCACGGTGAGTTTATTGCACAAAATCATCGTGTTGGCTAGGTGCTCGACGCTTACGGGCCACATCTCCGCGTTCTAAATCAGAATCACCCATATTCACCTCCTGTACGAAAATCTGCCGATTCATTTGACGGTTTGTTAAGACCGGTGACTTTAATTCGCGGACAAACGTTGTCTGTTCAATATCCTTGGTTGACAGCCATTTTTTAAGTCGGTCCGATTCGATTTCTTGGTCTTTATTGTATTCCCAACTTACATAGATGAAATAACCTAGGAAACACAGGCCAGCTAAGGCAGACAAGGTCTTCAAGATGTTCATGGTGAACATCCACGAGTGAACGTCCAAAAGCTAACTAACGACAAACTATAGAATGTCTTCGACCGTAATGTGTAGTTTATTTATCGGTTGCCTATATTAACAGCGCTATACTAACTTACAAAATTAAACGAAAACCAATTAATTCGTAGCTCGTTATAAACAGAGTCTGCACGAGAAAATGTACACGTTTATACAAAGTTGCTACACGAAACTTATAACAAAAAAAAAAAAAAAAAAGTGCAGCCAGCATCACACAAAATATATCTTATTATAATATTAAATATATAATACATTAGTACCTAGGTATCTACGTATTTAAAAAAGTGACGAATAAGTATTACTCACTATTTTGCCTTAATGTAGATGTTGAGTAACTCATTGCTTTAGATGCGGTAAATTTGAATTCAATGATATTATTAATCATTGTATACGAATAACGATTCTGAGAGGAGATAATCTGTATATATCGTTAAATACAGAAAAATATAAAAAAAAAAAATATCTGTATATTTCATGATATTTGGTTTGACATTGCTATTAAATAATTTATTTTACTATTATAGTATTACATTATGTTGATCTAATGTTTACTGAAAATGTTACATTTATTAAATTATAAATAATAATATGTATATATTTTTACCATATTATATAATATTACTAACTTTTGAATCAATACAATCTTATCGTAAAACAGAGTGAATAGATTTAAAGTACATAGGTACTTAATGAAAATCTCATTGCATATAGTAAAATTCATTATATATTATGTAAAACTTAAGTCTTTATGTTCTTAAATTAAAACAAAATAATTTACTTCGTTGTTCACATGCGTGAAGTCAGCCCATTCACTTTAGCGTAACGAATCAAAATTTCCACCAATATTTTATGAGTTATATACAAAATAAGAATTGGTAAGCTAACTTCACGTAGTTCAATCATGCACTCTAAAATGTTGAAATACGTATAAACTAAAAGATACAGTAAGATTTGCGAACATTTTAAAGTCCACACTTAATGCACCAAACCCATTTTTCGAACGTGAAGTTGCCCCCCCCCCCCCGTATTTTCCTATAACTATGAAATTTATGTTAAACGATAGTGTGTTATTTGCGAAAATTATCAGCCAACATTCAGAATTTTTTCAGGAACCTAAGTCTTTTTCTCATCAAACCAATGTATATAATTATAAGAATTACCTTGATTTTTCTTTACTTTTTTATGTTTAAAAATGTAATTATACACATTGTTGAGTCAATATTTTTTTATATAGATGAGAAACTTTTTGTATTAAATTGCAGATCTTCAAAATGTTTTTTATAATATTAAATTTAAAAAACTTTAAAAAAATGAAATTAAAAATGTCAAATACCATAAAACAAAATATATTATTAAACATAGTTTAAAATGAATAATAAACAATAAACATATAGTCAATAGTGTGTAAATCAAACATTTTTAATATATTTCTGTGATTATGTATTTTATACATTATCTTTTAACTGTTAAATGAACAGCTTATGAAAACCTCGTAATAAATGTTCTAGAATTATAACTTACCAAAAACACTTGTCTTTTAACAACATTTATAAAAAAAAAAAAATGTCTAATGTTTATAAAAAGTTCAAAAAGATTTAAAATATTTGAAGTATTTATTGATACTCGTTTTTGAGTTACACTAAAAAAAAAAAAAAAAACCAGAAATAATCTTGGCATTTTGAAAGTACAAACTAATCCAATTTTCTATATAAAACTATCACCAAAGTTAAATTAAAGCATTTTCAATTACTTATTGTATATTATAGTATATACATTTAACATATTACATGGAAAAAAAAAAAAACAAATCAATATAAAATTAATACATATATTGCTATGTTTAGAATATAAAATAACATTTATTTTAATATGGACAAAAATTATAAAATCAGAATCAACCTACTAATTTACTTGATCTCAGTAAAAACCAATTTAAAAAACACGAGCTAATTAAGTACAACTATGTTAATAGAATTTCAAATAAAAAGTAAATTAAAGTAAAATCATACAATAACTCAAATTTTTACTATTATCTTTAATATTCAAATCTATCACCTAATTACCTTTATTACATATATATTTATTTATCATATAAGAAAAAAATGTTAATGCACTGGTTACTTTTTTTTATTTTTCTAACCCTAGCGCAATATTCAACCTCCTTTGCATTCAACAGATCCATTTTTGGGTTGTTAGTTTTATATTAATTTTAATTGACTTGATAAAGAACTTAAATAAATATAATTTAAGGAACCCCATAGGTATTTACTGATGTTTTAATTTTAAAGTAAAATAAATACTTGTATTTATAACTAATACTTGTACGTATAAGTCATCAAATGTTTGTAAATTTTATGGTAGGCTAATAAGACATAAATAAAATAGAAGTGCCAAAATACACCTTGTCACTTTCCCACATGGCTCTTCTGCGTTCTGACTTATACTATTGCATACCTTGCAACCCCCTAGATACATCTATATAAACATTGTAAGTTAATAATTTATATAGTTATAATACACTTTTAATTTAAAATATCAATAAAATCTTATTAGGTACCTTAGGTCATTGGATCTCGACCACTGATCTAAATTGTATCAAAAAATCTATTTTTAGAAAGATTGTGAAACTTGTCTAAAGTGGTTTGTAGTCCTACTTAATAAGCCATCGATAGTCTAAGACTGTAAAAAGATTGAGAATCACTATTCTGGATAATATTTTTACTTTTAAGTGTAATATTAAGTCAATTATTTCACTCCAATATTAAACAAAAAAAAAAAAAAAAAAAATGAGATTTGCCAAACCTAAATTTTTTATGTTGCATATACGATAGAAAATCAATACAAAGTGTGCTGTAATCCTCCTAAGTAATTTAAGTAGATGAAGATAATAAATATGAATATTTTATAAAAAAAAAATTATCATTAATTATTTTATTACTAAACACTAATTATACTAAAATGTACATACGTTATACTATACTTAAATTATGATCTTACTAGATACTTGGAAAAATACATCGTAGCTCACAAGTTATACTATACAAAATGGGTACATAATATGAGCAAAACCCTGCCTACAAATCTTTATCAAATAATATTTATAATAAATTGTCAACAATTCCTTGTATCAATAAAAGTATATTTACAGAATGATATTTAAACACAGTTTTATTTTAATAGATATTCTAAATATATTTGAGTATTGGTTTGGTGCTATTGTCCCACTACCAGCATGATGATATTAATATGATATAATGATTGAATACTTGATAAAAAATTTTAAAATACCAACCCAGTATCATAAAACTTATAACTAAACCAATTAAAGAGCTTGTGTGAAGTTGGAATTTGAGGGCCTTTTTAACCATTTCTATTATTATTTAAGTAACAATAGTATATATGAAAGGATATACTATAATAATATACTTTTAGTTTTTACAACCATGAATTACTATAAATTAGATAGTTTTATTTTTATAAATTAATAGATATGTTAATAACTAAAAAGAATGTACATTAACATGTACTGTTTTATTCTCTTGTACATAGTACCTAACTAGCAAGTGCAATATGGACATACAGTATTAATAAAAACTATATGAACAATGTTTAAAAAATACTAAATGATTAAAATCATTAAGGTAATATGTGCAGTTACCACAGAATGTAGTTTAATATTAGTATACATTTATCTTAACTATCAAGATTAAAAAACAATAATAACAAATTAACTAAAATAGAATTATAAAAACAAATAATAATGTATTATACAAAGAAACATTATGATTACAAATTTTAATTATCTATAGTTTCAGTTCTAACAGAAAACACTTACAATACTTAGTTATATGCAATTTTAGAGAAATACCTTAAAAGTTCTTGCATATATAAAAACATTAAATTTTATTGTCATCATTTGATTTATATTGTATATTATGCTATATATATGCCAATTTTATTTTAATAAGGTTAAAGTTGCTGTTATTTTTATCTTTTTAATTTTTATGTTTTTTAAATTTTATTTTCATGCTAGCTACTACTTGTATAATTTCTTATTTATTGAAGACATTTTTATATCCCTTTATATTATAATGGCGAGAGTTATTAGGTGATTACAAATAATACATGAGAATACCAAAGTAAATATAATTAATTAACCAACTAATTCTACAATTCAATAAATCATAATATTTATTATTCTATTCATCATCTTGTGATGGAACAATGATATAAGTATGCTACCAATCAAAAACAATAATAAATCACAGTTTTTGTTACTATAAACTTATTAACTTAATTAACTTCTATGGACAGTATTAAAACAGATCCTGATAGAGAAAATACCATTGGGAAGATCAAAAAAGAGGTGAGAATATGTAATAAAAAGAAAAAATTGGTAGATTTTGATGATTAATAGGTGTATAGCTAGAGAATTTATTATGAGACAAGATGTTTTTAACTTCTAAAAGCTTAATATTAATTGAAAAATCAATGGCAGTACCATGATTGTAGTAAGAATTTGTTTAACACATAAAACATCAAAATTATACTATCTTAATTTTCTTTTAACCCAGTAAGTACATTATTAAATTTCAAAGCAATCAATATTAAAATTTGAAAGAAAGAAAAATATATTTTTATCAAATTTAAAAACTGTAACAAACTAAAATATCTTAAGAAAAAATATTACATATATAAGAAGTCCCACATAACAATTTAAAAATATAAAAATAATTAAGCTTAAAGGTAAGAATATTGTCTGAAGCATCTTATATTATTTTATTAATATTTTAATTTTAAATTGTGTTATGATTATCTAAATAATTAATGTGACTAAAATATTATAATTTTAAAATGCTCATAACTAGCTTATAAATATCAATAGCAATTAACCTATAAGTAGTCTTATTATGATATTCGTATCTTTTAATTTTATAATGAATTCATTCATTCTAGTATTTAACATTAACAATACAACATTGGTTCTACTAAACACAATTTTGCTATATTGTACAATTGTGAGATAGAGACAATTGATATAGATATAGTGCACTCTTAATGAATTTTTTTTTTCATTATAATTTGTAGATCAGCATTTTTATAAACAATTTTTGCAATTTCAAATAATGAATTTTTCCAATTTCCTGATAAAATCTATGATAATGAATGTTTAAAATTTCATTAAAATAGTCCAAATGTGAAAAAATTTCCAAAATATCACATGGGTGATGTCAATGTAGGTATTGTTAAAATTAAATACTAGTAATACGAGAAATACTAATATTTTATATTTTTTTGTTTTATTGCATCAAAAATTTTATGATACAATAGCTTATACAATTAAGTAAAAACAGAATAAATTGTTAACCACTCTAAGCAAAATAATAAATACTCCAGTATTTAAATGTTTATCTAATGAGATTTAATTATTTTAAACTTACAAAATGAAAAACTGTAGGTAGCATGAACATGAGTTCATTATTGATGTGTCAAATGTTTAGTGGTTATTCATGTAACTTAGCACATAGATCTTAAAATGATGTTAACTTGTAAATGTAATAAATATTAAGGAGCTTAGGGGTTTTTATGACTAAGAACCAGACTATCAGGTTAGCTCTAAGAATAGTAACAATATGTGTTGTAATTATTTAAAATCAATGTTAATCATAATCAGCAAATAGAAGTGTTCTAGCTTATAAACCATAAGCTATTTGTACCTACCTATTATTTACAAATATTATTATTTCAAATTGTTTACTGCTATTATTATTGATACTATACATAGCTACAATAATAACAACAATAATAATAATGTAATACACTATGTATATAATTCTGTCCTACAGTGGATATACTTGGACGTTTCATTAAAATTATACTCACGCGAAATATCAAAACCAGCAAATTGGTCGATTTCTTCAAAATCTGAACGAGTATCGTCGGCAGACAGCTGCGAATTAAGCAGAGCACGTTCTTCTTCCACGTCCAAAATCACTGACGAGTCATCATCTTTGAACACCTTGTAATTGCTGGGTTTGACAAATCCGTCGTCGTCGTCGTCATTGCCTTTGCCTCCATCGCGACCACCACCGACGGTGCCACTATGGTCACCATAACTCCGTCGAATCACGGTGGGCCCGCACGTCGGCAGACGCGATTGCAATATTGAACATCGACCAACTGCCACCAGGCACTTGGACAAGTCTCGACAAATTTTCAACGACAACATCGTCGAGTACTTTTTCACACCATTCGCACAAGATCCTCACGGAAGTTTCGTTGGAAATAGTAGTTACTCAAAAAAAAAAAAACTTAAAAGACCGTTCAGAACTTCTAACTTGGTAGTGTGTTTGTATTTCGTATTTTTAATTTCAATTTTGAGACGTTATCAAGACGGTTCAACTCGCAGCGTGCTCACTGTACAAGCCGGTGATAATACAATCTTTGGAGGCAAGTCACCGTGCACAGATAAATGTTTTATCTATATTGTGTATTCGTGGTATACGATGCTTATCACTAATATAAAAACGTTTCTCTATTGAAATATTGATGTTAAACTTTTTATTTATTATTGTATTATTTATTTATTAACGACTTGTGCTTTACAATAAAAACAAAACAATTTTTGTGTTCACGGACAGACGCTTTACAAACGTCTTGCGTGTATCCATTACAGTCGTAATTACCATAGACGTAATTTTTCGTTTTTTGTAAAATTATTTGATGTTTGAATTTCGGTACAAGTGCATTACCGCGTTATAGGTTTTCGGTCAAATACGTATGCTTATTTTGTGTAAATAGAAGAGGATAAAAAATACCAACAACTAACGATGTAGCTAAACAGTTTTAGTCGTTGTGTGTCGTTTACCTAAAGTGTATGTGACGCGGAACGAATACCTATACCACCTCAAGTATACTTACTAGTTACTATTCACTTAACATTTTTTGTCACATGAAATTGTTATATTTTGAAATGAAGCTCGACACTTTATCGTTGAAATATATCCAAATATTTTTTGTTGTCGTTATTTATTGGTAAGCAGTTACAATACATTCTTAATATTATTGATTTATTGATATTTTTTAACTGCACAATTCTAACCTACTATATTGTGTTTAAATTTTTTATTGATATTTTACAGGGTGATATCTATTCTTACAGTATTTGTAAATAAGACTTTATTAAGTATAGACCAACTAGATGTGGATGCTCCTATATTTATTGCGTGGTTCCAGTGTTTGGTTTCAGCAATAATTTGTTTCACTTTAAGTTGTTTGTCCAAGATGTTTCCTAAAGTAGTACAGTTTCCTGAAGGAAATCCATTTAATACGCTCACTGTTAAAAGTGTAAGTTATTCAGGTTATACTGAAGAAGTATTAAAATAAAAAAAGCTTAATCTTTTATATGACATGATATTGATTGAACCAGTTATTTTGTTTTTGAATGGTACATCAACATCATGCTAGTTATGCTTATTTTTAAATGTTCAAACTTAAATCTATAATAATTATAGGTTTTTATCAATATAAATTTGTATTTAAAATATAATAATATTGTTCTACATTTTTCTTCACAAGTTTTAGCAGCCTCTATGACCATTCTGTCATACAACCAATTCTCCTTGCTAACTTTCTTTCTTTGTATGCACCAAAATATATATTTTCATTTGTATTTTTAGATTCAAAAGTATTTCAATTATTTTAGGCCTGTAGTTAATTCTATTATATTAATAAAATTTAATAAATTTCATCTTAGAACAAACTTATCAAAAAATCATTTTATTTATACATTATACCTATATGTGTGTATAATTTTTTAATTTTTATCATAACTAAATAGTAAATATAATTAACTGTAAAATATTTATTCAATATATTTACTAATTGTAACTTATAACTTAACCATGACTACATTTAAGGTAATTTTTTTAAATATATAATTTATATGAATTTTATTATATATATATTTAAATATTAAAATATATGTCTTTAATTTTAACTTTTAGGTATTACCATTATCAATATTATATATTTCAATGATATCTACTAATAACTATTGCCTAAAATTTGTTGATGTTACATTTTATTATGTGGGACGATCACTCACAACAGTATTCAATGTCATACTTTCCTACTTAATATTAGGTAACTATATATTTTTTTTTGTATTAAAGGGAATAAGTGTCATATTTTATAAGCCATAAGATTGTGGCCCATATAGTAAATAATATTTATTGTATAATATCAATCTTGTACTACCCAATTTATGTCATTAACTAAAATTTTTTAAATCTAAAATATAGCTTCATGTATTCAAGAGAACCAAAAAAAAAAAGTATTGTGGACCAAGAGTTGGACCAGACTGTATTAGATTATATATTTTGAGCCCATAAAATATGATAATTAAAAACTGAAAATAAAATAAAATATTTTATACTATTTAATGTTAATCATATACAATAAAATGTATTAGCTCACTCATCAGTTATTACTATAGCTCATACATTATAATAACTTTTTAATGGTTTTATTAATATTAATTTGCTTTTTATTATTTATTAATTTGTATTATAAAATTATTCTCTCGGGTTTTAGGTCAAACTACTTCAATTAAATGTCTCCTTTGTTGTTTTGCTGTAGTGTGTGGATTTTTTTTGGGAGTAGATCAAGAAAATCTTTCAGGTATTATTATAAAGTATTTCTATTATTACCAAATTATTACATTATTATAACATATTGATTTCATTTATATTTCTCAAATGTTATTTAGAATTTAGATTGATGCAATTAAAGTAAGATTTAATTATGTTTTAAAAATATAAATAATTTGAAATCAATGTTACTAATTTTATCTAATTAGTATCTCATTTTTATAATTTACTAACTGTTAAATGATTAAATATCCACACAATACAAATGTATATCGGTACATACTACTTGCGTCCCAAATTGATAATAGCAGGTAACTTGCGTCCAAACAGTTAAGACACAAGTTATTTATTAATTATTACCAGAGATAAGTTGCGTCTAAGTGTTTAGGACATAACTTGTCGTGTAAATTGATGTGTTAATCGCGTCTTGAATTATTATTTCGTAATAATATAATTTTATAGTTAGGCATACCTACATAAGAAAAAAACATATAGGTATAAGTATGTAAATTGTTATATTTAATGATTATTAAAAAATTTTGAAATATTTCTCAAAATTGCTAATTTCAGAACAATATGAAGATAATATAAAAATAAAACAGGTGTGTATATTGTCATATGATTAAAAAAAATCTATAAAATGTTGTTATAAATCAATATTAGGTAAACATTTAGGACATCATTAGTTATATCTCAATAACATTCTTTTCATTTCTTTCTTGTTTAGTTTAGCAATTTGAGTTTCAATAAATTTTATTTTATCTTTTTGGTCACTACTATAATTTTTTTTTTTTTTTTTGTTTATTCAAACTGTTCATTAGAATTTATGTACTAATTTAAAATTCTCTTAGTATTTTGATAAGTGCAAAAATATTTAGGTGTGAGTGATAAAATGAAGAATTAAATTTCAAATGAAATGATTCACATGAGTTAGTGATTCGCCGAAGACTAGTAAAACACGCAGTCCATATTTGAGGAGGGAAACGCAAATCTTTAGTGATATAATTATTTAGAATATAATCACAAAATTGTTGATACCTAACCAAAATTATCGTTTGGTACCCAAATAACCTGTCAATAATTAATATCATAGGAAAGTTGCGTTCAAGCATTTGGAACGCAACTTATCTATTGTAATATTGCAAATTCTTATCAACTATCTTACGGGACGCAAGTAACATACAGCCACATTTATGTATACAAAACTTGTTTGTTTAGTGTAATTGGAACATAAGTGTATGTTTACACAATGTTTATAGTATATTTTTATATTTTAAGAATAAATAATTATACTAAATTAAGTATGCCAATTTATATTTCAACTTATTTTATATTTTTTGTGTACCACTTTAAATTATAAATTTTATTTACAACTCATAGCAATAATATTTTTATAATAGAACCACATATTTATTACTTTTAACTATGAAAAGTTACATTTTTATATTAATTTATAAGAAAACATATTTTTCATTACTATCATAATAGTTGATAAAATACACTATACAAGCGATTTTTATTATTTTTTATCAATTCAATTCAAGAAATAAAATGGTCATTATTTCTATTTACTAATATTAATATAGAAATGATAATAGTTTTTATTATGATTGATTTATTCTTATTATATATTTTACAGGTTCATTTTCATTGGTTGGAACATTATTTGGAGTTTTAAGTTCATTTTCTTTGGCATGTTACTCTATTCAAATCAAAAAAGTTCTTCCTGTTGTTAATAACCAAATATGGCTACTTTCTTATTTCAATAATGTATATGCTACTATATTGTTCATTCCACTTTTAGCACTTGAAGCTAAAGAATTGAGTAATTACAGTAAACTAACTGAATACAAATTTTTATTTTTAATGATAATTGGTGGTGTTTGTGGACTTTCAATTGGTTATGTAACGGTACTCCAAGTTCAAGTAAGTACATTATACGTTAAATGATTAGCTTATAACTAGGGCTCAGGACTTGATGCATTTGCCTATTTCTTTGAAAAATAAATAGAAGAAATCAGATTTGATACATATTTGGGGGTTTTTTTTTTTTGACATAAGTATTTCAAATTCAAAATTTTTTTATTGCATATTCTATAAATGTATTATATTTTTTAATTTATAAGAATTTTTCTTTTTGACATATTATAAAAATGTTATTAAAAAAACAAATGTGTAAATATAATATACATTGTTCATTATAAATTAATATTATCGTATGATTTTGTCTGCAATAATTTTGATAAGACAATAATCAATAACATGACTCCAATTTAACATTTCATGTTTTTAAATTTAATTTATACAAGTATGTCTTTTTTCATTAAAAATAAACACATATTTAGATATTTTATTATGCATATGTATGTGCATATTTTTATAATCTTAAATGCATAAAGTTCCAAGCCTTGCTTATAAACCATGCTTAAAATAAATAAACAAAAATATTTACATATTCATTATGAATTATATTGGTATACACTATACATGTTTACTATACGTATGTATTAGAAAAAAATCAAGCTTTGTTTTTGTTATTGCCAATCAACTAAAAATAGAATTATTGACAAACTACTTGTACAAAATATATTAAATAATATCTATTGGTAATATTTCAAAAACATTTTTTTATTCAATTATTATACTGAGTTACACTTAAGTACATTAAAAAATAAGGTGTGGATTACTCCGATTGACATTATATATATATTGAATATATAGCGCTATAATTTTTATTTTATATTGAATTTTGAAGAAGTGTGTGATGCAGTGAAATATCATGTTTGTATTTTGACATAATATTTTATTTACAATAAGTACAATAATGGAGAACCTTCTAAATTGTCCAACGTATTATCTTATATCTTTTAAATTTTTTACTTAAATTAAGCAATTTAAGAAATAGCAATAACCTTAATTAGTTTTAAATTATTTTTTAATAAGTTTAAATAAACCATATTTTATTATTATATATTAAAAATAAGAAGATATATATGTTAATATTACTGTTAAATTTTAATTTAATTTCAGGTAACATCGCCATTAACTCATAATATATCAGGCACAGCAAAATCATGTTTCCAAACAGTATTAGCTTCATTCTGGTATAGTCAATGGAAGTCTTCTATATGGTGGTTTTCAAATTTTATTGTGTTGGGAGGAAGTGCCGCGTATACTATTGTTAAGAATAGAGAAATGGAAAAAAAATACCGGCCAATAGTATACAACCGTTGTTAGTTTTATTTATTTAATTTATTTTCTTACTATTTTATATAAGTTAAGCTTTGACCCATTTTTTTTTTTTTTCATAAATTATTTTATTTTATTTATTTTTACTCTTAATACCTTTTACAAGGTAAGAAATCAGCTGCCCGCAGGCTCTAAAACAATTTTTTATAGCTTGCATAATGTTTTTTTTTATTTTTATAAAAATAAACTTTATCTATAAGGAGATTATTATTGTGTCTATTATCTTTGTTGATGTGAAACCATTATTTCTTTAATTTTCAGTTTATCTAACCATTTCCTTTACACATAATATTGTTGTGTGTACAATCTATAATGTTAAACCCATAATATGCAGTTTATTCAACATAGTGCATAGTTCAAAAAAATAAATGTTAATGAATTTAACATATAAAAATTTTTTTTTTTTCTAAACAAACCATCAGTATATTTCAACTTGAAAAATTTGTAGTTAAAGATTATAACCAAGAATTAAAATAGTATGAATAATATTCATTGTAACTTACAACTTGCAAATTCAATATATTAGATTATTTATAAATGTTTATAAATGATTATTAAAAACAATAAACTATAATACTTGTAAGACAATTTAAGTGAACTGCATAATTTTTTTATTTATACAAATTAAAATAAAGGCAGGAACATTATAATAAATATAATATGAATAAAAAAACTTAAAACATATCAATATTATTTAAAATTTTTTAAAATATAATGAAATAACTGAAAACTGATAACACAATAACACCATCCAAAATAATATTTAAAAAAACAAATATGTTACATTACATATATTATTTGTGATGTATAAATTGTGGTTGAAACTGGTATCTTTTAAAATTGCTTAGTAAAATAAAGAAAGATATACCTTTGGTAGAAACATAGTATTATACTCATTTTAATATGAAAAAATAACATACAAATAAATTATTTAATACATTTTTTTATTCTATTCTATATTTTAACTGATAAAATAAGCAATTTTATTTATAAAAATTAAATTTTTAGCATAGTTATCCAATTCATAAGATCTTAAAAATTATTTTATCTTGTGAAATAATAATTTCATAAAAAAAAAATTTTAATTTATTACGATTGGTTTAGAAGTTTTATACAAAGATCACAAGATATTTTTATTGAAATCAAAAAAAATATGCATTGAAGTGTAAAGAAGATGAATTAATTTTAATGAACGTTAGAAAATTAAATATTTAAATAAAAAATAATAATTTTTTCCAGACATTATTTTAGTTATTATGTATTATAAATATTATTTGTTGTAATTCAATAATTATTAATTCTAGAGACTTTAAACTTAAAAATAATTTGGTGTATACACAAAACAATTTTTATAATTAATATTCTAGTATTTTTTATTTTCGTTAGACTCGAGATAGAAAATAAGTTAATCATTTCATTTTTTATACATGATAAATATTCATAATTTTATCAGAGGTGTTTTTTTATAATCTGTATAAATTAATACACAAATCCATTATCCATGACATGAAAAAAATATCTTTTTCACCTTGTAGTTTTTCATAATATTATTTTACAACATCAGTAATTACATTCTATATTAGGATAGATAACTAGTAGTTAATAAAAATTAATACAACTGTTAAATATATGAGCAATGTATTGTTATTTATTTTCATAAGTAATGTATATACTATATTTATCAGTTCTGCTAAAATAATTTTTTCAAACATCTTACAAAATAAAATATATAGCGTAATTAATTTCTTGAAACGTTAATTTATTTATCATTTTTTACCCAATATGTAATATTGTCATGACATAATAAGTTGCCTATATAATACTCCTTAAAAAATGATTATTGAAACCACCTCAGCAACAACATTATTCAAGGCTGGACATAAACAAATTTAACATTAAAATTTAAGTAAAAACATAATTCTTTTTAAGAAGTATCGACCTTTTTAAATTTATAAGTTACTTTTTATGTTTTGTTTTAATGAAACAAGTTATATTTCTATATGAATAAATGCGTATAATTTCAATTACAAATATTTTTCTTAAACATTTTGAATTTAAAAAAAATAAATAAATATATTTTGAATTAAAATAATGTTACTTAAGAATAAACTACAGTTAAAACATACTTGTTTATAAATAATCATAATAGTATAAAAAATGGCAAAAAATTATTTTACTTATCTGTAAAATAATTTAAATAGTTTAAACAACATTAAAATTTAGAGTATTAGGTACACAGAATAGCTAATAAATATTATTTGTCATGTTTCTTAAATACTATAATTCTTGTTTTTTTTTTTTTCAAAAGAAATTTAATAGTGACATTTTTTTGATAAATTTTCTAGGTTATTGTGGAAGCCAATTTTTAAATAATTGTTTGATTTTTTATTTTTTTTTTTGTTAATTTAAATGAATTATCAAAATAGTAATTTATTATTTCAAATAATTTTAATTAAAATATCAAAAATCGATTCTCACAATAACCTTTTAAAAAAAACCGACAAACTTAAACAATTTTACAGAATAAAAATTTGATTATTCTAAGTAAACGTGGTTTTTTTTAGTTTTTGGCTTAAATCATGAAATAAGTTCATTATAAATTACCTTAATATATAGTTTTTATAGCGGAGAAAGTAAAGAAGTTTTTACTCTTATCTGTAAACTAGTTAAATTATTTTTTAACTTGAATACTTATAATTAAAAACTTGAGTGAGTTAATTTCTATTTAAATACAATATAGTGGAAAAAAGTAATTTGTCCAGCCCTGGCATAACTAAAATATTTAATTATCTTTATAATCCTATAAACATACAATAATTTACTTAACGTCTAGAATAAATTAATCTCCAAAAACGGTCTGTCTTAAATGTTAAAAATTTCTCTAACATCGTGAATAGTTTTATTGTGATTAGTTTTAATGTGATTTGTTTTCTTTAGTTTTGCCACCAATTGCAATGTACCCTCAGTTCTTTTGCACATGATAAAATGACACTGTTCTTTCTTTGATGCAGACCTTCTTATCTGAGCTAGTTGTTTTGCAACCGCTGGTGGTAGTATTATCTCCATCATTCTGTAATAAAAAATAAAAGATTACTGTCCAAACCCTGTTATCGTGTACAATTTTAACCAAAAATAAGATAATCAAAACATTAAAAAGAATATAAAACGAATAATTTGTGTATTAAATAAAAATTTGTCAAGTAAAAACATCTCTTTTGTTGTGTAGCTTGACCTTCATCCAGAGACGTTAATTCGAAAGTAGATTCCATATTTAGCATGCATACGTAGATGGGTACCTATGTGATGTGTAATTTAATTGACGAGTAGTTGGACAATTTGACGAGTAGTCAAAAAATAATTATCTATAAATTGGTAGGTAACGCGGTGGCTTTATCAAACGTATTTATATTTAATTCTCAAACAGCGACGGATTAAATCAATTATTATCTAATCATTTGCTTTAATAATTTAAAAATTATAGCTTACAATCAAGTGACTGTTCCGGATATAATTTTTTAGTAAGTTGATTTATGCGTAGCGACTGTGCAAAATTACGCGAACAACTAAAGATATGAGAAATTTCTAGAAAATCATTAAATTAGCGTAAATAAAATATGGCAATAATTAATTTTTAAAAGATAAATCATCTACTGTTGATTCAACACCTTGAAATGTAAACATATTCAATTTTAATAATCATTAATTATTATAAGCCACCTTTATCCACTCAATATACGTACAAAATAAAAAGTGGTACATTTTACTCTATTATTTTTTTTAAATTAAAGTGGATGTTTTAGATCAGGGGTCACCAACTAATTTCTATGGAGGTCTGTTTTGAAACTTACCAAACTTTCTGCGATCCAAACTCCAAACAGTTTCAATGACTTTTACACGCGTTAATAAATAGTTAGATATGTATATTTTATAAATTTGTATTTATACTTTTTTATTTATTCAAATTGTGTTTTGCACAGGTTAATAAATAAGTATATTGTATATATTATATTTTAAAAATTTGTATCTATACTTATTTATTTATTCAAATTGTACTTCACAAAAGTAACAGAAACTTTTTCAGGTACGAGTCAAAATTTTGTAATCGAAGTTAATTTTTTTCATAATAAAAAATATGTCTGGAAGCAGTAAACTTTTCTAATTAATGATTATATTTATTTTTTTTAATAATAAATTATTTTGTTATTTCTTTTCTAAACGCAAATAAATATTTTCACGTGCTATTTAAATATGACCAACGTACAACTTTAAAGTTTATCACCACTGTCTTAGATAATAATCGTATATCTCTAAATTTTATATTAGGTTAATTCATCCTAATTGTATGCCCCTTTAAGAAAGCTATGTTAAACAGTAAACTAAGAATAATGCATTTATCTACAAATTTACAGCCATATCATTTTGTGTCGCTTCCAATAAATACCTTTTTTTACACTGTATTATAATATATTATATAATATTTTCTCGAGTTTTTTATACGCCATGTTAAGTTATCCATTCAAAGGTCAAATATTTGTTATACGTATTTTTATCGAGTACATATTGAAATTTGTTTTATTAATTAATTTATTAAACAACTTAGGACAATTTTTTGTGTAGATAGCAGATAACTCTGAAACTCAACATGAGCTAACTCAGCTGCAAGATTTAAATTTTTAACTTTTAACTAAAAAATAATAATAATATAAAACAAACACGAAATAACAAATATAATACGAGTGGTGTACCTGATGGGTTTGTTGCCCACATGCATGGACCGCATGGCCCTGCCGACTTCGCACGCTATCCTCTCGCTGCAGTCTTTGCCGTCGATGGACTCGGCTACGAGCTTGGTGAGCGAGGCCAGCTCTTCGGGAGCACGTTTCAACGCCGCCTTAGAGGTGAGCGCGTGTATGGGCAATATCGGTATGAACATGAGCGCGCTGAGGAACACCACCGCAACGCCCACGAATCCAGCCATGGCCACGAACAGAGGCTCTACCCGGGGCTTGGCTGGCGCCTGGTTTTCAGGCTTGGCAAGTTCCGAATCCGACGCAGACGTCGTCGACGACATCTGATTGCCGTTCTGCATCTGCTGCAGTACCTTGTTGTCCAGCGGATAAAAGAAATAATTGTACCCGGAAATCATGCCGTCCGGTGGTCTTTGCGCCGTGTCACCTATAAAACGACGAGGTTTGTATATATATACATATATATTCTATCCTGTCACACGGAGAAAGGCTTCTACAAAAAAAAAAATGTTGGGAAAACGGGTTTTCTTTTATTTTGTATATTTTTTTGCTTGTCAACAAAATCATTCTACTATATTTCGGTCGCTACTAGCTATAATAATATATAATAGAAGACGATTTACTCCAGAAATCGTTCAAAAAAACGATTACAACAACAAATTTTTAAAAGAAAGTATTTATCGTATACATATTTTTATATCAATTCAGACTACTTAAAGATTTATTTGATCAAAAAATTAGAAACAAACCAGTTTATTTTATTGAATTATAATAACTATTATGTTAAACGACGTAAACCGAAAAGAACTTAAGATACTGACGTCCAATTAGAAACGTGTAGATACTGCTTGTTCTGTTAATCCAAGATTAAAAGATAAATATGCATTATATGCCACCAAATAAATGTACTAAACGTAAAATTAATAACTATTAATTATATATACGACATGTATTCGTATGCTTATTTGTCTAGTATTTAGTGATATTTGGATAGATTCTACAACTACGTGTTTAAAGCTCATTTCGACGCTCTAAATTATGTTTTATTACATTTTAACCTCGTAAAAATCATAAGAAGTGACCCAATAAACTACTCGTATAGTTTAAAGTAATGTTATTTTTAAAAATTATTGGTTATTGCCTTTCAAATAGACAGAGCAATAAGGCAGCGTATTAAACTCAAAAATGTTGGAAGTAACTAATAATGTGTTGCTAAAAAAATAAATAAATTCCTGGATATATGTATTTTTTACGTATCGATAAGTAACAATGATAAAAATCTTTGAATAAAGTTTAAAAAACATGTACACTTTTTGTTATAGCAGAGCGATACTTATACTTTCCCTTCTTTTTTTAATTGATAATAATTTTATGTATTAATAAATAATTAGTGATAATAACTATACAAAGGGAACAATTTTGACTTAAAAATATTTAAATTTTAACCCATCGTGTTTAAATATATTTTATTTTAATTAATAGTGTATGTTAACCTGGCTATGATTTTAATATATTTGTTAGGCACTTCTCTACACTTGCAGTAATCAAATTGAAAATATAAATTATAAATAAAAATATTTTGATTTATCTAATTAATATTATGCAAGATATTTATAAGTGCTCTATTACCTATATACTACTAATTAATAACTATATACTATTTTGATATTTTTGTTTGAAACTTACTCGTAAGAGCGTTAATTATGTTTTGTGGATTGTTGGCGGGAACTTGGTTTAACTGTTGCGGAGCTTCTTGAGTAACTATCCGATTTTGTGACTCAGCTGCAAATTCGTTTTTTAAAAATTGAGGCGCTATTTGCGAAAGTAATAAATCCAATTGGTTTTTGGTGGTGTCGGTCTGGACAGGACGGTTCGCCTGATTCTGTGAACAATCACCGATAAATATAAACATTAACAAAACGCGTTCCGCCAATATTATATTAAAAATACATATTAATATTTATATTATGCATGAACTGTGCAATTAAATTATCTTTCGTACGTTGAAATGGAACGGTTGTTTCGATAGCATTTTTATCTCGTCAGAAGGTGGAGTGTACGGGATATCGTCGGGTATGTATTCTTCGACGTCGATTCGATCATTAACCACCTTGCGGTTCGGTCGGTGCATGTTGCCAATAACGCTTTGAAGGAATTCGGCGCCCGATGATGCATTAGTCGAGCCAGTATTATCGCCGACCACAAACGAATGCAGCGGCAACAATTGCACGATTATAAACAGGTATAAAACTGTTGTTCGAACAGCTCTGCTACTCCTAGTGACAAGAAAAACTCTCTTAATGAAATAATTATGGTTAGGGTTAGCCGAAAGTTTAAAGATGGGTTCACTGACACGGCGTCATCTGCCGTGTCGTATCCGAAAGTTGAGATTAGCTCAACTCTGGTAATTTCCCTGTATAAATCGTGGGTAGTTAATGATATTACGTTAATAATGTTAATAATAATTTAATTTTTGTATGTCATGTAATATAAGGTATTTATTTCTTACTTTATTTACAACACAATTTAAGAGATATTATTTTTATATTATCTTAGATCTACTCGTAGGTATATTATCAAGATATATACTTAGAAAGCAATATACTAGTATAATAATAAAGCAGGTAATTACATTTTAATAATCTACTACAATTTTTTATGTTTTTTTTTTATATGAGAAAATTTGGTCATTTATCAAAATAATCAAGAAAAAGGATGACGATATTATTAAAATATCTGGAATAAGAAAATTGTATCCTCCAAATGATGTAGTATATCTTAATAAATTTCAGTATGAGTATTTTTAAGACATAAACATGTTAAGACATTTAAAATATGATTAGTATAGATTTATCTGATTATAAACCATAGTTACTAGTTTTTAATCATATACAACTTATACAGCAAAGCCAATATTTTTTACCAAACCAGTATTATAATACAGTTATGTTTCCAATCTTAAGTCTGGCAAATAGAAAGGATACTATTGATTTAAAAAAAATATCTCTGCACGTAATTTACGTCTGATTACAAATTATATTTTTAAGTCATAATTTACATAGCCATAAAATACACCAGGACTTAAATTTATTCATGTATAAAATAAATTCTAACCATAATTTACATGAAAAATTAATCATCTAGATTAAAATTAAATACTATACAATTATTTAAATAGTACCTAAATAAAATTTATAGAAAAAACTAACTGCCATGCATCCATATACTGTATAATAAGACTCTACCAGTCTACTATACATATACGTATTATCATTTATCGCACATGATAAGAGCGCAATAAGTATCTACTTAATCGTGAATCATTTTTATTCGTTAAAGCGTCCTATATTAAAATATACACTATTATTATAGCAACAATCGGCAACTGGTGTACTACGGAAGACAGAAAACTAAACCACCGAAATATCTCGATTAGATATTGTGTAATAATTACATCATAAAAAATTGAAAAAAAATTTGATTTAAAAAAATCTTTTTTGTCTAGGTCTCATTTATTTATAAGTTTGATTTTTTGCACTCCAAAATAAATTGCTTGCCGACTCCTGCACTATAGAAACGCAAAATAACGCTTTTAGATGTGGCTTATTATTACTATACGGTAATCCTTGATTCGCTTATTTATTAATTTTTCAAATTTGTATATATTAAATACGGCCATATAATCATGTTGGTATTAAGTATACAATTTGCGTACCTAAAAAGTTCAGATGATTGTGTGGCTGTGTGCATTGTGACACGCAAACGTATATCTATAATACATATTATATTATAATATACATATATATTTATAGACGACGGATTGACTATTACCTATTGGCTATTATATTTGCTTGTCGCTGTTGTTGCGAATCGGGAACATGGTTTCTCTTTTATTAACAGATAGAAGAAACGATTTTTTGGAAATAATAGACACCTGTATATACCTACCTACAATACCATCGTCATCATAGTTATTGAATTCCCGTGTATAAATATCTATATATTGTGATTTGTGAACTGAAATAGTTTTCGATTTCGATTTCTTCGAGCACATATTAATATTTTATTGTGCATCACATAATACCTAGGTATGTGATTGTTAATTGTACGTACCAATATATATTGCAGCAGAATAAAAGACGCGATGATTATATTATATTTTCTAGTCGTAGAATGTACCTACGTTCTCTACCAAGCTATTTAATGAATTATTTGTCTTTTTATATTATTTTTTTGACAAACAACAATAAATAATACTACGAGTATTACGAGTATAAATTTGTAATATTATGCAAATATTATTGCAATAAGTGCGTTTCGTTATTTTTTCCAAATAAGATATGCCACAATATAGCATAATAATTGTATAGAGCGTAGACTGCAGGTAAATTGTTGTATATTTCATACAGACCATACAGTAATTTACAAATATTTTATGGAATACAGTTATAATGCTCGTAAAGTATTAATTACAATTTAGCAAAGGTGGGCATTAACTAGTTAAAAAGTTAATTTTTTTTAAACTTTTTAACCTAACTAATTGGTTATTTTCTAATCAACTTATGGACTTGAGGAATTTGATTGATAGTTGAAATAATTTAGCTTTTTGCAGTTAATATTAGAATTTTTTTTAATAAAATTACAAATTATAATTTGCATTGTTTTAATGTTTTATGACCTTCAGGCTTTAATTGCTATATTAAATAAGAAAAAAATATTTGTTAAATTATTAATTTGAGATGTGTATACCTTAAATTAGTAAATAATATATCATGTAACGTAAAAAAGTATTTACATTGTATAACGCGCACTATGATAAAAATAAAATAAAATTGTTTTTTATAATTTAGTAAATTAAAGAAGTTAAAAAAGTTTAAAAAAAAAGTAAATTAGAAAGACATAGGTAGTTATTCTTTATGTGATTTACATACTACCTAATTAAAAAAAAATAAATTAACTTTTTTTAAACTGAGTTAAGTTAGAATTTTTTTCTATATTAAATGTTAACTTATCGAGTTAAATTTATAATTTGTTAACGGTTAATTAATAACTCATCGATCTTGTGCTTTTTTAACATAACTAAACTTAAGTTAAATATTTTCATTAACTTGCCCACCTTTGTAGTTTAGAAAAGTAAATTATTAATAAGTATAGGCGTATAGCCAATATCAGGCTTTTAAAGCAAATGTACCGAGAGGACAAAATTAAATAATTTGACCATATTTTAATAAAATGCCATCGTCTCTATTTATGACGAGCATGAGAGAGTTCTACTGTTGGAGAGTGTGCGTGTAACAGTCGTAAGTGGACAGGCAACGACTATAATACAGACTAATGTGTATTATTTTATGTCTGTTTTGAAGTATCAATAAAAGTGTATTAGACTAAAATCTGTGTTAAAGACTTTTCTTACAATAATTTAACGTTCTACCTTTATAACCAAATAGTGCCGGGATCATAATATAGTTAATGAGGTCTTGAAGATTAGGACGTTAAATCAATAAAAATTCACAATCAAATTTCACATTAAATTAACAGTGCTTACTAAGAAATGGAGACCAGGGCCGGACTGGTAGGGTTTCGGCCCACTATTCTCTGTATGCAACCGGCCCATTTTCCTATATTTAACGGCCCAACTTGAACTAACAAAATATTTGATTTTCTCAATAATATTTCTACCTTACCAACATTTTATAAGAATTAGGATTTAGAACTCTTTCGATGTTGATTACAAAAGTAAAATATCAATACAGGTATAAATCAGTAAACCCGAACAGTATGACAAAATACAAATTAAATTTTATAGTTATATATTTATGTATATGAACGACAGTAATTTAGATAAAGTATGAGATGAGTTTTAATAATATCCAAAATATCTTCAAACTTTAAATCATTTAATATTTCTTTTCACCGACATTAATAAAAAGCATCTAAACGGTCATTAGATAATGAAGCGCGTAGACGATTTTGATAATTTTAATTTGCTAAATACTCGTTCACAATTAACCTGAGTTACCGATAAGTTAGTATATTCCATGGCGGCATATAAATTAGAATAAGTGGGCATATGTAAATTAAGCGAATGAAGTAAATTAAAACACAAATCAAACAATTCTCTGGGCATGTATACCTTTTCATCACGGATAAAGAGTGTTCATTCAGATTCTGAAAAAAAAAATGCTCATATAATTTATCTTAACACGAATAAAACATATAAATATAGTTAGTAGTTGAATTTGATTAAAATATGATATAATAAACAATTAATTTTTTTTTTTAGTTACCTGTAACAGATAGATGAGTTTCCCAATCTAAAGAAAAATCTTCATAATCCATATCAGTTACAATTAAATTATCATCATCATTATTTGTGTTTTCGTCATAGATATCAACAGTTTTTTTATATAATGGTTTAGAAATTTTATCATAAATTCCAGCAAAGTGTTCAAGTTCGTCAATTAATTTTGAGTGATCAACAGATGATAATTGAGATAACTTTTGTAATGCTGATTTAGGAATTAGTTTATTTCTTACATCATTATAATGTTTTGGCAATAAATATTGCATATCTGCAACCACACTTTTATTATTAGTAAATCTTTCAGTTAGGCTGGTTCGCAATTGGTCGATGATACATTGAAAAACTTCTACTCTAAATTTATGTTTTGGATCTGTTGGTGCTTCATCGTCACAAACTTCATCAAACATATGTCTTTTTATTCTTATTCTATTTTTAGGAAAATCATTCTCAATAAATATCTCTTTATTTAATGCAATTTTTTGAAGGGAATTATTCATTTTTAAAACAAAATCTTTAGATGATTTAAGAACATTCTCAAATTTTAAATTACTTATGTCAGCAATACACTTGTCCACCATTAAAAAAGCATTCAATATATCCAAATTCTTTGATTGTAGGTATGTTGATGTAGGGCCAATACTTTTGAAAATTGGAAGAAATAAATGAGCTGTTACTATAATATTAAATTGACACAACTTTTCTTTTAATGAATTGGCTTCGGAAATAGATTTTGGGTCAAAAGTTTTTGATGTTGCCACAAAATCCAATGCATTTATCACTATAGGATATAAACAGTCATTTCCGTCAAACATCCATAGTAATGCTTTTTCGCGGGACCACCAACGAGTCTCACCTATTTTCTGTAATTTTTTCAGTTTATTTTGACCGGTTGTCAGTTTTTCTTGAATTTCTTTCCACACACCCATCTTTTTGTATGAATCAGAAAAAAAAGTTGCCAATCTATTTAATAAACCAAATAAATTTTTAGCTGCCAAATTTTCGCATATGTCACAAACACATAAGTTTAAAATGTGTGCATAACACCAAATGTACACACTATTTTGATTTTCTTGTTTTATAAAAGCACGCAATCCATTGAACTCGCCCTGCATGTTAGCAGCTCCATCAAAGGAAGATCCAATAATATTTTTAAAATTAATATTGTTTTGAGAGAAACATTCTTTGAGTAATTCATACAATCCTTTTCCTGATGATGTTTTTACTTGTACTACACTAAATAGACGTTCTTTAATATGAGAGTTAATAACATAGCGTAAACAAATAGCTGCCTGATCAATGGTACCTATGTCTTGAGTACTATCTACCTGTAAGGGCTGTAAATATATGTTATAAAAATTATGTTAATTTACCTAGTTGGAATTAAAAAAATTAAATTGGTTTACCTGTATACTAAACTGACGATCACCCAATTCATTCTTTATTGTTTTTCTCATGGTTAATAGTATGGCATCTATTACTTTGTTAACTGTAGTTTTAGATAATAAAGTTATTAACGCACCTCTTCCTTTTGAATTTAATTCCACATTTTGTTTTCGCTGTTTACTGCGTTGAATAGCAGCAGTCAAATATTTATTTAACACCATATCACGTTTTGCGGTAAACTTTAAAAGTTCCAAAAAGTTTCCGTGGTTAAAATTTGAATTTTCTATATCATATAATGCTTCAGATGATCCTCGATATGATAGATTTTGTTTTCCAATAAATTTTATTATATCAAATACTTGTTCCAAAATATGAATGCGTTCCATTACTTGCTCTTTTCTATGATTCATCATATCTCTGCTCACAACAAATTCAATACTATTTTCATTACTTGCTGAAAAGTATGCTTCTACAGCTGATGAATGACTTTTACTAATTTCATGGGACTCAATAGCAGCATATATATTTTTAAAATTAGTGCAACCGTTGCAAAAATTACTTGTACTGTTTGATATACTAAATGCTATACATATTGTGCAATAAATGGCTTTTACATCATAGTTAATACACTCAACTGTAATCCACTTTCTCGGGACACTTTTTCCATTACTATCAATTCTATTATAAACTTTATGCAAAACCCACGGTACATTGGTTAATCGTGGAGGTTGATTAGGGTTGATTTTTTCAATAAACTGGAGTTTTTGAATAATGTTAGAACTAGCATCAAGTTTAAATTGATTAGTTACACTACAGATGTCCTACAAAAAAAATATTATTTATATACCTAACGGCTAATGCAAATAATACAATTGGCCATAACTACTTACATCGGATGATGGAAAATTATTTGTTTCATTATGATCAGGTTCTATCACTAATTTTAAACTTTTTTCATTAACATTTAATTCACTGGTGTTATGCACAGTGGATGTACTGGCACATACAGGATCCTATAAATATAAATTTAATACAAATTATTTTTATTAAGAAACACAAATGTTTTCCATTCTATAATCTACAACACATATTGAAATAAAAATATATAGGTTTTTTTAAACATTTGTAAAATATTATTTTATTTACCTACATTTCATATATTTTAATATGGTATACAATATACTTTAATACTTACACTAGAAGATGTTGGATTATTTCTTATTTCTAATTGTTTTGATGTTTCATCATTAATGTTATCTAAAAATGTCAAAGCAACATAAATGTATTTATAATATTTCCTACATATTTATTTACTACCTACTGCAGTCTTGTTGAGTATTTGAGTAAATGTATTTAAATATTTTTATTGTATTTAGAATACTTTTTAAATACTTCTCGAATAAAGTATTTTAAATACGGTCTTGGATGTATTTGTATTTGAGAATCAAATACTTTTAATTAAATACATTACCTATTTTTTCAATAAACAATTATTTATTATATTTTTTCTAGACAGAAATCAAAAGTACTATCATTGAAATTTTGTATTATAGGTACCTATATGAAATACAATAATAAATAATATCTAGCTCATAAGTTGTGGGATAATATAGCTATTACCTATTGCCAATTAGCAATATAAGAATATAACACTACAGTAGGTGCCAGGTGGCAAGTACTTAGGCTATAGTAGTTAGTACCAGAACCTATCTAGAATTCTGGTATATGCACTATGTATAAACCACTATAAACTATTAACTATAATATAATAAATAATAATATACACAGTTTGAATGAGTCTCAATGGTCAATTTAAAGTTAAAATATCAGAGAAAAAATATTGAACTCAAGTTAAGATAAGTATTTGTATTTATTCTTAAATACTTTTTGAAAGAAATACTTTAAATACTATTTAAATACTTTTGAGATTGATGTATTTGTATCTCAATTTAAATACAAATTAAAAGTATCTTTTTACAGGACTGCAGTATCTAGAATCTAAAACATGTCCATTCAAAATATAATAGAATTAACTTATAAACGTACCATTTTGTGTGTTAATAGTTGTACAAAATTGCAATTTCATCTGTTTCGGATCACTTCCTGCTGCTTTAAGTTCAGAAATTCGTTTGGCTCTAATTTTTTCTGCTCCTCCTTTACGATTTTTTTTTACGTTATGCATTTTTATAAATTTGAGTATTAACCGTACTTATTAATATAATACTCTATGTTGTCACTATATCGTCACTCGTCACGTGATTTTTATAGCATTTATTTTATAGTAACCACAACACAACACCGGACAAGAATAACATGAATACAAGACTATTTTTTTGTTTTCTTTTTAATTTTACCAAATAAATCATAATGTTAAGTTATAACTTATAATATTAATTATTATTGATATCATTTAGTTAATCAATAAATCAATAACACTATAAAACTATTTATAACCACAACCATAACAATAGTACCACTACTACTACTGCACCGGCCGTTATCGCAGTATAATATAATATAATACAGTGACATAGTGTATATCTGTGGCTATAGCCTACAAATATTGTATTGTGTTTATTTTTGTAATATTTCCACAATTCCACTGTGATTTTGTGATAATACTACCAACTGCCGAACGCTCAGTAAACTTGTATTGATTTGTATTATTGGCATAAAATATAAGCCTTTGCATAATTAGATTGACTTTAATATTTTTAGTATTTATACATTTATATAACCGTAGCACACGGCCCACTGTGCTGTAGAATAGTAGCACAGTGGCCCAGTCCGGCCCTGATGGAGACTGTCATAATTAGCTTATGGAGAACACGAAAGCAAGAGGAGGACGATAGTAGGTTTTAGTGCGTGTCACCTAATACAAGTGGTACGACCGTCAGACCGTACCACCTAAATATAGAGGTTTAACACGTTCAATTGTCTACATCTAATAAACAATGACACCGTTGAGAGATATGACGAATAAAAAATATGCTGGGCTGTGCGTCGTTGTCAACGTCGTCAAATTAATACCCGTAAAAATAATTATGCTCAATAGATATGTACTTATGATTATTATTCACTAATCACTACTATAAATGTATACGCTGCAGGTGGCATCGAGACGGTTCATATTATAATTATTATTTATTTTCTCTTTTATAATAGGCCACGCGAGTTATTCTAAAACGAATATTGATTTAGGCATTTAGCATACAGCTGCGAAAGATTAAGTGGTCAAACGACTCAATCGTAGGTATATTTTATAAATGAAAGCGGCGCCAATTTGATCACACAATGCAAATCAATATTAAAATTATTGTGTTAAATCGAAATGATTGATCGTTTTTTAATATACCATGGTGCTAACACCATATCACAGTTTAAATTTAATACCTATTGCCAATACAGATTCAGCCCTACTTTCCCCTTTAACTTCAAAAAAATTGTTTTTAACTGGTTAGCAGGTATTGTGTTAAAAAACCGTTTAAAAATTAAAACTAGATGTATCTGTTTCACGTGTAGTTAAATTCACGTGAGTCCATGAATTTTGTTATTATGCCATAAGTTTATTATATTACACATGTAATTTTATTTTTAATATATTTAGTATTTTTCAATGGTTTTCTAGTTTTTTTTTTATATTTTGTTATTATCAATACGTTTAGTAAACATTATGTTTTTAATATACGTGAAATAAATATCCATGATTTCCTACTTAATTACACGTGAATTAAATTCACGGATTTTTATATTTAATTATACGCGAAAAGAAAACACGTGACTACGTGAATCTTAATTATTAATTCGATAGATCTAATCAAAACAATTGCATCTCGTATTCGCATCTAACTATATAATTCAGTTATAAAGTGTTGCTATTGGGTGGCTTCTTTTTTCACGCGTCGCATGTCAAATTAATTAATGTATATCCGCATACATGCTTATTGTAAATTTAAATTACAGATTGTATGTTTTAAAATAAAGTTAAAAAAAAAAAAAAAACTATATTATTATTATTTACAATATATATTATATTATGTATTGTAATTATTAATTGTATTCAAAAAGTATCATGTACACGTATAAAAAATTATTTAACTAGATTTGTTATGATTTTATGCATTTATAAATAAGACTAATATAAGTATACTTGACTTTATTATTATAATTCAAAAGTTGGATAACTTCAAAAGCTCTTACACTTCTGTTGTGCTTTTTAACATGTAATCTATACACTAAAAAACTAATTATAACTTGTTAATTATTTGCATACGTTTATAACAGTTCTAAGTGCATAATGTTTACATTTATAAGGTAACAATATAAAATGCATTAAATTATTGTCATATATGGCCTACCCACTGTAGTTAGAAACCGAGAGTATCAACTTATAGTTGATCGTAAAAAATATGTTGTTACTCCTCGAAAATTTGAAATCCCAGTGCACAACTGCAACTGTATTAAAATTAAAAAACTAAAATAGCACAATTTAATTTATATGAAAAAAAATTAGCGTTTAGCTATAATGTAGTCGTTTATAGGAAGAAGAATGCAGTAATAAGTATACTCGCATGCCAACTCGGATACTCATCATATTACTAAACAGCCGCGTAGTATTAATTGTGTGCAAATAAAAAATTAGCCTGAAATAATGTTTATATTTGCCGTTCAATGTGGTACCTACATGGCTACATACAACAATGCAGGCAGACTATGAAAAGAATTAGGCCCGAAAAAACTATTTTTTAAATTTATTTCGTCTTGGATTTTTTTTTTAGGGCACAAATTCGTGGTTATTTTAAAGTCTTATTGAAAATGTTTCCTTCAATAATTCGTAGGTAATTAATTAGTAATAATACTAAACAAAACAAACTCATATTTTGCACATAATATAAAAACAATATAATGTATCATATTAAATTTATATAATAGCTATATTTTTTTTTTTACATAATTAGTCACTATTATTTTTGACACGTCAAATAACGTCTCCAACACCAATATTTTTCATTACATTTTTCTCTACATTCATAGATGGGAATGCCTCTAATAATTATATTTTGTATGAACAGCCGCAGCACTCTGGAAAAAACCCAGATATACCACCGACATGGTGTGCCATTGTCTATTATGTGTATAATATAAATTTTGTATTAATATATGTACAAAATATATCCTCCGTTCCAGCGGTTTAACAACGCGATTTTACTAACTTTAATTTTGTAGCTACAGTTTCGCTAAAACACACCGCGTACATTAACAATACAATTCGTGATGGGTTCGTGCGGATTTCATCTGGTGGGCGTAGTGATCGTATTTTATAAAATATTTCATACTTGATTTCTTTTAATTATTAAAAATAATTTAATCATACATTGAGACGCAAAACATCTTCATCTCGCTTCTTAATATAATATATGCCATGCTAACAAGCGAAACCGTCGATAAATCGAACACACGTAGACGATGAGAGATGGCTTGTATACACATAAATTAATACGTAGTGACTAATGAAGTAATGAGCAATGACTAGGTATATTCGAAAATCGTAAAAAACTTTAATAGAATTGAAGTGTTAAACACACTCTTGTATCATATATTATGGCACTTACTTTTAACATCCATATAAATCTTGGAATCGGATCTCATTTCGTATCTATCAGGTATTTAGGGAAATATTGTATTACACACATTTTAATATTTTAATTTTCAACACCACGCATTGTTTAGTGTTTAGACAAAACTGAATAGGGCGCTTGTCGCTAATACCTACCATTCCTACCTTAGATGTTGGTACAATATCAATCGAAAAAAATAGAAATGTTTAGAGATTCAGATACCTACAACACTTAGGTGCAATAATAATAACAAAATAAATGTCAAATTTTACAATAATTGTCGGTAAAATACGATTGAAAACGGAATTTAAGTAATTGAGAATGCTTAATTTATGTATATATATATATTATTCTATTGTTTTACGTAGACACACAATACATACCATATTTTTTATCGTACAATTAAGCTGAATTTTGTGTTTACCAGAATAACAGTAAAAATCAACTTACAAAAAGTATAAAAAAAAATGTAATTACCCAGAAAAGTGCCCTAAACTGTTTTTGGTCTAGACATTTTAAGCCATGAAGAAATCAAAGATGCGTTTTTAAAGTGAGTGCATTCTAATAGAAGAAGTTAAAATTGTGCACATTAATCTGTAGATATGTATTTAATTTGATAAATCCTTAATAACTTTGTACAAATTTATACAAGCTATGTTTTATATACTTGTGTAATTTACTTTTGTATAAAAAACACATCACGCATATAACATGTTAATACTAAATGTGGTCGTAATTTTTTTTTAAACAATTAATCATATAAATATTAAATACCGTCCAAAGATCTGAAATTAAATAAAAGTGTATTTTGACTAAAAGATTAAATTGACTAATTGCACCTTAGCATAGAACTATTTTATGCAGTGTATAGTTTAACTAGATGACTAAATGTATCATTTGAATGTATATACATATTTTTTTTTTTTATCTGTTAAAGCTATAAAGTAGAGAAACCTGAAAACGATGTGTGATAACATTACTTATTAAAAGAAAAAGACAATTAAAATTCATCTAATGCATTCTGTTTAATTCCATTATCTTCATATTATTACATCGTATAATATATGCGAGTGGAAGAAAAAATCCCGTAAACGAAAAAAATACAAGACAATACAATTACAGTTTTAGTTTTATTATATTATCGAATACACTAAAATGAATACGTAATTCTATAATTTTTATTTTGCTAAATTTTCTCCTATAGTAAACTTCAATTACAAACAACTCTTAAGAAATATTCACACATAGCACATTAATTACTATGTATGCAGGAATATGCGTGCTTAAATAATAATATAATAATTTATAGACACAAATTATACAGATAACTGAAGCCTGTCAAGCCTTGATTTAAATACTACCAGGTTAAAATTTAAATTTAAAAAACTTCAATACATAATATATATTTTTTTACCGTTGATGGGCCTGGATGAACTTCTCCGTCTTCCCGCCTGGGACAATTTGCCCCCAAAAACATTAAATATTCAACTGTGAGCAATACCATGAGAGTAAGTATAACTATATGATACATATTGTATTAGTGTATTTTACATTATAATAATAAACTTACTACCACTCTTTCTAAAAACTATCCTTTATCTAACATAAAACTTTAACTAAAAAATATCTTTAAAAATATAAAAATGTTCAAACAATTTTTGGAGGTATATTCACATGGAGTTAATTCAAAATTCTTTGTCATGTTTTTTATATATATATAAATATGGTCACTCTAGTTTACAACGTCTAGCTGTTAACTCTATAAGTAGGTATATATTGGCACTGCATTGTACTCAACAATTTTGATGTATTCTAGACGAGTAGGTTAAGTTTGGTATGATTTATTGGCAAAGAAAAATTAATACAACTTCAACATAATTATAGCGTTTTGTATTCTGCAAATAAGAATGCGATTATTTTCATTTTCATTTTTACTCTTTCTATACCATTCGATTTTAGATTTGACTCGATAACTATATATTTATGTTATATTTGCACGTAATGTTATTAGGCCAACCAACGAGTGAAATCTTTTATTGGATGACGTGCACAGGAAATGCACCGCGAAACCCGTTTTATTATGTTTGTTCTAAATCCAACAAATTTTTTCGGTTTGGCATCAATCCAACACGAATAGAAAGGAAAACGAACTAGATACTGCAAATCGATCGAACTCGAAACGCGAAAACTGATTTTACCACAAAAGTTTCCCGTCCGGTTAAACGCGGTTTTGCGTGCATTACATATTGGCCAATTTTATGATTAGAAGGATGTGATTTAAGCACCAATTTCGATTAAAAAAAAAAAAAAAAAACAGTTCTTAATATACCGTTATTCTATTGAAATAATTACATACGAACACGTAATCGACGATATCGCATTATTTAGATACAGTAAAATTCACTTTGATGTTGATAAAATCAATGCAAAATATTAATACTAAACGCAGAACGGTTCAACCATACGTGTTATGTCCAATATTGAGACCGCAATTAATAAACATACAACAGTATTAATTGATCACATTATTTTATTGTAATGTGTACCAATTTTTTTTACAATTATTGTAATTTATGAGTTTGTGTCAGTCGACAGATTAATCTTGTACACGTATTAAGTGAACGCATACCAAATACCGATAGTAATGAATTAATGAAAATAAACGTATGTATTGCAGATGAGTTTTACATTATTTTAATTGTTAAAGTTTGAATGTTTTGCATTATTAATGTTTAAAATTTTAATTCAAAACTATTAAATTTACGCGCCGCGGAGACTTGGCTATGTATACATTCGTATGTAGGCGTATATTATTACTGTCGATTTAGTTCGTCAATTTACAGTATTTTTCTGTTTCCCATTCAAATATATCTCATCTACTACCTACCAGATATAATTTAATAATCTGTACTCGGATATTTGGATACAATAATAATATTAATAATATTAAATTAAAGTTATGTAAATATTATTCGTAACGCCAACTATTAGTAAGGTTATTACGATTACGTTTATCTATTACAATTTAATACAACTTTAACGAGTTGCATATAGTAATAGTGGTCGACATTATAATATTATAATTTATATTATTTACTAAAACCAACAATTCATTGAATTGTCGATTGATATTATTTTTCGTTTGTTCTTACAATATTTTCCTCTTTTTAATAATTCACAATTTCAATTTTCCCAATTTCTTTTTAATATCCAAATAGACCAAATAAGAATAGTAATAATATATAAATCGCACTGTCCAATTATAATTATTATAATATACAATCATGGTTTGATTGTGTAGCCTACAGCAAGTTGTAGTATTATATTTTTTCGCGATGACCTGAAACGAAAATAATTATTGGCGTACGTAAATATTGCAGCTTAAATTGTATACGTAAATCGTTTAACCGGTACATCATCGCGCTGTAGTAGGTAGCCGTCAAATAGGTACCTATATAATATTAATATGATAAATGATTCACTGTGAAAAAATCCGTCACACACGCACATAATAGAAATCAATAGAAATTCAACTAATTGTTATTCGTTGTTTTAATTCAGCCAAACTATTTATAACAAGTATATAGTATAATAATATTATTCGATAAAATTTTTCCTGATGACGTATTATTCAAACGTAAACCATTTAATTGTTACAGTAAAATTTGGTCATCGTGTACGTTTCGGATGATGTCCACAATGACATGTATTTTTAACGTATCGCTGTATAGAAAAATTAAATAGTCAAGTAAATACCTGAAAGTATAAAAATTAATTTTAATCCTTACTTAACTTTTAATTTACTTTTCCAAACGAAAAGTTAGTTATATTATACGATTCCATTTAGTAAATTTTTATATAACACATTTTCTAGAATTTTTTTAATGCAAACTATTAGAGCTTATAATTATTGTTAGGATAACACATATAATATGCCAAGCTCTAGAATAGAACCTAATTTTATATTTAATAAAAGCGAATCAATTTATAAAAATAAATAAATATTTTTACAATTTAAACATGATTTATTCTTAATTAAACAATTATATATTTATAATTTAATTTAAAATTAATTTTGAAAACTAGACTATTATTTGAACCAGCTTGCTACCCAGATGATACGTTCTATATTATGTGTTCTATCTAACCTATTGTTGGAGTGTAGTTTATTGTCTATTGTGGAAATTATATCGCCAGTATGAATAGTTTTTATAGGAATAAGTCGAACTTAAATTTTTACGATTTCAAATTTAATCATTTTCTCAAACTTTTTGTACTTAAACTTCAATTCGAACTTTTGAACTTTAAAAATATATCCATGACAAATTTTGAAAATAAATATAGCAGCAAAAGGTGGGAAAGTAGGTAACTACTCTTTACTATATAGTAGGAGTCATCGAATATACCTCGTCATTATAGAGTAGGTCACTGTAGTGATGATGGGTGTGTTAAATTTGAATTCAATAATAAATCATTGCACACGAAAAACAATTTTAATGGGGGACGATTTGGCAGTCTATATTCTTATAAGTATATTTTATGATATGTTTATATTGCTACAATAGAAATTGTTTTACTATTGATAATACAGATATAATAAGTAATAATTTAAAATCAATCTAAATATTTTGAGTGTTATTGTGTATAGCAAAAATATAATTATATGCGTACAAATATCAAATATCCTCAAATATTTTTTGCAACAAAAAATAACTAAAATTGTTATTTATTCTGCTTAAATTCCAAATAACTTCAAAAATTCAAATTCAAATTTCTTAAAAAAAAAAATGTATCATTATATTTTCTAGATTTGTGGGTTTTTGTAAGAAATACTTATGAGGAACCTTGTATTAAATTTACAAGCTTTTAGACACATAAATTAAATATTTTATAAATTTTTAACTAAAAAATAATTTTAGAATTTCGTGGAAATTTAAACCTAAAACGCTTATAAAAATATTTTATTAAATGATTAAAATAACAACTTATGTGAGATCTTGTGTTAAATTTTCAAGGTATTAGATCAAAAGTAATTTTTTATTACAATTTAGTAATAATATTCTGAGTATCTATAATGCAAATTCAAATTATTTTTTTTTAATTACCTATATCATCATATATAGAAAATTCTAATACAAACTTTTGTTAAAAATATATTTCAATCATCTACTTTATTAGCTTTTGAATAACAAACAACAAAAAAAGAAAATTAATTTCATCAAAAATTCCTGATTTTCTGTATAAATTTTTTTTAGTTTTTTTTCTAATTATTAAAAAAAAATACTTAGTATTTTTGAATTTTAATTTCTCTCCCCCTCTCAAAAAGATATTTTAGTCGAAATTGATTATTTTTACTGTAGCAAAAGTTGATGACAGACACAAAAATATGTAAAAACTTCTGTCGTTCCGCTCAAAATTTATAATGAACATCTAAGAGCAACAATATTTGTAAGTAAATTCACTTAACATGTTAATAAATGTTAAAGTTATTATTTTTAAGCTGCTAATTATAGTTACCATTAAGCTGTGTCCAGACTTGCATACATATAATATCATAACTTACAGAAAACTTTTATTATATATATTTTCGAAAATACCACTGAAATTTGATTACATTAGTTTATTCGCTTTTAAAGATATGTCAGAAATATTGTAGTCGGTAAAATGGCTCGTGGTAGGTCATAGGTAATGTTAGGGGAAAAAATAAAAAAATTTATGCTATCTAAGTCATTACATAATATCATAATAATATTTATTAAATTATAAGTTCATACTATTTTCTAGGGGAGAGACAAGTGCCCTGTCTTAATACTTCCCTCCCACAATTGGCACTTATGGTTGGTACCTATGTTCGAAACTTTATATTGTGTATTTTTATTATTATTATTATATTACATCATTGAAAAAAAGTATGCAAAGATTATTGTCTATTGGACACCCCCACTGGTGATTTTTTACAATATATTAATAAGTTTAATTATATTAATACTAACTACACAGAAATTCAGTGAAGATCATGTTGATTAATAATTTATTTTTACATTTATATGTGTGTATAAAGTACATGTTATGGTCAAAGAAATTCTTTGGTTCTACGATGTTCGGATATAATAAAAAAATAATTGGTAAAAAACACATCATTATACCTTGCTCTTGCGTCCCCTCCATATTTAACAGTAGGTACTAACTTTTGCTATAATTTGTATTTGTACATTAGAATATAAGCGTCAACTTCGGTAGAACTAAAACTAATAATTATTAATATTACTAGTACATATTTACAATAATTTACAACTCAAGTATCATTATAATACATACGATATACCAAAAATTTTTACTAAATGAAGTTTTATATTGATATAGAAGAAAAATAATACATTTGACATTATTTAATGTGAAACATGAAACAATATTAATCGAATAATTGCATACGCTTGTGTCAGTTATGTTGGTATAAATATTTTAGATTAAAAATTATTGTGAGATATAAAAATGCTATAATCTATAATTTAAAATATAGATACTACTACTACTAATACTACTAATTTATAATGATTAAAATAATAATATATTATGTATAATGTATATTATGAATTAATAAATTATATGTACCTACCTATAACGCATTATATATAATATAAAAACTTGTAGATGACATAATGTAGCATATTACTTTAAAATTTAAAATAATGATGAACCATTTCAATAAAAACGTGTACAGATGTACACTGTGTTACCTAATACCTTTTAACTTGGTGTTAATGGGTTAATGTAATAAGATATTAATATATATTATAATATAAGTACATACCTACATTTATAATTTTAAAATTATTGGTTAGATATAATTAACAAAATTGTTGTTAAAAACTTAAAACTATATTAATATTACAATTATATCGGATGATTCTTAAATCAAGAAACACTCATTCTTTTAAAAACTATTTAAGTTTTAGAAAATATTTATTTTACATGATTATAGGTTATTAGAAAACAAGATATTTAAAAAAATATATATTTTTTTATTATATAATTATTATACTTTTTTCTTTTTAATGACATATTTTCTAAGTCCTTCGATTTATAAAAATCGAATTTTGGAAAAGTATTTAAAATTAATGAGCGGAGTGAGTGGGATCGAAGTTAGTACTTTGCAATGTTCGACAATGTAGCTCATCTAAATTTTAAATTCTTATAATTTAAAAATAGTGAGTGTTCTCCGATAAAAGAATCAACAGGTATATTAAAAATAAATAATATACATCCATTTACATATATGTACAACATAATATAATCGACAGCCTTATAACGACAAAATAAATTAATAAAACAAAAAAATAAATGGTATTAAGCCAAGCGTGGTCTATAATCGATAAACATCCAATTTCCAATCATTTGGCTATATAAAATGAATAAATATGAGTTCTATTAATCTATTATATTTTAAAAAAATTATTAGAGTCGTAAAACAAATAAAAAATAATTATTTTTTCACTAATTTCTGTTTAATATTCAATTGAAAATTATACTATATACTCATTTATAGCTAAATAGTTAATAAGTAACAATGAACTCTCGTGAAAATGATTATCGTTTACAATATGATTTGTGTTGTGAAGGTGTTCATGCATATTAAATTAAAAAAACATATTATGTGACAAAAATAGAATTATATTATCATTATACGATTATATAGATGCAAATTGTCTAATACATATAATTAGGTACTAATATTAAGCATAAAAAACAATCATTTAAAAAATGGACTATTTTGAGTTAGATTAACTAATAATTATTACTATAAAAATTATAGTTTAAATATCTATAAATAATTTTCAAATTAATTATTGTGCAATATCTAACATGCATAGATTTATTTTGATTTCCTTTTCAAAAATAATGCGTATATTATATATTTTTTCAAATTTTTATTTTAAAGATGATAAGAGTATTTAAGACATTTTAAATGTCTTGTTCACGGCTAAAAACTACAATTTAAATTTTATAAATTTCAATATAATAACTAAAACCGTAAGAAAGAAGTATTAATATTTTTATTTTTTCGTTTAAGTATCTAATTTCATCGAAATTTAAACTTGTTTATAATAATTTGAAATAATTGTATGTATAATAATTCAAAGATAAGTTTGTTATTAAATATTCAAGTCTTATTGTTATAAATCAAATTCAAAATTTTAGGAATTTAACTACCAAATAATTTGTAACTACAAAGTATATAAAAAAAAAATATGTATATCAAATATTTTCGATATTTTTTGATTTATAAAAGAATAATATCTATGAAATACATCAAATTACATTTATTAGCTATATTTAACTGAAAAAAAAAATTCACTCCTCCTCCTGTAAGTAAAACCAAAATTCTGGCTACTGCTTATACTATATATTGATATCAAAATATGAGTAAATAGGAACGAGTATACTTATACTAAATAATTACATATCAATATATTATTATATCACGATGAATAATAGTATACTCACAGTTGTGGCATTTTGTTCGCAATCGCATGAATGAAAAAAAAATCCCTTCGGGAAAAGAATTCGTTTAGTCTCGGTAATGAAAAAAAAAAAAAACTCTTAATGTCAATTTGTTTTACAGTAGATTCACGAGCAAACCACCGCTGATAATCGCAATGTTAAATGAAGAAATCCGCCAAGACTTATACCGTATAAGATGTGTCAAACACGTGGTGTACGAGCGACTTGTGATTCGAGTGTGAGTGCACAACGACACAGCTGCTACCTTTCGAGCGTTCACCGGTCGACTGAAGACGCTCGTCTAGCAGATCAACTACATAGTATATTATCATGATACATACATATAAATAAATATATTATATATGTGTGTGTGTGTGTGTTTATTAAAATCGTTCAAACGAAACCCGGCGCGTGTTAGTACTACGATGACGCGGTCATCGCGACAAAATGACGGGTGTGTAGATACATATTATACTATAGGTACCTTAACTATTACTATTTTGATTATTATTATTATTATTTTATGGATATTTTAGGTACATAATGTAAATTGTAATATAATATTATATTATATACATAAGCGTGCATTTATCTGGGTCAAGCATGATGCCGGACGTTCGATTCGGAACCGGTTCCGTGACACTGTGGCCTATAAAACCGATTTTTCTCGGATGCGCCCAAATGGTCTTTTAGTTTTTACGTATGCATAGATACATAAATATGAGTTCATATTATAAATGTATTACGACTTTAATCGATTTAGAAGTGGTGGACAGTACCTAATATTAAATACTAATAATATTTTTATTGTCACGCAACAGTCACATTTAACGATACGCGGACGCAAGAAGACGACATTGTAATTATATAGGATCCCTGCTGTAATACATAGATGGAAATCGGAGGGCCTGAGCCCCCCCCCCCCCACCCAAAAAAAAAAAATAAATAAAAATAAAACCAATTTCTGTAAATGTCTTATACCTCCTGAATATATCAAGTATCTAAATATTTAATAATTATTGTCATAATTGTATTTTAATTATATTTGAACTAAATAATATACTAAAAAAGGTACGATTTTACAAATTTGTCATTAGATATAATTTCAGTCAGTCAAAAGCACTGTAGCGTTTTTTATCAGTAGTCATTCGCATTGAACCATTCTTGTTTCGATAAAAAATAAAAATACGTATTGATATACTATTTTCAACTAATCCATTTTTTTGACTGAATAAAAATAAAAAATGTTGGAAAGTGAATATTGCTTTGCTATACGGTAAGTGACGAATGGGTCATTGAAATGAATTTTTTAAAATTGATGTTCAATAATGATTGTATACGAAGAACGATTCTAAGCGAACACAGTTTAGATTAGCATAATATAACAAAGTATATATCGTGTTAATTTGTTTGATATTGCTATATCAGGTAAAGTGATTTATTTTGCTATTAGTATAATACACGTGCTGTAGGTAGTTTGAAATATGTATTTGAAAATACATATTATCATTATTGTGTATATAAAATATAATTTTACAAGTAAAAGCTTTTTGCCTATATGAATAATATTTTTGACTTAAAACAACATTATGAATATCATTATTCATGATTTAAATAAGTAATTTCATCCAAATTTGAACTTAAAATATCTATAAAAAAAATTATGCTCGTAACTTTTATTAGAAATTTAGTACTAGTATGAATTACATATGACTGTTATGAAGAACCTTACATTAAATTTTAAAAATTTTAAAAAATATCAAAAACTCTCGTATCTATAAATAGCATAACAAGAGTTGAAATATTTTCGAATTTGTTAAAAATTCAAGCATCCACAGTTATTTGTTCTCTAGTTACACCAAAAAAATAAAATCGATTTTGTCAAAAATTGGATTGACACAAAAATGTCTGTTTTTCTTTGATTAAATTTTTTTATTTTTCCAGATTATAAAAAAAATTATTTTGAATTTTGAATTTTAACTTCTCTATAATATAACTAGATCTAGTCTCAAGATTGAAAATTAAAATATTTTATCGACTACTCATTAGTCATTATATACTTATTATCATAAACATAAAAAAAGAAAAGAAAACGTACATAATTATAAAAAATCAATACATTCATTATTAATTCATTACTCTGCTCAGAATCCAAAACAAAATAATCGTTGACCGTTACGAGTACTATAAAGTACTTACACTATACTCTATATTTTAATTGTAATTAAGTAATTAATACGTTTTTCAAAATTAATTAAATTTAATACAGCGTACTAGCAGCTTCTAAAATACCTTGATTTTCGTACAACATGTATAAAAATTAATCTTAATATTTTTTAATGATAGTAAAATTATAATAAAAAAATATAATACAATATTATAATAAAATGTTTAATCCCATCAACAAATGTAATATGTTACAGAATAATAATTAGGCTAGGATTTATATGCAAAAATATGTTTTTTTGCAACTTTTAATTATTGCTTTTTTCAATCATGTCCACGTATGAGATAAATAGTGATGTTTTTATACTGCATATTATTGCATATTTCGACTACAAAAACGCAGAAAATTCATGTTTTATGTTATATTTTGTTAATAGACATTTTTATTGTGTGACAGTACGAAATGACGTTGTTCAAAATGATCTATGTAAAGAACAAATTAAGATGTAACAGACGGTCATTCAGTTTTGAAAATTTAAAACACTATGTAATTATTTTGTTTAATACATTTGAATTGCGTGAATAGTTAAAAATATTATTTTATTAACTTTAAAACTTATTTATTTATTTATTTTGCGTATGTATATTTCATATATTTTGGCGTTTATAATAATAATTGCATATTTTTGCATATTTTTAATCAACCAAATGTATACTTTACAATTGTTTATAACATATAAATGATAAATCTTAGCCTTAATAATAAATAATAATATTTAACATTTATTAAAAAATGTTTGAAAGACTATTTTATTTATCAAAAAAATATGTAGAATTATTGGTTAATTTGATTAATACTAATTCCATATAAAAACAATTTCATTGGTTTACTATACTTACTATGGTTTACTAAATTAATAGTAATGAGTACTTCATAATAAATCTATATGTATAAGTTATTGTAGTTACTTTTTTTTTATATAATTTATTAAATATCAATTTTTATAATTTAAAATCTAAAATTACTGTTGTTAAATACTATTTAACATTAATAATTAGAAATTACGACATCTTCTTGAAAGATTTAAATCTGATTTCCGTGAATGTTAACTTAAATATTTATAAATTTCACATTGTCTGTTAATTTATTATATACCCGCTCTTTTTATGTTAAGTGCAGTATAAAACATGGATAATAATATGTTATCTACAATGATTACAAATAAATCCAATAAACTATCTATTATAAATATTTTAAAGTAGGTATTTAATAAAACATATAAATCATCGGGAGAAAGTTGATAGTTTTTCAAATAAAAATGATACTATATCGTACAGAATTAAAGATGTTCTGAGTAAATATTTAACTTAAGTTGTACCTATACTCAACAAAATATAATAAATAAAACAATAGCTTGAATGAAGAAGTTATTTTAATAGTAATATTTATAAATTATCATTAAATTATATTTATTAGTTATATTATTTACTTAGCTATTTTGATTTTAATAAATCCTAATTAAATTGTTAATTTAATGAATTTAAATCATTTCTGTTTAGAATACTTTTAATTGTTTAAGAGCAAACGCCTAATTTATCTCTTTTATAGTTACTTTTCCAAAAAGTACTTTATTAATATATTTTGTTCTATGTAATTAATTATTTAGTTTGTAAGATTTTGTGAGTTGTTTAATTAAAAACTATGAATGGAGCTAGGAACTCTAGTAGTTAGTACCTATAGGTGAAATGATATTGATAACTAATAAGCTCAGTCTTTCCTCAACAATTACACTAAATTTCCGCTAATAAAAGTTCAAAAAATATATTTTTGAAGACCATATGAGTATAATAATATTACGTATGTTTCATAATGATTATATAACGCGGTGCCGTAATGTTGTTCATTACAATTTATAGTTTCGAATCGTATCGGTGATGTTAAACGCTAATCGTTTTCAGATAGGTACATACCAATAGACATTAACTCTTACTAAAAATATACCTCATAATTTTAAGGAAATACATTCCAAACATTTTCATATCAAATAAAAAAATATTTATCTATAAAAAAGCAATAAAAATAATTTTTAATTTGACAAGTCAACCAAGTTTTAACTTCACGTTTTAGTTGGGTTTATTAAATATTTTAATTTTAATTATTTGTATAATATATTATTATTATTATTTTGTGTGTGTGTGTAATACGACATGTAGCAGTAGGTACAACATTTGTTAAAATGCAATAAAAATAAATAAAACAAATAAAAGCTAGGTTTAATTAAATACCTTCTAAAGTATATATTATAATATCATAAATAACTTAATTTCGATTATATCAATTATAAAAAAATATCAAGTATAGTTTGAAATTATATAGGTTCTGGTGTGTACTAGCCCATAATTTTGTCATATTATATCCATATAGATACTATACAATATACTATATTATGATTAAGATTATAATTATATTCATCATCAGAGCGTAAAAATGAAAATAGTTCGTATTACCTACATGAAAAAGGTGGCTTTTACTTTATAATGTCTTGCCAATCGTATCTCTTAGTGTCATTAATTATCATATTATATGTAATTATTATTATATCTAGTGCACGTGTAGGTTTTAATCATAAATAAACTACTTAAAAACAATATAATGTATGTCGTTGTTAAATTAATACATTTCACCGTAATTTATCTGTGGTATAGGAGTACAGCAATCACTCTTGTTCAATGTTTGGTTGATGTGAAAATATATGCATCAGTATACTATTTTATGTTATACATAGTGATAAAGAATAAAGATTGGAATAGGTATTAAAAATGAAATCCAAATAGTGAATAGTTATTAGTGTTATCATCACGAAATTCATTGTCCGCTTGATCGAAAGTTATTTTTTAGACTCTCAAAGATTAGAACTTACATATTTATAAGACTTATGTATAATTTTTAAGTATATAATTTAATATAATTGTTTTTGTAACATCCTAGAATGGTAAAATATATATTATAGAAAGTTTCACAAAAATTAATGTTTTTTATTTAATCAAATATCTTGCAAGCTTCGGTGATTCTGTATGCTAACAGACTTTAGAAAGATATAAAAGACAAAAGTAAAACTATATACTTTACTTAAAACCAGTACAATAATACTTAATTTAATATTTATAACTAGCAAAATAATTACTTCTAGTTATGTAATTTACATAGGTATAAGTGTACAGTTTACAACATGTAAATAAATGCATATATGTTATAAGTTATAACGCACTTAATAACAAAAATATAACATTAAATGTTATTAACATTAATTTATACTGTATTTTATTAGGTTTGTCCCAAATTTATAAAATAAAATAATTATAGTATTTATAAATATATATATACAAAAAGTAAAACCATATAATTATTTACAACTATATTTACTACGCGTAAAATTCGAATTCGTATATACAAGAAAAATTTTAAATAATTTATATTTATGAATCAAAATCCTTGAAATATATAGTATTCTCTCATTCAAAATATTGTATAGGCAATGTTTCTTTATCAATTGAAACTAAACATTTGATTATAATTTAAAGTGATAACTTAAACAAAACATTTGCTAACTTTAATCAATAATACTTATCGCGTGTAATTATTACGAATTATTGCATATACTGTTAGGCCCTACTGTTTTTCTTGATGGGACCAATAATAAAATAATTATATAGAATCAATACAACAAAACCAGTTAAATATATAAAAATTACTATTAATTAACCCATGTCACCAATAAAAACTTCCCCTATATAAATCAATAATTTAAAACGTGTTTAAACTACATAAGTACTTTTTTTAATTTATTATTTTTTAGTTGATCCTGCAAAACGTTTTTTTGTGACAATTAATTGCCTATCAATTTACCATTCTCCCCTTCTTAAGCGACTCGGTTTTTACAAAATCTAAAACAATTATATTGAATAATAGTGATAAAAAGAAACTATTTTTAACAGTCTTGAATCTAATCATACCCATAAATTATAATTATTTACTATTAATTATCATTCTTTTTTATTATAATTACATATTCTTATTATTACCGCTGAATTGTTTCATCATACGCACAACGTACGCGCCGGGATATATTAACTACCAGAACGAGCTATACAAAGAGCTGGCTACAAGAATCTATAAAAATAAAACGGTTTAAAACCTACATCAACAAAAAATAACGTATAGACAAAACGTGTTAATTGTAGATATACATATAATAAATATAACGTGTATAATGTAGTCAACTTTCTTTATAACACGAACCCACCATATAATAGAAAAAAAATCGTTTGAAATGCCGAAGCGAGCATATTATACTTATACATGTATACATTATATACATACATATAGGTACCGTTAGACAGTAGGCGCATACTCGTATAACCAAATAATTATAAATGTATCGTGTCATGTATAATATTAAGTCTAGTCAAATTAATTTATTAATTCGTCCTTGAACTACGTGTTCATAACATAGGTTAGATAGGCCATATAGCCGTTGTTATGGAAATCAGTAACTTTTCTTTTTATGTAAATATTTCGAAATATAAAAACTCTCAATCAACCGGATTTCTATGATGTCAAACCAGCAGTTTTCTCCACAAAGTAAGGACGTCGGGTATCGTAGCACAACGATGTTAAGCACATTAAATATGTTATAAGTCCTGCTCCTCTAATCAGATCCTCTCTCCTCTTTTCTAAACATACACTTTTTTACTTTGGTAGCAACTGAAAAAAACCCGAGCTCTCGTAAAAGAAAATAATCTCGTTTGGACAAGATAATTTATCACGAATAAGTATAATTAACAATTTAAAAAATATTTTTGAATTAATAAACTAAAACCAATTTGTATAAAACACACTTTGTTTATCTTATATTCGTTCGGACCGTAAAAAAATTACCTTAGATAAAGACAACCACTGCACGAATGTTACTATAGGTTTTAGTAATTATGAGAGAAAAAATTTTCTAGAAAATCGCAGTTAAAAAGTACCCACGCGAAGAGCCAATTAAATGTGTAAATAATAAAATAAATAGGTACCTATACATTTTTTATTCTATAGTTGACACATTCAATAATAACTGTACACGCCTGTAGTTAAAAGCTAATACTTTTAAAACAATAAAATGCTATTATCGATGATAATAATAATATTATTTTCCTTCTGTGTTTGGTAGATCGTATAACTAAATCTGTCTAAATAAGATCATTGGATTTATTTCGTGACACATGGTCCCTATGTTCCTACGTTTTTAATTCACTCAGGAAAAGAAACAGAATTATAATCACGTACGACATTGCCGTGAGTCACTATAATAATTGTTTTTACGGAAACTGAAATAGTCAATGACAATAATTATAGTCTATAGACATCCAAAATATTGTACATATAATACCTAATACTTATAAAACGTTGTAATTTATAATATATAAGTTAATAGGTTGTCGGTAATAAACTAGTAAGTGGGAAAAAGGATACTACCTTGGGCAACGCCTGCATTTATAGGACGTAAGTTGGATATTTCTTCTTCTTAACGTCTTACTGCAAATGTTTGACTTGATACGTATTTTTGTGTTAAGTGATGGATTAAAGAGATAAAAAATATGATTATGTAACATATTAAATAAATTGACGAAGTAATTTAATGAGCACAAGAATCGGAGACTTTTCCACTGTTGATGTGAATCAAATGACGATGATCGCACACGATGTCGGGTGAGTAGGTACGTTGTCACATACACGACAACAAGTCATATGCAATTCGATGAGTATCGAAGTATCTTGACTACGATGTCGGAACATGGCCCGAACGTAACGCAGGCGTGACTATAATAAATAATATTAATCAATACGTTATGATAATAATATTTTTTTATAATCATAATGTTAAAAACATTATTGCATATATGCATTTTTTTAGCACACAGTTACTCTTTCAGAAGCGCGTAAAATAAATATTTATTTACTTTTTAATTCAAACCATAACTTTGCCGCGCTCTATCGACGAATGTTAGAAACACTTATTAATAGGTATGTATCGTATACAAATCTCTTTAGAATCGTTAACGGAGTATTTTTTTTCCATTTACTAAAATACTTTAACCGTTCTTCTTATAGATTACTTGTCTGTTCATTTTTTAGAATTTATGTGTTATCAATAACAAAAAATACCTACTCAATGGGTAGTTTCAAAATTTTTATTTTATAATTTACCACCCAGAAACTATGAATATTTTTCACAGATATTTTTTTTGTATCATATCCCTACTAAATTTTACTCTATTATTTTAAATATTATACAGAATTGATCTATTGTCATTTTAAGGGAAAAAAATATTATCCAGAACTTATTACAATTAAAGGCTTTTTATGATATTTTGATTTTTAATGTATTATGTAATCATGAGTCTACCTAATCATTTACAAAAACTAAAAACAGGCAAAGTAAGTAACTATTCTCTTGTACAGTAAGAGTCAACTATTTAGTGTATCTCATCATTGAATAAGTCATTATAATTTGTATACAAAATGTGTTAAAATTTAATTTATCGAAAAGCGAAAACTGTCTGTTTTATCTTTTATTCGTAGACGGTTGTTCAATGTACACACAGAAATTAGAATTCGTATGAAAAAGCATACCTTGTTAAAGTGAGTGTAAAGATAAAAATGTATCAATTATTATAATTAGTCGAATTGATTGTCTTCAAATACCTACGTCCTACACGATAGTTTTGACTTTGTGATGGACACAAATAGTGTGACGTTACGTAAACGGTTATCAGTTTATAAGGACGATATTATATTATATGTTATAATACCAAAATCAGACAGAAACATATTCAAATCCTGCAAGCTTTTCTAAATGTAAATTTTATATTTATACACGTACTCTTTCGTATACGAATAGAACGCTGCATTCCAATCTTGCGTGAAAACGCGAACGTCTAAAGTGGTCTATTAGTATAAAATCATTATAAAAAAATACCAACAGGTAATATGTATTTTTTAACATTATTATTAAATTGTACAGTTCACTGATGGGTAATGTTTTATAAATAAATTATTAGAAACAAATAAGATTATTAGTCACAAAAATTAAACTTGATTACCTACCTACTGATTTACGGATTACTGAACTAAAAGTATTCACCTATTTCGAATAAATAATGCACAAAAACATATTTTTAATTTTAAATGACGTTTTTCACCAAGTATCTATTTTGTCAATCATACCATATAATCAATGCTTCTGGTAAATTGCTGTTTAAAAAATATTAATAAAAACGAATCAAGCTTATTAATTTTACTTTTAATAACCTCATTTGTGAACAGAGCCGTGTTAAGATGGAAGTTGTATTGTACTATTGTCCCCGTGTGCCGTAGTCTTTTAAGAGTAATCGGACTTAATATGCTAGGTACCTACTTATGGCCTCGAAAACTAAATAATATGTTATAGTTATAATTTTATAAATCAGCGGTTCTCAAACTGTGCTCCGCGGAGCCCTAGGGCTCTGCGAGAGTAGTCTAAGGGCTCCGTGGCTCCCTGAGAATTTTTGTATTAATTAAATTTAAATTATTAAATTATTATTATATTTCTTAGTTAAATTTTTATTTTTATAATCAATATTATTTAGACCGTACCAATATGAATTATTTTAAACGTTTAAAACTTTAAAATATTTATAAATCCACATATTATGTCATATTTTGTGTCATTGTCAAAATGAGATTAGATAAAAGTATGGGTTTTTCATTCATTTGACATGTTGTAAGATAATGATTTAGTTTACTTATCTACAAGAGTACAATCTACATTCTACGAAGTTCTAATAATTTCTTGATTCTTCAGTCATTACTCGTTATTCATCGGCCGCTAACGCAAATATTGTTATTTCGGTGTTTATTCGTATTACGTGTTTCTTATTTTACCATCAATTGTTTTTATTGTTAACAATTTTTTTTGTGAATAAAAATACAAATGGATCGTATATATTCGTATTTTATAGAAAATAAAAATATAAAGCAAATCATTTACAATTTTTAATTGCAATTACATAATTTATTTATGAATTTTTGTTGCCTCATATAGACATTTCTGATCTTTGGGGCTCCGTAATTTTTTTTAGGAATATATGGGCTCCGCGAACAAAAAAGTTTGAGAACCGCTGTTATAAATAATATGTAAGCAAAGGACACCGGTGAACGACGACGGCGGGCGATAAAGAAAAACCCCTTCTCAATAATATTAGATATAATTACGGAATAAAACTAACTATTTATAAACTGATAATAGTGATATTCATATAATAATTATTTATAATATTACCTACGTTTTATTTCCCGGTAATATTATTATTATTATTGTTGTTATTGTCATTTGTCAGCCGTGATCGTTTATTTTGAAACATAAATGATGAAAAACAAGTTGAAAATTTACGAGTCAAATGTTTATGTCTATCTAATCGTCGTCTATGACCGACTGGCGGCTGACGAGTAGCGACTGTGTAATGTGCACTACGCCGTAGTGCTGTACTACTCAGTTATTCTTATTTTCTATTAGACATTCGTTAAACGTTGTGCGCCTTTTTCATTTTCATTTTAATCCATTTACGTTGTAAGTTGTAAAAAGAAAAATTGTAATCTTGTGTTTATGTTTTGTTGAGACCAAATTATTATGAATGAGAAATTATATATATGGTCAAATGCTTATTTCTGGTCAGTGGTCACGGTATTAATTCATTTAAAAAAAAAGTTATTCATTATTTAATTTACTTGTTTTTTTTTTTCAGATAATGTCCAGATATTAATAGTTGGTAAATTTGAATGTACAAGCATTAGAATCTAATAACCTAGATGAGATTAACATACACGATGTAAGTATTTAATAATTTATGTATTTAATTAATTTATAATTAATGCAGATATTATATACCTATTTATAATATATAGATTATAGATATATTCTTATTATTATAAAATGCATGTTAATCATTAATCAAATAACCAACTTTTATTATTTTTATATATCATCATTAAATATGTTTAACAATATTATAAACAAAATGGTTAATTTTTTTAAATAATAACAAATGATTATTGAGTATATAAATAATTTATTGAAACAATGAAATTTTCATTAAAATAAATATGTTAAACAATAAATAATATAAGTAAAATAAAATATAAATATTGCCTTATTACAGAAAAAGTGTTAAATAATACAACCATTTTTGATTTGAAAAATCATCGTTAGGTATAAAAAGAACTTTACTGACTATAATGATATAATATTATACTAATACACTACAGTGGCGTAACTATAAAATTCTAGCCCATGTTCAATATTATTTTATAGCCCCTAAATATCGTTATGTGAATAAAATTAAACAATTACACGTATATATAAAATGTATAATTATATTATGTATTATAATACATATAATTCATAAAATATATCATGATTAATTAAATAATACTTAAAGATAAAATAAATGACATAATAATATGTATTAACATGAAATAATTTATAAATTACGTTGTCAAAATTTTAAATATATTTATAACGTAAATGTTTTTTTTCTTGCCTTCAAATCAGCAAATTGTCTTATAAATTCCTTTATATTCATTTGTTCAGCTTCTTTAGCTTCAATGGCTAAAATTGCTAATTCACTGAGATGTTTTTATTGTTGTGTGGATCTCAAATAATTTTTTATTATTTTCATTTTCGAAAATGACCTCTCTGAATTTGCTGATGCTACGGGTATCGTTAAAAATAACAGTAAACTTGTAACTACACCTGGAACACTTGAATATATAAATGGCTGATTCATTAAAAACTCAATAAATTCTTTTATTGAATTTAATTTTGCTAGTTCTTCTTTTACAATATTCATTCAAACTAACATAATTAATTGTAGTGGGAACTCTGTAGTTAAATCTGTATTAAATTTCTTTTGGAGTTTATTTGAATAATCCATTATTTCATTAACTGGGAGATGTAATAATATATTAGAGCTCAAAAAGTTAAACAAATTACATATTTCATTCATTCCTTCGAACCGATTATGAAGTTGATTGCAATCCATATCAAAAACTTTGTTATATATATTAATTTTAAAATAATGTTCGTTATTTTTAATCTAAAATCTTCAGCTAATTCGTCAAAATGTTTTTTTGATATTTTTCTTCTTTTATTAAAAAATTCAGCTTTTACATTCCATTTATTAGCTATATTGACAGCATCAGTTTTGGCTTTTTCGTAATCATTTCTAAATTTTATGTTCTAATGATAATATTCTATAATATTCTACCTGTTTTATGGACGATTTGATTTATTTTTATACTCTTCGTAATATAAAAGTTTATGGTTTTATCGAAGTATATTATTTATTATAAAATAGTTTAAAATTATTAACAAAATTTAAAATTTTAATATATTTTAAGCAAAATATTAAAATTCTAGGACCCCTTTTTGGACCGTCTAAGCCCTGGGCCTCGGTGCAATGCACACCTATGAACCATGTAGTTACGCCACTGATACACTAGCTAATGCTCAGTTTTATAAGATCAGAAATATTCGGGTATAATCGGTATAGAACACTGTGCAAAAACTATTTTTGCCATTAAACTGATCCAGTGAAATGGATTTTAAATAGTAATATAATAAATTATTAAGTACATAATAAAGTATCAACTCATTTGGAGAGCCTAAAGTTTAAATCAACTTTATGTAAAATTGGCAAATATTTAGATATTTTCCTAGGCAAGTACTTCCTTGAGATTACATAATAGTGAACAAAAATCTTGAGATTGGATTTTATACTCTTGTTCAGAAATTTATTTTAGTATTTTTACTGTCTTCTATTTTATCAAAATGAAACTTTATTTAGTCATCAAAGTAAAGAATTTATAAACTGGGAAAAATGTTTAGACTAAGTTATAAATCATGGAAAAATCGAATTTAGTTAGATCAGTGAAATTATAGTTTTCCCTTGCAATCTGAAAATCTAGAAACTATAGACAAGCAGCTTAAAACTAAAATCCAAAAAGAAGAATCATATTGGCAACAAGTAATTTGTCATTTAATTGAAATTATTATTTTCCTATCATTTAAGGGTGGGCAACTGGCAGCCCAAGAGCTTTTTTAATCTAGCCTGTGCTACGTTTTAAAATGACATAATACAATTTTAAAGTAAAAAATTTAAATTATAAACAAAATAAATACTAATTAAAATGCATATATTTTGAATGACCCTTTTTTTTTGCTTTATTTTTTTTTTAAATTGGCCTTCTAGTAATTTTGTGTTACCCATCTTTGATCTAGGATGTCTTGAATTAATCGCTAAATTTTTTCCACTTATTTCTACACATATTTACAAGTATGCAAATAAAGGTAAAGGAAATGTATCATATTTGTCTAATATCATTTGTAACAATTTTATTTTATTTATAAATAAAACTGCTTTAGAAAATATTGTTCATGAAACCAAAACTTCTAAATATTTCTCAATTATCGTAGACTCTACTCCTAATATATCAAAAGTTGATCAACTTAACAGTCCCAATAAGATGTATACTGATGATGGTTCATCTTTTGAAAGTTTTTTAGGATTTTTACCTTCTCTTGGTCATCAAGCAAAAGATATGGAATTGGTTATACTTCATAATTTTTCTGACCTTGGGATTGACATCAAAAACTAGAGTACAAGGTTATGACAATGCTCAAAACATGTCTGGAATTTATTATGGATTATAATTCTACATAAAAAAAGTTCTACTTGTTAAAGTGTACTTCTTAATTTGTACCATGCTCGATGCACTCACTAAATTTAGTTGGTACATCTGTAGCCGAAGAGGTTAGTGTAGGTAATCGATTTTTTATAATCACTCAAAGTTTGTTTACTTTTTTTCTGGTTCTACTTTACGTTAGAAGATCTTAAAAAATGAATTTAATTCTATTCCTAATACAACAATACTTGAAAATATATGTTCTACAAGATGGTTATTAAGATATTTTATTTGCAAATTAATAAAAAAAAAAAAAAAAAATGGTTAAAATGGAATAATTTTTGTTGTATTACAAAATATATCAGAAGATGTAAATCAGAACCTACTACAAAGTATAAAGCATTAGCTCTGTTAGTCTTGTGATCACCTATTTTTGAAAGATTTAACATGGTCAGCAAACATTTACAATGTGTTAATAAAGATTTATCATCCGTGGTAAAATTATACAAATCACTTGAATTATTTATGAATTAAAAAATAATTTTAAAACTATATTAAATTTAGTTGTAAGTATTTATGAAATGGATTTGTTTCCTAATGAGTCAAAGATCTATATAATAAGAAAACAGTTAGTAGTAAAGTCGTAGGGAAAGAATGTGAAAAAATTTTGCCCCGGGGCATTGAATTACTTGACATTGCTTTGTAAAAAATATCTACAAGTACAGTTTATTACTAAGATTGTAACAATAATACATTATAAACATTACGATATATTTTTCTTGTTTGTAGAGACACAATATTATAACTTCCTGTTTAAAGTTAAATAAGTTGTTTTTTGGCAAATGCTGAATTATTCTTATTTCAGAATCAAGTTTACTTTTAATAAACATACATTTTATAGAGAAGAGAGCATATTTATTTGATTTTATTTATTTGTCCTCCTACAGGTTTGGTCACATTTAAAGTTTTTTAGTTTTAATAATATTTAATACTCATGATTAAATGATAATCTAATAATATATATTGTATTTTTTTATTTTTCAATAGTATCTATCTCTTAAATTTTTCTTCTTTAATTGATTGTCAAACAGCTTATAAAGACAAAACCTTGAAATAACAGCTAATAATAGATTTAAGTTTAGTGCTTGTAGCTCAGCCATAGACATATTATTATATAGATTTCACGTTCTTCAAATCTTCCTAAAGGTTATAAAGTGCCTAAATTGTAAGAAAAAGATAATTAATACTTGTACACATGGTGAGATCTAAACTGTATTTTATTTTTTACTAAGATTCATATTGTTTTATGATACGTTTTCATCATACAATTTATTGTATTGTCTATATAATAGATATATATAGGCGTAAAACTTGAGATTAATATTTAATGATTTTACTTTTTAATTATTAACAGGGCACAAATTATTACTATTTCAATTTAAATATGGTGCTAACTTGTACTTTCAATTCATGATAAGACTCATGTATAAGCCTATGGTTTTTACCATAAATACCTAATCAAATTTTACAGTACTTTCCATCTGTAAATTATCAAAAATTCATTATAAAACTTACTTATTTACTTTCATATACGTAATTATTTAGGCTTACAAAAATATACATAAAAATTAAGAATCAAAAAACATTAAAAAGAATATATTTAGTGGTATAAGATCAATTACACTTATTACATAATTGTTTACAAAATAACTTAAGACAATAAAAACTTATTTTTTTTTATGAATCACAATAAATATTTAAAAATGGTAAAATAATTTTTCTTATAATTTAAACCCTGTATAAGAGAAATATTTTCAATTTTACTAAATACATTCTAATAATTATAAATCATAAATCACAATGAGTAAGGGTCATTTAATAGAGCATCCACATTAAAATCATTGACTTTATGTGTAGTTACTTCTTGGTTATTCTGTTGATCTGAAATAACCTCTTCAACGTCTAAATCTGTTAATACAGGTAATTCATCCGGACATTGACCAGCTAAAAATAATAGTAATTAATATTACAATGCCAAATAAAAACATTTAAGACATTTTAGATGAGGAGATCCTAATAGTATGAATAGTAATTAATAAAACACATGAAGCAAAAATCACATTAAATTGGTTATGAGGTGGAAATACAACTATTTCAATCGGTTATTAAATAATTTATAAAAAATCTTAATTTGATTTATAATGATTTTCTAAGAACTTATTAGCAAATTTATTATTCTCAGATGTAATTTCTGAAAATAATAAATGTGGAATTTCAAACATAATATTATGTATTACATTATTAAAGTAGCAATTTTAAATAAGTTAAATGTGACAATATTAAATATAATTTACAATTATTGAAGTATGTCCTCCATATCAAAAATATGCTAGGTAGATAAATAAAAAATATTTGTTGTTTGTACATGACAACCACACTAAAAATGGTGTACACATAATTTTAAGGTATCAATATTAAATTTAATTAATTGAATTACTTAGTATAGGAATATTAATATTGGCATCAGTTCTAGTTAGTTTATCCATATTCAATATTTCAGCAGCTGTTCTTTCAATCATGTTTTTCCATGCATTTAATCCGGTATCCTATAAATATTATGAAAAACATGAGCTAATAATCTAAAAGAATTTTTATACTTGGTATTACCGTATGAGTTTTGAGTTTGTGAATTTTTGCTGAAAAATGTGATCCATCTTTATGTTTTCTCAGTCTACCTTTAGGATTCATTGCAGGTAATAGTGTTTTGTTTGATACATTTGCCACATTATTTAGTTTCTAAAAATCATGTAATATTTAAAAATACAATTCTATCTATACATATTTATAGACATGTTAATCCAGCCTTCTGAATATTTTAGTACATATATCCACTTAATTTAATCTCTATATTACTACGTGTAATTGTGTCAGTAACTTATCATTTATATTTTTATTAATATTTAAAACGTTAATGTTTATTTCCCATAAAACTTTAAAATAAATTATTTAAGTTGGTCAACTCAGCTTTATGTTAACCAGTAAGATTCTTTCGATTCCTTCATAGTATCCTAACTATAAATTAAATAGTACTCTAGTTCATTATTTTTTTCACTTATATATTTCCCAAGATATAAAATGAGTCTTGTATTTTATTTTGTACATTTTTTTATATTTAATAAAAATTATAAGAATATTATTATTAACAAGTTTTATACCTATGTATATTATAACTATAAAAATTATGGTTAATGAATACAGTTTATTATTGTGAAATTAATATAAATAATATCATTTTATGTTTATTTATAACTTAACTTTAATATTTCAGAAATAATGTTTTTATTATTATCTATCTCTTTCTTAAAATATGATTGCTTTATTTGAAAAAATAAACTTAATTTATGAATTTACACGACCAAGTAACAAGATCTGTTAATTAAGAATAAAAAATATAAGTAAACTATAATGACTGAAGCAATATTATTTAATTATTTAAATATTGTAATGTAAACACACCATTTTGCACGTTTGTCAATAGAGAAGTTCAGATGAGCTTCAATCGCCAGAATCACTAAATTGTTCATCATGGTAGAATTTTCAAGATAAAGTATAATAACTCATTTTTAAACTAAAAAAATTCTGCTATCTTCATTTTTTGAGAAACCTACCTATGAAAATATATGGTTGATTAATTAATATCTACCCATATACTTTAACACGAATTAAACATTATTTTCAGTATGATTTTAATGATAACAGAGTATAGTGAATAATAAAATTATTTTATTTTTATTTTTTTTTTAAAGTTGGTTGTTACTAGCTATAAATATTTATAATTAGTTTCACATTAGGTGATTAATTAGATGTAAGATTCAATCTGTATTTGAAGTAAATAAACAATAGAAATGAAACTGCTGTTTTAATATGAAATATTAAAATAACGTCAATAAATAATCATTGGAATTGAGAGTGTATTAACTAATAGTGTATTTGAATAATGCTACTTGGGTTTGATTTTGGATAAACATATAAACATAAAATGAAACTAAATATCTATTGCACCAAATGTAATACAAGATGAACGTTTATAACGGTGAAGATTGTAAATTAAAGAAACAATTAATATTAATATATTAAGCAATCAATGCAATTACACTGAACAAAAAGATGTATTTTTAAAGTTTAATTATACAGTAGACTTCTAATTGTTTAATTTAGATGATCAGATTCATGCTATTAAGTATTCATTACAATAAATATTGAGATACTTTAGTATAAGGCAACTTCTATTATTGAACTAACCGAGCAAACGTATAATGTCACATTGTTACAAAAATTAATTTAATATTTTTTTAAGAATAAAAATATATTCTGTATTACATTAGTTGGAGGAGATTTATGTAAACCGATGTCCTTTGCCATTTTGATTGCCACTTGGATATCATCAACCTCAATTGTGCTCTTATTAGCAAATGTTGCACATGATTTGGCTTCTTCCAAAATTAGTGATATGGATTCTAATCAACCAAATTATAAATTAGTCATGGAAAAAAAATGTATTGTTTCAAAACAATTACTGTAGTTATTAAATTCCAACAGGTGGTTTACGATATGTTCGTCGCAGTCACGTATTCCTAAATTTTTCATCATTGCCACAACGACTTGAGAATCTTTAAGCAACAGTTTTCCTTTCGGGGGCGACATGATTTTGTCGTAAACCCAAACCCGATAAAGTATCGCTGATCTTCCGATTCCTAAGAAATAACTAAATATTATAATTTATTCTCACATTACTAAACAATAAAATAAAAACAAATAGAACACATTGATACCGAATTAAAAATGCTTAGAATTACAAAAATCAGAAATTAAACGAAAGATGACATTGCACAATGACACACAACAAAGCATGATAATGTAAAATGATAATCAGGGGTTCGCATTTTAAAAGGTTTATTGATTTCAAATTTGATACCTACGTATGATTAGGCATTTTATACTCCCGCCATTATTTATGTTCGAACTATCAGTTTTTAGTAATATTACTGTTTAGTGTCGATCGGAGTGGCACGAATTTACAATTTTATAACTATAACTATTGTTATTTTGTTTATTATTTAAATTTAAAATTAGATCTAGTTAGTTCCTTGAAGTGAAAAGTAAAAAATTCTCAGTACTTATTAAAATTACGGGAAAAAAATTATTATGAAAATAGGAGTAATTCCAGTATTTGACAAAATTATAAAATTTTAGTTTAACTCAAAAACAAATAACTTTAGATACTTTAAATTTATTTATTTTTGAACTGGTTATAGGCTTTTGAATTTTTTATTTTTATTTCGTTAGTAAAATTATTTTTGCTTGATTATAAAACTAAAATGTAATGAAAAAATCATTACAGAATTTATATTTTATTATTATTTTATTATATATATAGGATGATTATTTTTAGTTAGGTACTTAACTAGATTTATATTTATAATCTTTCAGTCTGCCAAATATTTTTGTGCCGAATAAGTTGTTTCAGTGCTCGTTCTTTAGGGTCGGCCACACGAAAACTACCCCGTGGCTGTTTCGAATCAGTGATCATCAAAATAGTAAAAATATTTGGCGAGCTTTTTAAACAAAAAAGGTATCAGAGTAACTTGCTTAGTTTGAAAATGTATGGCCAGGCCCCCACGTCGAATTTTTAATATTTGTTTTAAATATTTTTACGGTTTTATACAAAACTTCTTATAACAAAATTTATCACAAGCTATTTAGTCATCATTCATCAAGATTAATAATTTATGATTATATATTGTTTTCATTAATACAATAAAAGGGAAAAAACAAAAATATTTTAATTTATCTATGATATAATTTTATTTTACAATCTTTGAGACAAGCAAATTCTGTAGTAACGTCATAATCGACATTTTTATCGAAATCAAAGCATTCTCCATAAATAAAAAAAAACAAGTGAATTTAATTGTTCCAAACTCGTTGATCTTTCTTTTTTAAATTATTTTATAGTTAACAACTTAAAAAAATGCATAAATTATTCAATTTTTGTAGTAAAGACTTGAAAATTCAATAGAAAATTCCTCCCTCCAAAATGGCTCACAGTAAATATATAAACATAATTTTGTTTTTAGGTAATTGATAACTTAATGATAACTTAAATAATATGTACAAGAAATCACATTAAATTGTTCATTAAATAACATAAAAATCAAACGTGTTTTCCGAAATAATAAATGCAGAATTTTAAACATATTATGTTAAAGATTTTTAGAACAGCAAGTTTAGAAATAAGATAAGTATGGCAATATTAAAAAGTATTTATGTCTGCTATATAAAAATATATTGGGTAGGTAGGTAAGAAAAAAATGTATTATAATATAATAATTAAAATTATAAATCTATTTATACTTACAAATTAACTTGCTTACTAGCTTACTAAGTATTCAAGTTATGTAATAACATATTTGTTCTTACATATTTTGTCTATATATTCATATAAACAATATTACAATACAAAAAAGTGTTACAATTTTATCTAAATGATTAATAATATATTAAGTTTTGATTTTTAATTATTATATATTTGTAAAAGTTATTAAAAAATTTAAGTTATAGCTGTAAATAAAAATATTAGTTTAACACAGTTAAAATGAGAATACCTACTTATTTAGTTTGTATTGAACAATTTAATCCAATATAAACGTTTTTTTTTAATAATAATTCTATTAACACAAATTACCGTTATTAAATCTGTAGTAATCTCAACAAACATCAAATAATGGATGTATAATATACAGAAGAAATGTGATTCTTATTTTTTAATATAATCAATAATCATAGAATTATTTTTTACTCATTATAATAGAATTTTATTATATCATTGAATAATATATAAAATGTATGTTTGAATATATATTAACTAATTAATTCACAAATTTACTCTTTATATATTTTGTGTACTTGTTATAGTCCATTTAAATTGGTTAAAATCTCTAAATGGTATGGTATAGTAAATGAAGTAAAATTGATTACTAATCAACAATTAGTATCAGTACATTTGATTAATCAGGATTATCAATCGACTTATTTTGTACAATTCCATTACTCAATTACTAATAACCACGAAGTGGAATCCATAAAAAAAATTGTTTATGTTGTTTGTTGTTTAAATGGCATGTAGAGAGTTAGGTCAACCAGGATAACTATAAAATGCTGGGTTCTTTTGATGTTTTAACCTTAAAACAATGAAGAATCAATCAAAATATGTTTTTATTATAATTCATCAATAGCAATATTTATAGACGGATTTAGGTATGTGGTGGTCCCTGGCGGAATGCATTGTGGGGGCCCCTTATACATAAACAAGAAAATATATTATTTTATTTATTAAATAACATGTATTATCATATTTAGTAGTAGTAACAATTTACTACTTATGTAATAATAAATAATTATTAAAACAATCAAATCGAGCAATTAGTATAAGTAATATCATAATATTAAAAGTAATTAAATAAAGAATAATAATAAATAATAAATAATGTCAAGTAATTAAAATTAAATACCTGGAATTTTTTTTAATTTTATTTGTACATAATTATCAATAATATTTTGAAAATCAAGTTTTCTTAAAATATCAGATTTAGAGCTCATTATCGCTAGTTAATTGAGCCTGTCACCATCCATAAAAGTACAAAGTCTATTTTTTATGTACTTTAAATTAGAAAATGATCTTTCACTACTGCTGTTTGTAATCATTAAAATAAGATAAATGTGAAGAACTACTACAGTTTGACATTAAAATCCAGACCCACGTGTGCATATATCTTGAAACACATTTACTAATTACTAATGCGACGGTACACACTGATCACGGACGCCAACGCTCATTATCCGTAAACGAGCGAGAATACGTCTATTATTAGTTAGTAAAATAAAAATTCTTAAATGTCCAAGTAAAGTTCAATATTATTTGATTATATATGTGTAAACATAAATAAAATATTTTTCCTGTATCCTAATTTAAATATCATACAATTGTGGGGGCCCTTGGGCTTCAGCCCACTCAGTCTTCCCCTAAATCCGGCCCTGGTAATATTGATTGCTCATTTCGACTTTAATGTCTACATTTCAAAAATTCTATTATAAATACTAGAGTCAAAGATACTTTTTATTTAAAAATAATTAATACAAAAATAATATGCAAAATGTATTAATTTGTAATTTTTGATTGTTTCATTGTCATTTCTTTGGGATTAAATATTACTTATTATTTTTACTCTAATTTTAATTTTAGTTAAAACTTATTATTATTATAATTATTTTTATCAGTTTTTTTTTTTTTTTTTGTAATAATTACTATATTGTGATGAAGTAATTCTGTGTGTATTTTATAATGAGTATATAATATATAATATTATATATATTAAAAGTGTCACAAAAAGACAAGATAACTTAAATAATAATACAATTATCAACTGTAGAACAATATAAATTGCAGAATTGATTTCAAATGATTAATATCATAATAAAAAAAGTAAAAATTTATAATCTTAAATATTACTAACTACAAATCAATCATTATGCTAATAGGGCTGAAATGGTTGTATTTTTTACAGTGGTGTGCAATTAAGAAAAGAACGTTGTTTTTAGAGTTAAAAGATAGCATATTAAAAAGTATACCTTTTCATAATTTGGAGCAATCAGAGTTTTATTATCAATTAATGCTTTAAAAAAAAAGTATTCTTTCTTGGTTAATTTTATGCGAAATGTACATAATGAAGCCAGAAGGACATTAGTACAGATAATATAAAGTTTCTAATTATAAAAATGAACTAATTTTCATAATTTAGAATTAGACTATACAATATAGGCAACACAAAAACCCAATAATATTATTTTATTCGCTTTTGTTATATATAAAATATAAATCAGTAGTTAATTGTAATACAAGAAATTCTTTTATATACACAATATACCTATGGCTCAGCAATGGTGCCGCTCACAACGGTTGCAGCCGTCAGCCACCGCCGCCGCCGCCGCCGCGTACGTAGTACCGCCTGAACCAGTCGTGGCCGCTGCCGACCGTTCGCACACGCGCAAGACGCCGCCAAACGACATTTACATCAGCCTGCGATGAAAAAACGACCGGGTGATAAGGCACCGCCTTGATTTGTTTATCAAGAACAAGCATGAATGCAGTCGCCGCGTATTCTCATCGTTAGAATGCGCTACGTGCTACGAACAATAATAATCATTATTGTTGTTAGGACCACACTGAGTGGAATCCAAAGATTCGGGAACAAAACTCACTACATCTGGGGATTGCATAGGTGGGAATCCATTATGATATCACGGGGGCTAACATTTTCAGCGTCGAAATGAACAATGGTGGTGACTGGTGACGAAACTCCCACACACCTACTGTAGATACGAAGAAAAAATGTCTAGTTCATATAATACATTTTTGTATACATACACAAGCAATTAAAATATTAATATTATATTTATATCGGTAGTTAAAAACAATATTTTAATTTAATTTTATTGTATTTATCGTAATATTAATGTTCTGTAAACTGTTGTTTTTTTCTTATAAAACGTATTAATAATTTATGTGTTGTCAATATTTTTTTATGGGAGTTTTTCAACACTTAATATCGATAAAGTATTGAAATAATTTTGAATAATTAATGTTCTTGACCATGTTCTCGTGGTTTATTGCAGCAAAGCTACGCTCACAAGTGGCTGAACTGATCGGTAATGTTACCGCCACTTTACATGTCTCCTAAATGGAAGTCGATTTTATCGTAAATACTAACAAAACACAAATTTGTAACTGTCATTTTAAATTTGAAATTAACTATTCTCAAAATTTAATTTGAAAACATTGTTAAGTGCAACAGCTTATTTTAAACTTTTCAGAGAAAATTTTTTTCCGTATTTATAATTACAACATTCAAAACTTAAAAAAAAAAACATTCTTTCTGAAATTACTTTCAATCGAGTCTTGTTTGAATTTTAAAATTTCATAGGAAACTGTATACTTTGAACAAATTGTTAGATAGAACGTTTTAAAAAATTTTCAACAATAGCAGTAGTGCGTGTTGACGCGATTGCAATATTTTAAATCGATTTACCAATGGAAAATAGTATACTTAGTCTTTATACATAATCTGGTAGTTTTAAATGATTCTTCGCCATTTTTCTATATATTTAAATATACTTATAACTCATTTCATTTTTTGGCAAAAGTACACTATGGAATGTCGGCCTTCAATTATTTACAGTTAATTAATAGTTAATTACAATTTGTCTAAAAAAAAAAATGCTCAATGTTAGGGGTAAACTTCATGTACATAGGAAAGTGATCTGCTTTTCTATTCGCCCAACACCAATCATCAGCCATGTGTATAATTACGCAGTCGCAGTATGACAGTAAGTGAGCAAGTAGCCCCATTTATTTACTATTATTTATGTCATATGGCCTACTCATATATTGTAATTACCTACTTTAATTTAAAAATCGATATGACTTAATATGAAATATTATAATTTATAAGTAAAAGGTTAATAGTGAAATATAATATTTATTATTATACGTACTCACATATACTTTTAATGATGGACAATAAATAACTTATAGGTTAAATAAAAAAAACAAGAATTTAATTTCATAATTATTCGGGTGTCATAGACTAAATAATGTATAATTAGTATTTTAGTAGTTTCAAATTATTTCAAACACAAGTTAACATGACTACTATTTTGAAAATTCAAGTCACTTTCTGAAAATATATATGTATCATTGACAATTATCTAAATTAAGATGGGTAAATGTTATAAGAAATACATTTTTCGTTTATTTAAATTAAATATATATGTATACACTATATATTGTGTCAGTGGCGTAGACAGAAATTTTCATTGCGGGGGGGGGGGGGGGGGGGGGAGACATATGAACACCAAAAAACTAAAAAATATTTGTATAAAAAAAATTATTTTATTTTTCTACAAAATGGTATCAATCTACAATATAATGTCTATTTTTCTAGATTTATGTGACATAATATTAAGAATTTCTATTTTTTCTATTTTCGGTATTTTACATAAAGTATATATATACATACTAAAAAGTCCATGGGGGAATCCATCCCCCTAAACCCTCCCCCCCACCGTGTCTACGCCCATATATTGTGCATCGCATACCATGAATCGTTAAATATGAAGAATACAAGTATATAATATTATGAGTCTTTGACCGGTAATTAGCGCCCCTGGTTGCGTTCAAACGTATTCAAGATTTTTATTGAGAACATTGGAGTGTGTCGATACGAACCGGTTGCATAATGAACTATCAATAAATTATACGTGTAATATACTAATATATCAGTGAAACGTACCAAACTATCGACCTGTATCGTTACGTATCAAATTTTACACATGTTATAAACATAAGCTCCTTGATAAGATTTCTTTGATTGAGGTTAAGTTATAGGTCAATATCGATGTTAATAGTCATTGTCCGTGACAAACTGAATTAATCTCTTAAGTGATCGCATATTTACAACAGATCAACGAATCTTTCTTGTAACAACAGTCATGGCTAGAAAATCATCAACAAAGTTTTGTTATCCCCAAAACTTTTGTATTGCGTGTAATCTACCAAAACAGAAACTTCAAACATCTTTACACTCGTAAGTATCGCTATTAACTTTTTATGGTGTGTGGGTATAATAACACGTTAGTTAAATCAGTAGTATTTCATTTTGTATTAGATTTCCATCGTGTCCAAAAAAACGGCAGGACTGGATACACGAATGTAGATTACCAGAAGAAATAGTTTTACCAAATAGTAAACTTTGTGCCAACCACTTTGCGCCAACATGTTTTAAACCCGATATAAAGAGACGGATACTTCATCGTGATGCTGTACCGACAATATTTAAACATTTAACAACAAAAATACCAACAAGAAAACCCGAAAGTATTTTATTTATTTTATTTTTCTTCAAATAATTATTACTAATGAAGTTTTTGCTTCTATAATGAATTTTCATATAACTTTTTTATTTTTATTTATTTTTTTTTTTTTGTGTTACTATTACATAATTACAAGTAGGTGTAATTTATTAGAACTCGGTAGTATTTAGTCTACCTAAACACAAGCCGGATTAAGATAAAATATTACTGTAGGCATGATTTTCCAGGCGCCCTGTAATGCTACTTATCTAATTAAATAAATTTGTTTGAACACATGCCATAAATTTACCCAATATACCTATAGTATCAAAATATTTAGAAGTTAAAATAATGTACAACAGAATTTATGCAAAATGATATGCATTGTGATAATATAAAAATTTTAAATTAATTTTTTTTTTTGTGCCTTAGATGTAGCAAAATCGTTAATTAATGAATCCATGTTTAAAGGTTTTAAAAGATCTACTTCAATATTTAATTAAGCTTAAGTATTAAGACTATAATTTGTCATTGATGATCTCGTGTAATTTTTAACTTTTTTTAGTATGGAAAATGAACACTCCCCAGTGCAATTTGCTACAGCAGTACACAAATATATTCTTATTACTATTTCTAAATTTGGAAACATTTCTTTTAGAGTTTCATCTTTGATTAATTTTAACATAAGACATGCTGAGAATGTATCACAATTTTCTAATAAATTTTTTTTGTGTTAAAATTAATTCTCTAAAGTGTAATCATTCTGCTTTGAGTATCTTGGAATTTTCTATATCATTTGGAAATTTTTGAGCCAAATTTTGACAAATTAGTTTTATATAATGAATACTATAATCTTTGTATAATTTTGAAATACAATCATACGTTTCAAGAGCAGATTAATATGCTTCACATTTTCTATTTAACTGCGTCTTTAACCCATTAGTTATTACAAAATTAATTTCAGTTTCGTAGTTCTGTTTTGCATAAAAAAAAAGATAAATTTTAAATATAAAATTATTTAGTAATGACATTTTGAACAGTGTACTTTTAATTTAATATATTAAGTAGGTACTTAGTACATTCACATTTATTTTTTTTTTTTAATGTTATACCCATTACAAATAATATAAATAGTTATTCAATAAATATCAAAATATCTGACAACCGCATTAAAAAATGGATGATAAAAATATTAAAAATTTTAATTAAAAATATCATTTACTTTTTAAAATTAAAATAATTATTAACATTAGTGCATAACTTGAAATTATAGATACAATAGAACAAAACAAATAGATAATAATTTTCTTATTTCTTTTACATTTTTTTTTTTTTGTCATTCAAATATGACGAACTACCGCCTAGTTCAACAGAATTTTTTTTTGTAAATATTCAAATTGAACTCTTATTATATTTCAATATTTCTCCTAATGATGAATTTAGTTGTACAACTATACCAAGATCAATATTTACAGATTGAATTTTTTATTTACTTCATTAAATCTTAAAATAAAAATAATATATTAATATTAAGCTAGATTCTGTTGAACTAAACAAATTAAAATAAAGCAATAATAAGTAAGCTCAAACCTTGTACGTGTTGAGTTCCATGTGAAAATCATTATCCACGTGTCTAGCTAGGTCAATGCATTAAAAATTTATTTAGTTTCTATTATATAAGTCGGTTTTTCATTTTTATTTTGAATAATATATATAAGGGCATCTTTAATATTTTTAAATGAATTATATAAAGCTTTACATGTGTCTATTCGAGTACTCCATATTGTCACACAAAGACTTAACAACTTTACCTTTTTCAGTATGTTCTTCTAATATCAACCAACAATTAGAAGTGCATGATAAAAAATTGTAAAACTTTTGAAGGAAATCAAAAGAATATAAAGCATAAGTACATTTATCAACAACATTAGTTCCAATTAAGTTAAATTAATTTCCAGCTCAGGGAATATGTTCAGCATTAGTATTTAATTCTTAAATTATAGCTTGTAAGCTGATTTATAAGCCCGACATATAAGTAATATTGTTATAAGTTTAACCACAATAATCTTTTATGGAAATTTTCAAATCAGAAAGTGTTTGGATGATTACATCTTTAAACTCTTGAAACTTATGTTTAATATAAGACATAAACATTAGAAATTGTTAACAGGTTTACCATTTGAACATACATATATGATAGTAAAAACTAATTGATCCTTATGTGATACATCAGGTGAAGAATCAATTATTATCGAGTAATGTTTACTTCTTCTAAGTTCTTTTAATATGTAATTTATTAAATAGTTTTGTGATAATCATAATTTAAGATTAACACTGTGTTTAGATACTCGGACGTTTGTGTATATAATGTGTACCTGGTCGTCTGTAATGCATATTGTATATACACAAACACACAGGTATCTAGACACAGCGTAAGATTTAAAGGTATTCTGTAATTAACCTATTAATTTGTTAGCATTTAAAAAAATTCAAATACACATAAAAAATACAAACACAATTTTAATTTCAATTTCAAGAAAAAAAATTAAAATTAAAATTGGGATGCCACACTATGTGATGTGTGTTGTCTTCTCCATTTGATATTTTTTGGCACTCTAAGCAAATGCCTATTCTGCCTTTACGTTAATCCATGCCTGCATGTATTCTATATTCTTATAAAATTGTAATATGATTACAGTTTGTAACATAAACATAGTAAATCTAGCAAAATAAAAATATAAATTATAATTTATTACTAATTAAGTAGGCATTGAATGTTTGAATTTTAACTATAACAATTTTAGAACTCTTGGAAATTTATAATAAAGAGTTTAATAATAAAAATCAATTTAAAATACATTTCTGATCTATAAAAGCCCTTCGATAGTTTTGACTATAGATTTCATGTATTCCCTTTAGTAATAAATATAATATGATATACCTAACATTACTAATTATTATTTATTAGCAATTATTATTATTAAAGTTGTATGGTTCAAACAGATAGTTTAACATTATTAATCAAATATTAAAATTATCATAAAACAACAATTAGTTAAATAAACTAATATTTATATACTTATATAAACTTATTTCAATATATCCTTATAAATAGTTGCTAAAATAAATAACTTGTTCAATATAATATTTTTTTTTGTGAGCTATGACTTATAATTGAGTTCTAATAATATACATTCTATGATTTCTTTTTGTTACAGTAGTTATTACTAAAAAACCAACGAAAAGGTCCAATACTTGTATTGTGTGTAAATCAACACGAAAACATTTAAGATCCAATTATTCTTTGCACGCGTAAGTGTTGCTTTTAATTGTTCAAGCATGTGAGGACAAGAATATGTCAGTCCAATAAGTAATATTTTATTTTGTATTAGATTTCCGATATGTCTAAAAGAACGGCAGGTTTGGCTGAACCAATGTAAATTAACAAAAGAAGTCTTACCAAGCCATAAGATATGCTCTTACCACTTTGAGCCAACATGTTTTAAACCTGGTCTAAAGAAACGTACGCTTTATCCTGATGCTATACCGACAATTTTTGATGAAGATTCAGATTGCAAAGGTATTATATATTTTTTTCCCATAAATTATTGTGATTGGGTTGACCAGGTTAAGGTTAGGTATTATTTGTATAGACACATTTTATACCATAAAAATGATACAATTTTCATTATTGAGAGTAGCTTATAAAATAACTAGTATGTATTTTATTTTGAGAAAAGACCCAATAGATTAATTTCTAAGAAGTCTATTTAGTTGTACGTCATAACTAGAGCACAGATTTGTATGCACTAAAAAGTATCAAAATATGCAGTAAAAATCATAAAAACATGCAACAAATACGCAAGAAAATTTTTTTATTTATATAAAATTCACAAGTTAAATAACTTATAATAATTTTAATACCAAGTGTACAAAAAATGTTGTTTTAATATACAATGCATTTCAAATTTTTTAAAAATATGCAGAAATATGCAAATAAAATTTCACAATTAGATTCAACCAATAATGATTTGTGAAGATAACTAACAAAAATCCAAAAATGTGAAAAAGAAAATAATATGCGATTGCATATAAATATGCGTTGTGGTTATTATTTAATGCCAAAAAAATTATTTTTAATATTTCTACTTGACAAAATATTATTTTTTACATTTTTTTTTTCAAATTTTGCTTTAGTATACAAAAAATTTCACTATTGGATTCAAATTGTTACAATTCTTAAAAATAACTGTCAAAAATTCAAAAAAGTAAAAAAAAAAATATGCACTTGCATAGAAATCTGCACTCTAGTCATAACACAGTATGTGTATTTTTCATAGTTTTACTTGAAAATTATTTTTATTATATTAGGCCGTCAATTTCATTTGTATTACTTAAAGTTCTGTATAGTGATCAACAAAATGGAAAAAATTAATATTAAATCACTAAAAAGTTATTTTTAACTTTTGTTTGTCTGAAGTTATTTATATTGTGTTTTGAAATTTATATAAAAAATTATAAAATTCTATAGTTCTATTATTTAATTTCAAAATACAATAAATCTAAAATTTATCATTAAATATTCCCATTTTGTCACTAATTTATACTAGAATTAATTTATATTTAAATATTCATCAGTGAGAAAAGTTCATGTGGTATAAACTTTATAAAACCATAGAGAACTGTTGTATAGTAATAGTTAATAATATAGTAAATACAATAAATATATTAATATAGTTTATTTATTATTTAATCAACGACTATGTCTAGTCATTGAAAGCACTATTTTTTTTAAAAAAAAACTAGAGTAACTAAATCATTACTGTAGACAAAAAAATTTAATACAGTTTTCGTACATACTTAAATTTTATTTTTTCTAGCATCTGAAAGCTTGTGAATTCTGGATTGTAACTTTTTAAAAGTATCAACTCTTCTTTGTTATACGACTCTTTACAGATGTTATAGTAACACATTTTGTAAGAAATTGTATTTACTATATGTAAGATGTTAGAGACTAATACATATTTCATAAAAACTTTTGATAATCAATTGATAAAAAGTCTCTTTACTTATTTTCAAAATAATGTGGTGATTTTGTTTTTTTTTTACTGACATTGTCATTCTGTAGTATAACTTTTTCTTCAAATACTGCTTTTTAATCTGTATCATTAAATTGATTTTTCTTTTAAAAGGTTCAATGAGTTGATTGTTTAGAAAATGATTAATGTTGTATTAGCAACTGAATTTTATGTGTTTATAAGTTATTTAGTTGGTACCTTAATTAACAGTAACAGACATAAAATCAGAGTCTAAATCACCGACATCAAAATCATCTTCATTGTTAACTGAATACATTAACACTTATTATTCAATATGTTTATGATATGTAAAGATGTTGTGCTAGTAATAGAATGTTATGTGAATATAAATTATGTTGTTCCTCGAGTTACTATAACATGCTCTAAATTATCTTAAAGTAATAACTCGTATCAAATATCTTACAAAAGTTGATCTATAAAAATTATTTTATTTAAAAAAAGAAATAATGAGCCTAATATTAGAAAAATACATAATCCAATTATAGTAAATAATATTAATTTTGAGTATTTTCCTATACTTGGTAATGTATAAGGTGTGATTCTTGTCCATCATTAGTTTTGTATTGATTATTTTTGACATATAAAAAATTGAGTTACTAGTACTAATTATATTTTTAACTTGAACTTAACTATACTTTATGTAGATACTGTGATTATTATTGTTTTATTATTTATTACAATAAAACTATATAGTTATTGCATGATAACTCCTAAAATTATTTATTTATTTCAAAAATGATACTAAAGCAAAATTCACCTTTTTTTTTGGGGGGGGGGGGGATTATATAAAAGTAAATTTTTATAAAAATGTTGATTACTGTGTTTGACAGTATACAGCTGTACTATATAATTTATAGCTGCTGATACGTTTGTAGAAAATAAATTTCAATTTTGAAATTTAAAAATTATTTCAACTTGTATATGTTAAATTTCTAAGTATATACATTAGCAACATTTTACTGTAAAAAATAATAGTTAAATTTCAAATATAAATTATTAATCTGATACTTATGTAGTCTTAATGTTTTGTTTGTATAAGAAAAGTAAGATAAATTATTTTTCTGTTTTAGAAGTTTGTTTAAAAAAAGCGGTTGTTGTTCTTACGCGTATTCAACGGCCTAGACCCTTAGATTTTAAAAATGCTAAAACAACAGAAGAAACTATGCATTTGTGGATGTTACACCAAGCATTTTTGAAATATCATATAAAAATATTTGAAGAGAAAATAAGAAGTTCAAAATAAACGGAAAAGAAATAGAATTTTACAAAAATAAATATGAACACTAACTAAGGCGTATAAATCAACTATAAAGGATAAAAGGAAAGTAAATTAAGAAATGTATATTATTATAAATACATTTTTTTTTTTAATTTTACCAGGAAATTTTTTTTACGCCAATGTTTTGTATTAGAAAACAAATCCTATATGATTTTACTGTTTATTTTATAATATATTAAATAAATGCCTTTATTTATTTAGTTTTTTTTTTTTTTATTCTTGGAAAGTTTATTACAATTTAAAAAGATTGTTAAATAATTTTGAATATCTCTTAAGTGAAAAATTGGTATAACACATTTATGAATAGTAAAATATTATATACCCTTAAAAAAAAAATTGAAAATTACTGCTTTAACAGTAGTGTACTCTTATATTCCTATTTACAATTACATACATAGTAACACTATACTACGATAACAGTATACATATATTTTTTAATTACAACCATATTTTGATAATTAATATACAAATAAATTTCAAATAAAACAAAAGTTAAAAAATGTGTGTGTTAACCTATAGGATTAACTTCATAATAATAATAATAATAAATTACTTGTTGAATATTCTTAGCTTAATTTTTTCTTTGAAATCCAAATAATGAAATTAAATTAATATTAATAAATTTTGGTGTCAAAAAATTAAAAAAAGATTTAATAACTGCATCAAATAATTATACAACTGTAAATACCGTGATAGGTAAATACCAGATTTTTTTATCAGAGGGAAATATTATCCGATAGGCACAATTAAGACATTGGTTTCTATTTAAATAATAATGCAATCAATGACACTTAAAAGTATAAATTGTTAAAGCACTTGTGGATTCCATCAAATAATTAAGACATTTCGATATTTCAAAATCAATGTTTTAAACATTTATTCCAGTCGCGACCTACCTCTCGTCGTTAACAGTCGTCTTATCGCCAGTTACCGCATTATAGTCGCGTTCTTTCTTCGTATTCTATTAAAATACTTCAATATGCCGTTGCCGGCTAGCGGCAACGGCCGCCTTCTCGGGCAAAAATCTGGACAAGGTAAAGTTAAATCTGCGCTCGCTTCCACTCATCACGATGATTCAAATTTCAAGACTGTCACATATAAAAAGAACAAAAAATCATCAAACTCGCTCAACGAGCCAGTCTCACCAAACCTTCAACATATCATAACTAATCATCCTGTTCTCAATATAAACAACAAAGATAATTTTACATATGATAACTCCATGGCTACATGCGACACTCTCGACGATAATAGTATTATCGATAACGACACAATTAGCTCTTCACCATCACCCGATCAAGTTATTACAAACACTACTTCGTCTCATTCTACATTGCCTGTTACCACACTAACGAAACTTATCACTGATCAACACCTCAAACACTTTGAGCCTACCTTCGACGGTACACCGCTAATTATTATCATTGAGTTAACCGATACTAATACTTCCACCTGGCACCCGTTAAAGTGGGCTAAATTGCTTAGTACTAACTTTTTTGGTATTAATAATATTAAACCTATTGGTCACAAAAAAGTAAAAGTAACATTCGACTCGACTTTTCACGCTAATATTTGCCTCGATTCGCCTCTCCTAGCTGAACACAATTCATCGGCTTACATACCCTCAACTCTAATATTTTCGTACGGAGTTATCAAATTGGATACCTCCTTCTCAGAGGAGGATTTTTTTGAAGGCGCAAAATGTGTTGTACCCATTATTGGATTCAAACGTATTGTCGTTCACAGGGACGGTAACCCTACCCCTACCCGCATTGTGGAAATTAAATTCTTGTCTACCAAAATTCCAAAATCACTATCAATTTTCAACGTCCTCTTCGATGTCTCGCCTAGCGTTCGTTCGCCTCTTCAGTGCAACAAATGCCTTCGGTTTGGACACACCCACAAATTTTGTCGCAGCAGTCCAAGATGTAGCCATTGTGGAGAAAACAAGCACTCCATCGACCAGTGCCCGACCGTACAAGCCACTGATCCTCGCTGCCTTTTCTGTCACCTCCCTCATCTCGCCACCGATCGCAACTGTCAAGAATGGGACTTCCAACGTGACATCAAAAAAATCATGGCCACCGAAAACATCTCATTCCGTGATGCCATCAACTTCAAAAAACAAAATCAGGTCTCTTCAGCTTTTAGTTACTCTAATATTGTTAATAAACAGCCTATGGTTTCTTCCAAAAATATAATCCCCCCTCCCCCACAATCTAATCATCATCACTTACCAACGTCACTGAAACCAACTACACGCATCTCCACTCTCCGAGAACTACAAGGCACTATTCCCCTCCCCGGGCTGTCAAACATTTTAAACTTCCCACCCAAAAGAACTTTTCCCTTCCCAATAGTTCGTTTCTGGAATACGCTCATAATAACCACTCGATAAATGAATCTCCAAATCAAAATAATGACCTCACATGGGTAAATACTCTTTCAACCAATTTAACACAATCATTAATGAATGCTCCTCTCAATTCTCAAACAGCTAGTTTTCTTCATAACCTAATCGAATCTTCTCTTCTCGCTCTCTTAGCAATACCTGGTTTTCCTTCTATATCCAGTGCCGCAACTAGGTCTTGTGGGGCCCTGGTGCAAAAAATGTTATGGGGCCCCTGTACCTGTACACTTGCCCCCTCAACCTACTCTTAAAATTAACTTTTAAACAAAATTTGGTAATTTAAAAAAAACTGTATATTGAAGTTGTATAGTATTAAGTTCTATATTCTATCCTTTATTTTATTATTTTCATTTACTGAAATTAATTACTTATTATTACCTATATACTTGTGTATTTGACTTTATATAATTCATGATTATTATGAACAATTTTGAAATTTAGTCCCCCCAACTAAAATTCCTAGCTATGCCACTGCAATGTATAATATTATATAGGTAGATAAAAGCATCGTTTATACTATTGTAAATTGTTTCTATATACTACATGACTCCTAAGAATCAGTCTTTAAATGAACTTATTTTTGTTCCCTTGTGATTTGAATGCTTTATAAATTTACATTTTACAATTAGTTTATTTACATTATTCAAATGGTCCTTACTAATTAGACACTTACACTATTGCACCCAGTCAAGTAATTAAAAAATTAAATTCAAACATAATATAATAATAATAATACCTTTTTATTATTTTATTCTGTATTATAAAATATATAAACAATAAACATCTGAGTAAATTAAGTAATATTCATAAATAAATAAAAAACTATTATAACATACCTATGCAGTTCAAATTTAAAATATATTTTATAAAATAACATTTTTATTTACATCATTATTTACAAAAAAATTTTTTTCTTGCTTTTTTATTAGCAAAGTCATCAATTATTTTATTTACATTAAGTTCTTTAGTTCTTGATCGATCTATATTTAAAATACTGATATTTGATAGCCTTTCTTGTCCCATTGAATTTCTTAGATAGTTTTTTATTATTTTTAGCTTGGAAAACGAAAGTTCTGCTGATGCAACAGTGACTTGTAATGATATAAAAATGATACAAGCAGTTAATATATCTTTGAAAAGAGAAGCCATATCATTTTCTAAAATATAATTTGCTTTATCTTTTATACTTTTCATAGCTGACAGTGAATCAATTATCACTTCTTTAAAAGATAACATCTGTCTCGTAAGATCTGAACTTATATCTTTCTTGTAGTATAAAATGAAGTCATAAGTAGTCTTGATAATGTTATCTTCGCTAGATACTAAAATTACTTGTGGTTGTAAAAAGTTGAATTTATCAACTACTTTCTGTAAACCCAAAAAGCGATTATTTAGCTGAACTAAAGCTGTATCAATCAAAGGCAAAAATACTTTTATTCTGAGGTTTTCTTCGGTTATATCTTGTCTTTTGTCTCTATCTAAATCACCAAAAAAATGTTTTGAATATATTCAACGCCGTTGATTATTATTTACAGCTATTCCCCAACTATTACACAAATCTGTTGCTGAAGTAACCAGTTCTTCATATTTCTCTCTCAAATTTTGAATTATTGCAATAGCCGATTGTAAACACTCACAAGCATTATGAAGGTTAGAATCAATTGATTGTAATTTTTTAGATACCACATAAAATGGTCTTAAAATTTGTTCCCATATAGTGAGTATTAGCAAAAACTCAAAAGATTCTAACTTCTTTTTTAGACCTTTAGCTCTATTAATTTCTTCTTTCTTGTCACTTGTTAGCATTATATTTGTTAAAGATTTTAAAACATCTCTGTAACGATACTTGAGAGCAAAAACTGCGTTATGTCGAGATTCCCACCTCGTTGTACATACTTTTTTTAAGACTGTTTTTGCTACATCATCACCTAACGCCAGAGAAGCCCATCTAGGGGCACTTTTACTAAAGAATAAAAATATATCTTGAAGGATATCAAAAAAAATTAACATTTTTAATGAACTTTTGACCACAGCTGACAAAACAAGATTCAAATTATGTGCAGCACAATGCACGTATGATGCATTTGGAATTATATCAGAAATTCTTTTTTGAACCCCTGTGTAGCCACCACTCATTACCGAAGCACCATCATATCCTACATTTGTTTATATCCAAATTATAATTCTTTAAAATAGATATTATTAAATTTACATGATCTTCAGCACCATGTTTATGAAGGGGGTAAAATCCTAGAAAATACTCTTTACAATATAACTTTTGTTCTCTATAATCAATTACTACATATCTAATAATAATGCTAACTTGATTAATCTTCGTGATATCTTGTGTTGAATCAACTATTATGGAGAAACATGGAGCAGATCTGATTTCCTCACAAATTAAAGTAATTAAGTTTGTTGATAGTAATTCAATTAGTTCATTTTGAATTTTCCAACTCAGATATTTAATTTGTGTTTTTTCAGTGTAAAGTAAATTATGTAATAGTGGATCAAATTCAGCCATTAGTCTTACTGATCGGATAAAATTGCCTTCGTTCATACTTGTAGAAGTTGATTTCCCTTCATTACCACGGAGGGCTGTATTACCAGCTGTTAAAAATAAAATTATTTTAATTAACCTAGTTAAAATATCTCTCCATTTCTGAGCTTCTTGGGATATTTGATCTTCTATTGAGTGATCAATTGTTTGATTTTTTACCCAGATTGTGCGTAATTTAACAGCGTCAATGTGCTGAATAGAAATCTCATGTTTATTAATTTTTTGCGATAAATGTCGCCAATCATTTATTCCTGTTATCCAGTTTGATTTAAAATAAGGATGTGTTCTATCAGAAAACAACCAACAAGATTCGCAGTATGCTTTATCAAGTATAACAGAGTAGCAAAACTAAGATCTGGGAATTTTATGGCCAGCTAAATTTGTTTTAAAATAATATTCAACAGAAAATTTTCGACACCTTTTGTTTTCATTATCATGACATGGTGTAGAATCTAGTGGAAATTTAATATTTGGTTTGCAAGGCCCAAATGAAATAATCTGTCTTTTTAAATTAGAATTATTTATGACATCTGGAAACTTTCCACGATCTGAAGGAAATTCACTATTTAGATCCATTTCAATATCTGAAAATGCATTGTTATTTTGTTATTTAAAGTTAAGTAACTGTGAATTTATTCAATATAATGTTTGTTGACTTTTCATTGTTATTAAATATTAATGTTATGATTACCTTACTAACATAACAAATATAATCATATTTGCAGAATCTTTAATTTTTTCATTTCATTATTTACTGATGTCCATTAAATAAATAAATTTAAATAATTTATAGAAATCTAGTTAAATTACTAAGTAATAATACCTCAAAGAATATCTATTTCTAACATATTTTATAGATGTACTATTAAATTACACAAAATATTTATATTTTTAACCGAACTCTATCCAGATAGGTAAAATCAGTACAACTCAAATAAAGCAAATTTATTACACGTCTACTTTTTGTTAATATTATTTAAATTAACTTACCAAAATTTAATGATTTTATGTTTTCAATTTCATTTCTTTGAGGTTATAAAATAATGTCATTTACCGTTTCACTTGCTTCAGCTTCATCTATTATATTTTTAATTGTCTTGACAAATGATTTATTTTCTAAACATATTAATAAATATTTTCACTTATTTAACACTTAAATTCTGTTCAATTTTAAATCGAATAATTGTATTTATTTATGCATTATGATTTAGACGTTGCTTGTTAAAAAAATTTCAACTTTCAAGTCTTTATCACCATTTACTATTATTTTTAGAGCTATGACCAGGGTCCAGGGCTCGGGAATTTATGCATTTGCATATTTGTTTAGGAAGTAAATAGAATAAATCTGATCGGGTACAAATTTATGTTGTGGTGTTCGGAGTTAATATTTAAAAGTTTATTGTGCATATGTTTGCATATTTTGGAATTTTTTTTACAAATGCATATTTTTTAGATTTATTGATTTTTATTGCATATTTTAAGATACTTATTTTAATTTTTAACCCATATTTACCTGAAGTAACTGATGTTTTTCGAAGAAATTTAGTCATTGAACCTCTCATTAAATCCAAACCGGCGGCTCTTTGTTCTTTTGCCTTGCGTTTAGCAAAACCACTTCCATACACTCTTCGTGTCGACATAATAATTATAAAAAAAATATATTGACTACTTAAAAATACTTCACGATTTTGGTAAATAGCAAGTAGGTAATATTATACTAATATATAAAATTATAAATTACAACAAACACGCACGACAGGCCACAGGAACAACCGCACAACTAAATCACTAATCAGTAAATACTAATGGTTTCAAGATTTAACACTCAAAAACCGAGACTGTAAACACATAATAATAATGGAAATTCCCATTTGTCATCATGTAATATAAAACATTATAATCAATAATATTATATTAATATAATATAATACTGCATAGTATATGTAATATATACTTTGTGTGTATGAGTGTTATTTTTGTTATCGATAGAAATTATATGGGGTTTTCTAAAAATAATTCAAAATTAATATCAAATTATTCGAGCTCCTTCCCACCAACCATCACGTCTACTGTTAACTGCAGCAGGCAATAAGGTTACCAAACAACCTTTATAAATATAAAATTAAAATTACAAAATACAATATAAATTATAGACACACAAATACTGAAAATTATTATTATTATTATTATTATTATTACCTAATGTGACTAAATCACTATAAATGTAAGATCGTTATAGTGTCATACTATTAATTATTATACTATAATATGTACAGGAAATGAGAATTTTTATTATTTTTATTTTCCTTATAACTATTATTCTTTACTGCCTACTCTCAAATTTACACTTAAATCTTCTTTAAATTTCGGGGCCCTAATTTATTATAAACTGAGGTCTCTTGGTGGTGCTAGGCACCCCCGGTCCCCCCGCTAGTTGCGGCACTGTCCATATCTCTACCTTAACTAATCTCAGTTCCAAATCACCTCACTTTTTTTTTCGTACATTTTAATATCCTAATTCTATTTTCAAAAACATACCAATGGATTTAATCAATATTTTACAATGGAATGTCCGTAGCCTCCCAGCCCGATTTCCCTCCATTCAGAAACTCCTGTCTGACTCTAAATGCTCCATAGCATTATTATCCGAGACCTGGTTTCTCCCAACCAGGAATTTTCAAATTCCACACTTCAATCTTTTTAGAGCCGACCGTGCTGACGGTTATGGTGGCTCTGCAATTATGACACATGTCTCACTTAACGTCCGCGTAATAGATATTAATGCAACCCTCAAGCAATCTTTTTCCAATCATAAAATAGATATCATTGGTATCGAAGTTCTGAATCTCAAAAATCTCCCCATCATTTCTTTCTGGTCATGCTACATCCCCAATGATTCCAATATTTCCTTAGCACTGTGGGAATCCTTATTCCAACTTACCAGCAACAATAGTTTCATCGTAGGTGATTTTAACGCCCATCATCCCGCGTGGGTTTCATCCTTCGCTTCCAGGCGTGGCAACATGATCTACAATACCATCAACACAGGCTCCGCCACCCACCTAGGTAGACCAAACTGTCCCAATTCTTCTATAGACATTTCTTTCTGTTCTCCTAATCTAATGTGGTACTCATCCTGGTCAACCCAGTTTGACCCTCAAGGTAGTGACCACTTCCCTATACTTATCTCTCTATCCACAAACGGTAACACCGCCTCCAATATTCCCAGATCTTCCACTCCAATCGACGTAACTTCTCCATCTACACCCAAGGTATTCAATCTTAATAGAGTCGGTTGGAACTTATTTTCCGACTTAATTAACCACAACATTACGCATATTGATGACTCATTGAGCCCAATCGAAGCTTACAACTTGTTTATCCAAATAATTTTAGACTCCGCCAATCAGTCTATCCAACGCAAACATATTAACAACAATCTCTATCCTCCTTCTCCTCCATGGTGGGACTCCACTTGCAGCCAAGCAGTCAAAAATCGCAATAAGCTATTTCAAATATACCGCCGCTCTGGCGCCATTCAAGACTTTTACAGATATAATAACGCTTGTTCCCATACCACTCGATTACTTAAATCTAAGAAATCGAACGCCTGGAAATTATTTTGTAACGACCTCAATCCTTCCTCATCCATCACGTCGCTGTGGAAAACTTCCAAACGTTTTCGGAATTGCATTCACCCTCTCACCCGCCCACATAATGATGTAAGGTTTAATGATTTCTGTTCAAAAGTCGCACCCTGCTATGTTCCCTCGGAATCTGAAACCATCTCCAATCTTGCAGTCAACCATTCACACCCGCCTTCTTCTCATTGTCTAAGTTTACCGCTAACTATTAGCGAACTTAAGACTGCAATTTCTTCGCGTAAATCCGTTGCCTCTGGCATCGATTGTATATCCCCTCTTATGTTAAAACACCTACCCACCAATGCATTAGAAATTTTACTCAAAATACTTAATAACTTAATTGATTCTAATACAATTCCCTTATCCTGGACCGAATACAAGGTAATTCCTATTCTAAAAGCTCATTCGAATAATTCATTCCGCCCGATTGTTTTATCTTCTTCGCTCTGTAAAGTTGTCGAACACATTTTTAAAAATAGACTAGACTGGTGGTTAGAGTCTAACTCTATCCTTCCTGACAATCTGTACGCTTTCAGACGAGGTAGGGGCACCACAGACTGCCTTGCCAACTTTATTGGTGACATTTATCAGTCTTTCAATAATAGAGATTACCTTGTTGCCACCTTTATCGATATTCGAGGCGCCTTTGACACCGTAATTATTCCTCTTTTAATCTCCAACCTAATTGAATTAAATCTCCCACTCTCCTTCACTAATTTTATTTTTCGTCTTTTCTCTCATAGGACTTTACATTTTCTCTCCCCCTTTGGCACTACCAATACACGTACGACTACAACCGGTCTTCCACAAGGCAGCTGCCTGAGCCCAATTCTATTTAATATTTACATGTGCTTTATTGCCAATCGCCTTATTTCTCCCAGTCACAACTGTCTTATGTACGCCGACGATATAGTCATTTATTCCCACAACAGACAAATCAATCTTGCTATCGCCTCCCTTAACGATGCATTATGTTCTTTACATAATATTCTATCCTCTTCCTTCTTCTCAATAGCTCCTGAAAAATGTAAGTCCTTAATTTTCCCCAGACGGCGTTACCTTCAATGTGACGCCACTACAATAGATGGTTACATAATCCCCTATGTTCCAAATCATACAAATTTAGGTCTAAATATGGACCCTAAACTTCGTTGGTCTCCTCATCTTAATGATTTAACTATTTTTGCCACCAGTTGGTCAAACTTTCTCAGATTCGTGTCTAATACTTGGTGGGGTTCCCACCCTTCTACCCTTATACTTATTTACAAATCCGTCATACGCGCGAAGTTTGATTACTGCTGTTTCTTTTCTGGCTCTTCTGCTCTAGCGCACCTTAATAAACTTAATAAATTACAAATCTCTTGTCTAAGATCCATTATTGGTGCCCTAAGGTCCACTCCTTCCCCCGCTATTGAAGTCGAAACATCTTGCCAACCACTCCATATAAGAACCAAATGGCTTGCCGGTAAATTCTTACTCAAACAATTAGCAAATGAAGAATCCTATATTTTTAATTCCTTCCTTGAGGTTTATTACTTTTGGCGATACGTCCAAAAGACTCTCCCAGTTCTCGCCTTAATAGCGTATTCACTTGCAGCCACGCGCAATTATATCATTCAATCTAATAAACTTCCACAATATGAAACCAATTTCCAATCCTTAATTTTTTCCCCCATCACTCACATATTTAATAACTTTCCATCTCACTCACGATCCCTCCTAATTTCCGTTCCACCTAATTTTTTTGAACAATATCTTTCTCGATTTCATCCATAACACCTTCCCGCTCTTCATCCTAATTTTCACGGACGGCTCTGTCTCTCCCTTATCAGCTGGATATTCCTTTTATATTCCGGAACTTCACATTTCTTTCTCCAATAATCTACCTCCCACTTCATCTTCTTTCACAGCTGAATGCTTCGCTATAATTGAAGCACTCAATACAATCTCATATTTACCTCCAAATAAATATCTCGTCGCCACTGACTCTCTGTCCTGTCTCCAAGCTCTCTCCTCTAATGTTTTCAATTCACATCCCTCTCCTCTCATTCTCGCTATTAGACATATTTTATCATCCCTTTCGGAATTTGGCTCGGACATTCAATTCATATGGGTACCAGGCCACTCTGGAATTGCAGGAAACAAACTCGCTGACAAGCTAGCAAAATCCTCTGCCTCCCTCAGATGTCCTTCAAGTACGAAAATTCCATGGTCTGATTTTATCCCCATCCTTAGATCCAGTACATCCAATCTTTGGCTTAGGCACTGGAGTTCACTCCCTCCTCACTTCGCCACCTGGTACAGAAATATATCTCCTACCATACCTACAACACCATGGTTTCACAACCTCAACATTTCTCGGAAATACATAACATCGTTCTCCCGCCTCCGGTTTGGACATACCCGACTTCCTTCTCATTCCTTTAAACTGTCACTGAACTATTCCCCTCTCTGCACTCTACACTATGACCCTAAGGTCTGTGATATTAACCATCTTCTCTTCATCTGCCCCAGCTTATCAACACATCGTGACCACCTACTATCTATTTTGAACACCTCCAACATCCCTTTCGATACTATAAATTTATTTTCCAATAAACAAAAAAACATCATATTAAACATATTATCTTTCTTTAACCATTCAGGCTTTTTAATCTAAATTCATATTGTACTATTCTAATGTTTTTGTAACAGTAATTGTACTTTAATTATAATTGTTGAAACTAATTGTATATACAAAGTTTAAATAAAAAAATAGAAATAAAAAAAAATAAACATTTATTCGATTTGGTTGACCCTTGAAAATATTTCCTTGTAAAAAAAATACTGGCTTTCACCTCCTAATTATAACACTATTGACCAGTTATTAATATTCATATTGAATGCTTGATTATTAAATTTAGTTACCTAATTTAAATAAACAAAAATAATATTATCTGCATTAAAGACAATTTTACAAATTTAATTGTACAACTATTAGCAATAGGTGGTTATTTGTTAAAACCATCATTAGGTTTACATTATGATATAACACTATTACTTTTAAAACTTGAATGCAAGTGGCATTGGATAAACTTAGATCAGAATATGAAGTGCTTTTCTAAAACACTTCATAAATGTATGAATAAGGTAATTAATAACTGAACAAACAAGGAAAGTTAATTTATTATTAAGGGTATATTTATATTTAAGCTATAACTTATAAGCTATCTGTAATTCAAATATTCATCCCAAAAAATGATTTTTTCATAAAATATAGGCGATTACTTATGTACTATATGGGTAATATCCAATATTATATTTTTATTATAACAATGATAATTATTACTGTTATATTATAATAATTAATTAAATTAAAACTAATTTTAAGTTAATATTATTATTATATGATTATTGTTTTAGATTTCCAATTTAAATAACTTTCTTAGTGCATAATTTCTTATGTTTCCAGATGCAATTATAAATATAATTTCATTGTGTCAGCTATATCAGCTAATTATATTGGTTCCTAGGTATCTGAAGTTAATTATCTGCTAGAATATAAATCCATTAACTTGTAAATCAGCTTAGTCTCTAACTGCTTTATTAACTGCTTGGTATTTTATCTATTATTGATTAACTCTTAAATCTATCGCTGTTTTTAGCGAGTCTTTAGATTTTATTTCCAATTAATTTTGAGAATGGCGTTTTATGAAAATGTCCTTATAATAACACGGTGTTCCATTCTAAGATATCATCTAAATTTTCAAGAGGTAAATAAATAAATAAGGGTTGTAAAGGATTCCACACACAGAAACATATTGATGAAGCAATAAACTTTCAATAGGGTCTGAAATGGTCATAAAAAACAGAAAAAATAGCTACAAATCCACTTAAGAAATTTGGTATGAAGAAAAAATTACAAAATAAATTTAAGAGGATAATATTTTAAATTGAATAATTTATAAATATTTTAAATTGTTGACTTATTTTGCTTTTTTCTCATTTATATAAAAAAGTTATTATTCAATATAATGTAATCATAAGTTATTCTAATTGCAAAAATATTACAAGTATAATCAAGGGTTTTTTTTTTAAGCGTTTGAAGTTTAACCTTTATAGAAAAAAGTTTTAAAATAACAAAAATATTTAAATATTAATCGGTTTAAAATACATTTAACTTAATTTTAATATTCTAAGCTTTGTAAATTTAGTACAAAAAAAAAATTATTATTGTATTTTGGGTATATTTTAATGGTTGTAAGAACATCTTATAAATATCCTTATATACAGCGTGATTCCTTTTAAAGTTAACATTAAATAATTCTATCCATTGACACTGGATTGAGGTGGGATGTTTTTAAATAGTTAGGGACTATTGAAAAAAACATATTACAATTAATAAGAAAAATCCTAAAAAAAGTTAATATTGATAATAATGTCTGTAAATAGCTTAAAAAGATCCAGTATATTTTAAAAATTTATTTTGACAATAAAATAATAAAATAAATATTTTGTGAAAACTTCAAGTGTAGTGAAGAGGTTTTGTTTGTAAATTCTAGTTTTTCCTAATCTATTATTATTTCACCCGATTGTTTTGAAAAGCACTTAGAATTTTTTTTTTTTTATTCCCTAAAATACAAACTAGAATCATTTATCAACCATAAACCACCCTATTTAAGTGTTTTTATTCATTTAAAAAGTGATTAAAAAATATACACACATCATCGTAATGTAATACGATAAATACGTAATCGTCATACCATACATCATAATTATATGATGTCATAGACGTTATATTGATGTTGAACTCCATGACGGTGAAACACCACGTTTCGTTCTTACGTACTTATCGCTCTATCTATCTCTGTGCCCGTAAATTGATCGTTATTGCTATTATGAACATTTGTTTTTCTCATTAAATTGATTATTTCCGTCATTTGTTCTATAGTCGATTGTTTCTTCTCGACAATTCGTTCTTTTTCAGATATTTGTTCGCTGTTGACAAACGTTGACACCACTCAATAATAATAATAATAATGTTTGAACGCAATTGATGCAAACATAATATTTATGTTATTTCTCATACATGAATATAGTAGTTAGAAACGCACTTAGTCAAACACGTAAAAACAAAATGATCCATCTCACCATTTTTCAGAAATTTGTTTGTTGTACGTTTCTGTTAGTTGTAAGTTTTTAATATTTAATCTTTGTATTTCGTTTTTAAGATCCTCGATTTTTGATTCAAATTCTTCTCGAACAAACGTATTAATCCAACAACCAGCCCTAATTTCCCAATCTTTTATTACTTTTTTCAACTCGATACAGTCATTTTTTAAACGATTGATACTGTTGGTATAGTCCTGGTTTTCAAGTGTCTGTAAATTAAACAAAATTATATTTATTAAATTAAATTATAGTTATACACTGTATTCATTAAATGATTAAACAGAACATATGTTTCAATTTTTGAATTAAACGAATAATTTTAATGTAAATGTTTAATAAAAATATGATATTCATACCAGACGTTTGACTATCGATTCGAGTTCCAAAATTATTTCTTCCCTAAAATTAACATATTATACATTTAATTTATTAAATTATCAATGCTTTAATAATATACTATTAAAATAATTAATCTTACTTGAGTCTTATTTGTTTTTGTTGTTTAATATTTAAATCAGATTTTTCACTTAATAGCAAAGAACGTTGCACAAATTCGGATCTCTTTTGTCCGACATCGGCTCTCAATTCAAGCAGTTTTTGATTAGTTTTTTTATATCTATAATAATGTATGTTTATATATAATATTATTATCGTTAGTCGATATTTTACTTATTTCCAAGTACAATTATTTCTTCTTGAAACAAATCCTTCTCCCTAGAAACTTCGATAAAATTATTTTTTAACTTGTTTCTCTCATTGAACAATTTTTCAATTCTCATGGTTTTTTCAGAGTCTGTCTTCTCTAAATCATCTACTTTTTTATTTAAAATATCTATTTTTGAATTTAATGCCAAGCTTTGTTTAGACATGGTCAATAAGTCTTCATTTTTTACACTTAAATCGTGTTTTGTTTTTTTCAATTCCAAATCCAATAATGATTTTTCGCAGGTCATATTTTTTAAACTCGCTTCTAATCGATCTATGCTAATTTCTAATTGTTCTAAACTAATTCCACATGTCTGAATTTCTTTATCATCTTTATCTTTATTCAATTGCTCTTGAAGAGATTCTGTCATTTGTTTACTCTTTTCCAATTCAACCATTATGCCCTTGTGTTTCTCTTCTAGTTCTTTAAATAATGTCTGGTAGCTTTTTTTTGTCTTTAAAATAAAAATAAAATACTTAAGCATGTATTGTCTGAGTACAATATGTTTAAATACGTAACATGAATTTTTTAAATTACTAAAAATTAATTTATTTTTTATTAACTAAAAACTAATGCACTATACATACTTACCAAATTATCAGCTCTGTCAATGAAACGTTTTCTAAGTTCGCTTTGGGACGAACGTGGAATCAATAATGTTCGCGGATGATCTGATCTCTGAATTTTATTGTATTTATTACTAATAAACGAATTTTGTGACATGGTACAAATATAACTTTTTTCTTCTGTGTACGTATTTTTTTTCTTTGTTAATATTTTAATTGTAGGTTTGATCGGGGTAGACACCTGTTCTAAAATGACAGTGCAATGTTAATTCAATTTTAAATCGCCTATAGGTACTCACTTTTGACTGACGAAATGGGCCTAGTTTTATTTTTAGTAATGCGATCAGGCACCATGTTGTTTTAAAATTTTTGTTCTGCAAATATTGACGAAATAAAACTTAACTAAATTTTAATAAAATTACGCATTAACTCAATACATGTGCAACAAATAATTAAAATGTGCCAAATAAATATTCAATTTTAAACTGTTATAATATTTTACTATGGTAATGTAATATTCAATATCGTTTTCTTGCTAATTTATAATAAATAACTAATAAAAAAACATACCTATTTTTCCAAACATTTTTGGTGGATTTTAAAATAATTACATTTTTTTTTTTTTACAATATTGTTTGTTTCATATTTTTAAAATAGACACGAATCACACGGGAGTGAAATTAAACTTTGAGTCGTTTATATTAATATATCATAATTTAGCTAATAGCTACCTATCGCTCTATAGATATTATTATCTATGTATTTATTAGTTTGAACGTTTCTAAATCAAGTAAAAATGTTGATATAACGCATTGCAATTAAAGCACTCGATATATGCGACTAATTACCAACAATATGTTAATGCATTTATTATTATATTTTTTATTACTCACAGTTAAAAATTGCTTACTAATTCAACTTAAATGTGACTGGATTTAATCTCTTTTAATCAATAGGTTATGAGCCCTGCAGTATAGCTAAACAGTGAGGCGTTAAGTGTTTTTAAAAAACAATTAAATTTAATATAGTCAAAGTGAGGGAGTCATTTATGTGAAATGCAGAAAAAGTTTTTTTTTTTTTTATCAATAATAGTAATCATAATAACTTATTTTTATAATGTACAGATAGTGTGTAGATAATTCATTATTACGGATAAAGAATCTATAAAAATTAAAAAATTGAATAATGGCAATGAAAATTAGGAAATTTTAAATGAAAGTGATATAGATGCAACCGATATATTTATCGTTTTATTTGGAAAATTGAAGAAACACGTTCTTACGAAATTAAATACAGAAATTTAAGATGATATAAGAAAGAAGTATGGCATTGATTTTTCAATAGGTACTTTAAAAAGCGGATAACAGGGTTCAAAAGTATAAAGTCACCTTGGAGGATAAACAATCATTACAATACATAACGAATTGTAATACAACTAGAGTGATGTGAGACAAATTGTTTAGCGCAGTGTTTCTCAACCCATGGTATGCACACCACTAGTGGTACGCCGAAAGCTCAAAGGTGGTACGTGAAAGAAAAATAAATATTTATCATGAAATAAAATATTATTGTATACATAAAATATTATTTCGTTTATTTGATAACTAAACCAAATAACCGGTTTTACTCACATTTAAAGATAGACATTTAAATAAACGATAATCTCTATATTGTTGTAATAATGCTTGGTCGATTTATGTTTTAAGAAATTGTAGGTACATATTTAATTTTACTTTTGTTCAATATATGTTAATATTCTATTCATTTTTATAAGCAAAATGAAAAAATAGAGTTTTCTAAATTAGTGATACGTGAACATTTCCAAGATGTGTAGGTGGTACGCGGACGTTAAAAGGTTGAAGATCATTGACTTAGGGTATATAAACATAAGTCAGATTCTAAACTTTTAAATCTAGACCTAACACCTAACTTACAGTATTTATGAGTTTTTTTATTGTTCTTTGAGTTTATCTTTACTTTTTGCCATCAAGACTATGTCGTCTGTGTATGTTAAAATGCCAATCTTATTTACTTCTAATTTTAAAACTTTCTTATTTAGAGTTACTTCTTTTACTACTTTTTCTAAGGCTACCTAGCTCAAAACTTCCATCGATCAGTTTCCCCCGTTACCTTTTTGTTACTTATGTAATGAGCAGTTGACTCTTGTAATAATTATGTATTTATTGTATATTATTTGTATATTTCTTAATTAGAAAACTGATCATCTCCAGTGAGTTCACTGTTATACACATATGTTTAAATAGTGTATTAAATTAATAATCTATATGTGTTCCTAATTTAATTTACCATATTCTTGTAGCTATTTTAGCTTATCTAGTGTTAGGCGCGAGTCACAAGTGTCAACCTTGGTGTAAGAGCGGTTGTGACGAAAAAAAATGGATTAATTATAAGCTGACTAATTATTAATTATTAGTATATATTTCAATACTTCAATATTTTTATTTAATTAATAATAAATTCACCACATACCTTCCAAGTGCTTTTGTAAACAAATTAAAATACGATAAGTTGAACTGTAGAAATTAAAACTTAGTGGATAGCAAGAAGTTCTAATCCAAAAGGGACAAAAATGTTGTGTTAGTAAGTATCATTAGAACAATTGGTGCAAATAGTTTTTAAGATATTGGAGGGTAGCTAAAGCTCTACTACATATATAATAATATTGAATAAGCTTAAAAAGCTTTTTTGGGGAGCTATTGAAATTTTTAAGAAGTTTAGCTCCTAAAGTATATGATTAAAACAGTTAGATTAAGAATTTTAACTTATTAGTTAGTACCTAGGTAAGTACTTCTTTCCATTGAGTATCGTTTTTATTGGGTTTAGAATAATTTATTTTTATATCAAACCAAACTAATTTGTAAACGTTTTGACACATCAAGAATATCATCGAATATGATACTAAAATAATCACTACCTTTTTTACTTTTCGAGAGAATATAATTTATATTTGCTTTACTACAACATTCAATAATTTCATTATGTATTATTTTATTTGTGTATGTGACCTTTGAAGAAGTGTTTTGAAAATAGTTTTAAAGAACATTCTCATTTATCTTAACATAAAACTTAAATAGATTTCTAAAATTTCCTTCATTTAAATAAACACTTTGGTTATTGGTATTAATTGAATTTGCTATTAATAATATATTGTCATCTCTGTTTTCTCGAAACGAAATGTTTTAGGCAAAGGTGGGCATGAACTAGTTAAAAAGTTAAAAAAAATTAACTTTTTAACTTAACTAGTTAATTTATTTTCTAATCAATTTATGAACTTCAGGAGTTTAATTGACAGTTGAAATAACTTAGCTTTTTACATTTGATATTAGAAATTTTTTTAGTAAAATAATGAATAATAAATTTTATTGTTTTAATGTTTTATGATCTTCAATTGCTCTATTATATGAAAAATAATATTTGTTAAATTATTAATTTGAGATGTGAATACCTATTTCAAATTAATAAATTATATATTATACAACGTAAAAGGGTATTAATACTGTACATTGTGCATTAAGGTAAGTTAGTATTTTTTTTTTATATTAAATGTTAACTTATCGAGTTAAATTTATAATTTGTTAACGGTTAACTTCTAATTTTTCGATCTTGTGCTCTTTCAACTTAACTAAACTCGAGTTAAATATTTTCATTAACTTGCCCACTTTTGTTTTAGGTATATGCCTAAAAATATTATACTTTCGACTATTGAAATAAGGCCCATTCTTTCTCATTGGATTCTACCAAATGTTTAATATTAATTAAATTATGTCTTTCTAATTTGAGATTATGATAAGTCATCAAAAAACTTTTACCAAATTCTATAGATTCCTTGTGGCACTGCACTGTGTTTTTCATGATGAATTAAATCAACTATTTCGCTTCTAAACATTTTTGCAAATAAATGGCTGGGTCACAAATTTTAGTAAATTTACGTTTTTTTTTTTTTTAAACCACATTTATGTTGGTTATTAAAAATTGGACAATATTTAAAGAATAATTCCTGCATTAGTTTTAAATTTTAGTGTTGCTGGCCAAAATCAGAATACGACCGTGTTTCGTGTGTACTGTGCGTTGTACGGGGTATGTATTATTTATTATTCGACAATATTGTGAAAGAAACATTTTTTAAATTGACTATTAGAATTTTACGCGAGTGCCTTTTTTATTTTATTCTCGTAACCAAACCGTAACATTGAGCATTATGACTGGTAAGCGGATCGCTGGAGAACGAACGACGATGAAAAATCTGCAGTCAGAGCGATGCGTATCTCCGAGAAGACGCGAAAACGTCTCTAACGGTTCGAAAGACGGTTCAGTACACGTCGCTGGACGGTCGACCAGTGGCGTCGGCGGTGTAACGATTATGAAACGAGGTCGCCGGACGCGCATTGGCCGTCGGTCGAAGAGTCGCCGAAGACGTAGCCGGTCACGGTCTGGTCGTCGACACATGAGGAGACGTAGCGTTGGTAGTACCGCGGAGAACGCCAAAGACGACGACGCGACCACGGACGCCGAGGGAGATGACGACGATTTGTCGACGGTCGACGCGATGTCTCGGCGAAAGCGGGTAAGGAGACAACGAAGGGGACGAAATGGCAGGCAACGGCGTCGTCGACAATATCAGTCCGGTGGTGGTGACGACGACGACGATAACAATTACACCGATGCAGAAATCACTGACGAAGAAACCATCGAAGATGCTTCGTCGTCCAGCGACGGCGGCGCGGCTAGCAGTGTCCTCACGATGGCTGCCAGAAATTGCTGGAATCCTTTTAGCAGCGCCCGCAAGAGGAGGAGGTCCAAGAGCAGACGGTCTATGAGGTGCAAGAGGAAAATGAGGAGGAGGAGGAGGAGCAGCAGCAGCAGCAGGTCTAGACGGTCTGTAGGGTGCAGGAGGAAAAAAAAGAAAAGCAGTGGTCGCTGCAATATTTTCTCGCTCCGAGAACCCACTGTCGATGAAACGTCGGATGACTTGCAGCCTGAGACGAGTGGAACAGGCCATAGGAGCACCGATCCTGATGCGGTCTCTAGGACTCGGCGAGACGCCAGGAAATCGAGCTCGGCGTCCCGTTCCGACTACACATAAACACATAAACGTGGCTCGCCACGTCGTTTTTATAGCGTTCAGACGAAATTTATATATTTTATTTCAAAATCAATTTAATCAAAAATAAATAATATCGGTAAAACAACAATACCGATGTACCTTTGTTTCTACGCCGGAGTTATAAATATTTAGGATCGAATCTAACAATATTTATATACGGAAAAAGCAATAAATTAAGCCAATAAATGTCATTAAAACAATTGAAACACATTTCAAACATTTTACAATAGTAATTTCATTAACTTCGATTACCTACGACTTTTTTTCATATTTTTATACCTACTTATCCTGCATAGTACTTATGTAAAAACATATTTTAACAATACTGAATAATCAATCCATAAAACCCATGATGTAATTTTTCTAATATCAGTTGATTTATAAATATTTAATTCACTTACATTTATATCATATTTTAAATATACTAATCTATAATTGTTGAAAAGATTGCTATTATAACTTATTTAAAATCTCTAAAAATAAAAATAATTCAATAGTTTTACTTAACAACACTTTTACGAACTAAACGTATAGTAAAATAAAATAAAACAGCCCTCAGTAATAAAAACTTTATTTTTTAACTTTTATTTAAGCCTAACAATTTCTTTTTCAAAATGTATTTAGTATAGTTATATAGTTATCTAGTTAAAAATGTTTAACGATACTTCTAGTAAATTTGACCTTAAGATTTAGATGAAACCAAATTTGCGTTTAACAGTTTCAATTTGTGTTAGTTATTGTAAAATAGATTTAAATAGCCTATTATCAAAGTTAAATGTAAGAAACTAATTTAATTAAATTTTTTATTCTTAAATATTCAAACTGAGTATGCGAAATATTACAATTTAAAAATGCTTATATCTCGCTTTAAAAAATCGAAAAATATTATTAATTATCATAAAAATATTAATCTAAAACAATATTTTATTTATTTTATATTAATAATTGAATTAATTGTTGAATTTGAATTTTTTTTTAATAATAATATACAATTTTTTATTATTAAGTATACATTTTCAAACCTAATAAAATTGAGAATAAATATAGATTTTAATCTATTATTCACTAATAGTTTTATATAATTCAAATTTAACTTGGCGTTGCTGTAACGTATCTAGATTTATACATATTTAAAGTATCTAAAAAAAAAAACGAATCTGTTTCTATATCCTAATACTAATTGTAACTTTTCTTAAATTTTACGCATAGCCACATTATTGTATGCAGTCATTTGAATACATTTTTTATAGGTAATCAAATTTTGGTATATTAACAGAACCTCTTTATTGATTTATTTGTTGCTTTATCAGTCTAAATCTTGTCTTGCTTAGATAACACCATTTTTTGCTAATTTATTATTCACAATTAACTATTCATTTTAATAACTTAAAAGAACTTAAGATTTTGTATTATGCATGAAAAACTATATTTAAAATTTTAAAGTATATTTTGTTATGGGAATAAAATATAAAGAATATTAACTCGGTAGATTCAACTTTAAACACTATCGCACAGATAAGGGCAGTTACCATGAACGTTGAAACAAAATTACAATCATAAGCTTATTGTATAATTTTTTTTATGTTAACTTTCATATTACTTTTTATTTATAATTGTTGATTTCATACTAAATCTCATTATATTTTAAATCAGAATAATTGAATAGTTTTAAATTAGTTAATAAGATTCAATGATATTGTTGACCAATTGAATAAAATGTAATTTAATTGCTATATCAATCACATAGGTAATAAGTTTTTGTGTAAATGGAAATAACACACGTTCTGAATACAAATTGAATATAGAACGTTTTGGAAAAAAGTAATAATTTAGGTTTATTTTTAGGTAGAGCGTATGTTTTAATAAAAAATAGCGGTTTCAATCGATTTTTATTCAATTTTCTATAAAATTTTTGGCATAATTCTTTAATATTAGAAACATGTGTATTTTTTACATGAAATAATAATTATTTCTGCTTTATAATTTATCATCAAATAAAATATGTCCTATTAAATTATTCGAAGTAATATTGTGAAAGAGTTGTTATTTAATAGTCATACCAAAAGAATTTAGATACTATCTAAAGAAAATTTTTTAACTTAAAATTCAAAATCAATTATTCTTAAAGATGACAATGAAATGATTGTATTATTATTAAAGAATATTATGATTATTAAAACAGTTATATTTTTTTTAGTATACTATGGAACATTAATTTTTATATTCAGTTGATATCACAAATTTTTAATTTAAAGTGAAGATACTCATTAATTTTGATATATTTTTGTTATTTTAGTATTAAAGATTTATACTTGTACTATATTTCCTAACTTGATTGGATTGTTTGCAATAGGAAATTACTATTCCTGAAAAAAATAGTTTTTTTTTTGGGAACAACACGTTTTGCATAGAAACACTCAAGTTAAAAATTAAAAAATGCAAACTTTTATTTACTAAATAATTATTGATAAGTTGTAAATATTTTACAATTGAATTAAGAAAGAATTCACTTTATGAATTATAACTACACGGATTATACAATTGTATACAAAATAAACAAACTGTAAATGAATCATAATAAATATTTAAATAAAGGAGTATAGATTAAATTAATAATATATAGTTTAAATCCAATAAAAAAAGTTCTTTTGCTTCAGCTTATAATATTTAAAAAAATAATGAATTTGGGTCGCATAATAAAGAATCCAAATTGAAATCATTGTCAATGTCTTGATTGTCCTGTTGACTTCCAATAATCTCATCAATATCGATATCAGTTAAATCATCCATAATTAGATCAGCTAAAAATAATAATAATTAATATTTAAATGCTGAGAAATAAAACAAAATAATACTTTTAAAATATGTTATACAAATTGTGAAAAGATATTTAATTAAATCAACATGGTATAAGACTACAAGAGTCAGATAAGGAATGTTATAAATTAATTACTATTACAATAACTCATAAAAAAAAAAAAATTAATAAACTTTAGTACAACTTCTTAAAAGTAAAAATAATTAACTCCCAATTGAAAATGTTGTTTTGTGATATTCTAAACGTTTATAAATAGGTTAAGGTATTGATTTGAAATATGTTTTCTCTAATTATAAATGGATTATTTTTAAATATATCATATTCAAAAATAAAATTGTTAGAATTATATTAGATATCAGATTACTAAATTGATATTATGATAGCGTTATAAGTCTATCCAGTGTCCATCTGGTTCACGATTAGATCTGTAAAGTAGTTTTTAATGGGCCTCGAAACTACATACAAGTTTAAATTTAAAAAAAAGTCCAATAAACATGAGTTACATTCATTAAATAAGCTATAAATTATTATTAAAACAGCAGTTTTCTTAATTTGCTGCTAGAATATCTTAGCAAATTAGTAATATCATCTTTTTTTATAAATTGAATGGTGTTTTTTAACAAAGAGAAAATAATAGAAGATTAAAGATCTAGATACTGTTGACTTATTATAGGTTGAAATTTATTTTTAAAATTAAAAATTTGAAAACATTTATTCAAACCCAACTCGTATATACATACAGAAATTGTAAGAATATTATACTCACCAATACATAATGTCTCAAATGAATAATAAATTGTCGTTCAATCAAAAAGAATTTTAAATTTTAAATTAATAACCCATAAGTGATTTAAATTTGCTTATGAACCCCAAATACTATAAAAAAAAAAAAAAATACCTAAAGACTCTTAATAATCACAGGGTAGGCTAGGCAAGTAAAAGATATTTTTCATACATACATGGCACATCATAAATGTTTAAGTGTGTCAATAAATTTTTATAAAATATTTAACAGTTCATTTAAATTTTAAGCAAAATGTTTTCCAATGTCAGTTCATTTAAATATACTAAAATTTAATTTAATAAATTTAATTACGTTGTGCAGTAGTTTTAGTATTATTGATATCTTCAGTTTGTCTAGTCGCATTTAACATTTCAGCAGCTGTTATTTTTGTGCTTTTCGTCATTACATTTTTTCCAGTATTCTTTAAAAAATAAAACATAATAATAATTAATTGAATAGCTGAAAAACTAATAGTATACTATTACCAAATCAGTTCTGAGCCTATAATTTGCTTGTATGAAATTTGAACCATCCCGAGGAATTCTCAATCCACTAGCAGGCTTTATTGCAGGCAACGGTGTTTTGTTTAATTCATTACCTGCTTTAATTATTTCCTACAAATTGAACAACAAATTAAAATAATTTTTTATTTATACTTTATCGTTCAACTCTGTAATTCTCAACTTTTTTAAGTATATACAATAATTTTAACTACTAATAATGCACACACAATGCTTTAATCAGAGTTGAGCTAAGAACATGATTGCTTTACAACATTAGTGATAATTAACATAGCACTGGATATCAAAAATATCTAAAATCACTTATTTTAAAGCTTAAGCCATATTTGTAAGTAGAAAAGTCGAGAAATATAAAAGATGTCTACTCCATTTTTTTATCATAAATAACAAATTTAGTCTTAGAATAAATGTATATAATAATGCATTTAACTAGTATCATGAAAATCTCAAAATTAAATTGAATGTTTACAAAAATAACAACATTTAAACTAAATATGATTTTTAAATACTAAAACATTTTCAACAAATATAATATAAAATAATATATAATAAAAATAATAACATTAAATAAATATTTAAAACTATAATATATTATGTAACACAATATCATATACATAGTTAATAATATCTACAAATAAGCGTAATTTTAAATGTAATGAAAATTTTCATAATGTGACTAATGAAAAATGTATCTATTTAAATGTCATAATCTAATGAATGTTAAAATATTTTAGTAAATCTATATTTTTTGTCTTGTTAAAATTAAGTATTCATTTTATTATTACTCAAAGCATTATAATTAAAATAATAGCTCTGAATAGTTATCAAAATATGCACTACTATTAAGGTAATAACAATCAAATAATCAGATGAATTATACAAATTTCATCATGAATTATATTATTAGGTATATAATACATTTAAAATCTAATCGTCCTACAGATCAATTAAATTATAACACTTAATTTTACACAGGTAATTTAAAATAAATGTATACTTCAAGTTTATATACAACTATTTGGTTAAGTTATTTCATAATATCCAAAATATGAAATATTTTTTTTTTTTTTTAAGTTACAATTGTATAATTTTTGATAAATATAAATATTTGCTTAATATTATTTAACAGCTTTCAAATTAAAAAAATTTTAAGTGCTGAATTTTATAGTAATGTTGCGAATAAACGATGTTATAATTATTTTTTTCAATTGTTATATCCTTATTTTGACTCGATTAAATATATTTTTTTTTTAATTATTAATATATTTACAGCTTAGATATTTGTTTTTAATTTGTAGGTTTAATGTGAATAAATCAAACTTATCAGATGAGCTTAAGTATAGCTTACTAACATGTAACATAACCATCTTTCGTAACAAAAATTAAATCTTTTAAATTTACTAAGTATACATCATAACACATATATTATAATTATTATAGTTTATTTTTTCATGTTGCTAGTGGAAGAAATTACTATTAATAAAGAGTAAAATGACTGATATCATATAAATATTTGTTAAGAAATAGTTTATAGTTAACAAGAATCTAAGAATATAACAAATATTATATAACTTATGAATATTAACTAGTAATAAGAATTTTTGTTAGACTTAAGATTTAACTATCAAATAGAAATATACCAATAATTATATATTATCATTCAATCTATTTAAACAGTAAAAACAATCTATTTTTTTTATAAATGTTTATTATGAATTTAAGAAATTATGGTCAATTTAAATAAATGATATTGTGGTTTTGCAAACATTACTCTATCTCGCTACAATATTATGTTTGATTAGTTTGACATTGGTCAAGTCATTAGCTAGCAAAAATAGTTTTTAAATTGAGCGAATAATCACTAAAAGCTGCCACATTAGTATAATGTAAATATAAATACATACATATACATATAACATGTATACCTATAAAAATCTGTAAATACAAATAACATAAACATATGGTCTGTCTTTAGAATATAATGTGAATAAACTAACAGTGTCATTTAATAATGTTTCTTGAGCTCATACTTGAAACGCAGTCATCAGTTTTAAAATAAATTTAAAAACTTTTAAGATAAAAATTAATATAACATTACATCACGTGAAGGAAGTTTATTAAATACATTGTCTTGAGCCAATTGAATTGCCATTTTGACATCATCAACGTCAACTTCATCTTTATTAGCAAATGTTGAACAAGCTTTAGCATCTTCCAAAATGAGTGAAGTGTATCCTAATAAACACAACAAAAAATCTTTGTTGAAAAACAAACAGATACGTTTTTTTTCACTGTACGTACTGTAGTTAAATTCCAGCAAGTGGTTTAAAACTTGCTGTTCATATTCACGTATTCCCAAATCATTCATGATCGAAATAATTATTTGAGAATCTTTAGGCATGGAATTTCCTTGCGAAGACGACATTTTACTTTGTTTTCGCTGTTAAAAATAATAGTAAACTATTGGTTATTGAATAAATTGATATAGAACCTAATATAAAAAAAATTAAAAGATGAACTAGAACTCACAAAGTTACGAGAATTAAGACAAAAATCAAGACACGAAATCAACAGCAAAACGACGACTGATTGAAATGGTTAACCGTTTAACAATAAATAAATTATTAATTATATTTTATCATGGATTAAATAAATTGATAACAAAAAATTCAAACAGGGGTTCGCATAATATTATAACTAAGATGAGTCGAGTGTAATGCGCATGATTCGGTAACAGGATTTATGTCCTATGGCCACACCCTTCAGATCTTGTCGTTAACTTGTTATACGATTTTTACTGTTTGCACTTAGACATTGCTTTGCGTTAAATTCTGATGGGATTTGTAATTTATAATAATTTTCATCACATTTTATTATTATCAAATCATCATTACTTTTTACTATCAATTACATATTTCATAAACACAGTAACAAATATCGATAATTGATAAGTAATACGTGAACGAGACAGGGATATCCATTAATTTATCTTACATAGTGTGTAAATAAGTACCTATAGCAACGTGTTAGACCTTACGAGATTTGACATACCTACTTATATAATATAATATAGCACTGTGTTCTTCAACATTTTTGGACTCCGAACACAATTTTTTAGGTTTGTATTTTTCGTGACCGACGTATGCATTGTAGAAAAACAAAAAACAAAAATACAATAATTGTTATAAACTCCCATGTTAAAAGCACAAAATCTAAATTCTAAATAATTTTTATGATATCTTCGACCTAAACTGAGTATACCGAATAAACTGAGATTTCTTTCTTTTGCGAGGGTTTTCCTCCACGTTTGAAGTTGAAGGTACATTTGATAACATTGTTATGTCTTTATGTACATTATTTTGACTACTTTTCCAAATAACAAATTTATCCGTTTTATTTAATAAATTTACTTTGTTAAAAAAAAAAAATATAAACATAATTTTGACAAAATAAACAAAAAAATAAACTTTTATCTAAATACGACTAGTATAACGTGACTAACATTATTTATAATAGGTACTTCGTCTTTAGACCCTAGTTGCATTATGCATTTTGTCGGTGCGGGTGTGCATTTAATCGATCATTCCGCCCAGAGCCTAATCGGCAACCGCATACGAACCTTAAACTCAGCAACAATTTCGATTATGTTCATTGATTATGAAACTCTTTATCGATAACAATATGTATTATTTATAATAATAGCCCGGTTAACTCGTAAATTATTATGTTCAATGTCATAGATACTACTCATTTATTTCATCTATTAAATTAAATTTTTATTTTAAAAAAAAGACTTATCCTTAACGCGACCATTGATATAATATATGCATACTTAGTAGTGTAGTTATTGGTGGGGAGGGAGGAGGGGTGAAAGTGATAGATCCCCCTACTAGAGCTTTATTTTATGTTTAATGCATTGATGTATAGGTACTCAATGTATAAGATTGTTTGATTATAAAATTACCCATTTTATATTAAAATGATGGATACAATATGCAATATAAGGCTATAAGGGCATGGTGTAACGTGGTGTTTGGATTTTATGTTTATTACTAAAAAAACAAAAAAAACAAAATGATAACTACCTATACGCCACTTTTTATACTAATACATCATAATATGTAAACGTTATCCATATGATAATAAGTATGATACGGTTAACAAAAAATCAAAAATCACTACCAAGTATGAGGGTAACCAACGGAATATAAGGTCAAATAAGGTAATAGAACAAAATTGTTATTTTTTTTTATTTTGAATGATAAATGATGGAATTCCCTGTTATTGGTTTATTATGCACGTAGTATAATGGTTAATCAATACCATATATAACATTTTATAAATATTAAATACTATACGTACGTATTATAATTTATATTAAAGAAAGATAACTTAATGATAATTATTTGAATATTAAACACCAGTCCACTACCATTATTATACTTACCGTTTTACATATGTTGAACTAACCAGCTTCAATGTCATATAAAAAAAGAGCGACTTTAATATCTAAATTATTGAAATAAATGATTAGTATAAGTATATAATTTACAATAATAATTTATTTTTTTTAGTTTTCACTTTCTACTTGACTAATTTATAATTTTATCACGCCTGCATTAAAAGTTTAATTTTTAATAACGGTTTTAGCGTTTGACCATGATGAGTAATCAGTGGCGTATTTTAGTATTTCAGAATAGGGCTGACGCATATTTACCCCCCCCCCCTTCCCTCTCTACAACTGATCAAAAAAATCTTTTGTTATAATTATTTGTATAAAAGTCTCTTAAAAACTGCTAGGTAAACAATATAAATCATAGTGTACTGCTCATAAAACTTTAATTAACATAAAGTAAAATACAAATTTTTTCTCAGTTGTCAGTTAACACTTGATATAACTTGATATTAAAAACTTCGCAGTGTGTGTGAGGTACTGAGGTGATCTATTTTAATCAGAATATTACCATATTTAGTTATTATTATTAATACATATTTTTTATATTTATCTTCGTGTATGACAATAAACTAGTCACCAATGGGCGGTGACACCACACTGTGGTGAAACTATAAATTACTGATATAAAAATAATAACATAGTTAGTGGAAGGGAGGGAATGGAGTACACATTTGGTGAAAAAATATTAATGATTAACGTCAATGTTTAACTTATAAAATAATAAATTTTCATTTCTCATCTCTCTAAATCTTTAAAAATTTGTCGTTTATGCTACGGTACCCGTAGTCCCTATCTAAATACACCCTTAAACATGATATTATTCTGCTTAATTGTTTTTTTCCCCAAAAATATTGCGCTTGATTGATTTACCTAATTTCTTGCTCTTGCTACATAATATACTAAAGTCATTCGTTTTTAATTCACTACATTTAAATCAAAATCTGGTTTTAAATTCGCAAAAATAGCTTCTTCTATTACCTATCGCACCAACGATCGGACGCATCAAACAAAACAACATATAGATATTAAAATAGGTACCCAATACTTTTTTATTACCGATAGAGCGGTAGACGATAGCTCATTATAATACAGTAAAAAATACAAAACACGTTGACCGCCATAATATGATCACCAGCGGTCAGCTGTAATTTTTAAATTTTATATATTTGTGACCGCCGGTACCTATAAATGAATTAAGTTGTATACCTTTATTATTAACTTTTCTATGGCGCTATAATAATGCACCAAAATAAAGACTAGCATAACGGGAATTATTAAAAAATTTTTGATATAGGTAACTATAATACATTAAATTTTCAATTTTTTTTCAAATATATAGTACATGCGAATTTTGAAAACATTGAAAAATTTGCTTGGAGTATAACAAATACCTATTGAATGACTGCTGGCGGTCATGTGGTAGTCAATGTGTTTCAATCCTATTTTAAAATTTTTTTTATAGATTATTGACTATAGTAATTATGAAGATAGACTCATCCACAAACCAAGATATAAAACACCAAAATAGTAATAAATATATCAGATTAATAGATAAAAATTAATTTCAATCATCTTTGTCTACGTGAAACGCCTATATAAACATTTTCTACCAATTTTAACACTTTATATCTATAGTTAATTATTTTTTTAGACCTAGGTTATAATTTATTAAGATTTAAATAAAATAGTTTTAAATTTGTAATGATAGGTTAGTAAATCAAATTTTAAATAATTTAATAAACATTTTAAGAAAATTTATTTTTATAATAAATAATAAATATAATAACTCGATATTAATTAAATACAAATACTGCGGAATTTGAAATATGTGTGTCGTTTACTCGTATAATACTATCTTTGTTTTTTTATTGTGTTTGTGAGGTATAAAGAAAAACAACATTAAAACTATCAAAAATTATCCAACACTTAAAAAAAATAAAAGAACACAAACAGATACCTTTCACCGCAATTTCAACCTTTCAACCTTGAGATTCCCAGACACGGATCCCGCTTACATTAACGGGAGGGGTGGATTATATAAAGGTATATAAATTTAGATACCTACTAGTATTATAAATATATAATATATACATGCAATAGTACTTAATGTAATATGTCGCTTAGTAGGTCACAACTCACAACAATAATATTGTTATAAACAGACAACAATTTATTAATTTATGTAATAAAAATAAAAAAAAAGAAGATTTGTGACTTTGAATAATAACATAAACATATACTAACACACGATAACACAAATTATTGCTATTTAATATTTACTAAATTAAATAACACATTTTAATTCGGCCAACAAAGAGGAGGGCAGCCGCCCTTACTACTCCCTTGAATCCATGCCTGAAGATGCCCTAAAAAAAAACTAGTATTTTTTTAAATTTATTACATATAATTAATTTAATATATATTTTAATAACTACTTAAGGAATCAATTGTGTGAAATATAATTTGTTTAATTGTAGAAATCGATTATTATTACAAATTCCATAAACTAGTTAAAAGTTAAAACTGAATTTAAAAGTACATTTAAATATCGTGAAGTAAGATATTTTTAATTTTTAATTCTAATTTGTTTTGAGAAGACAATTTTTTTTCTGAAAACAATTATATAGTAACTATTATTAGAGACAACTAGGTACATGCAAATCATATGCAGTGTTATATTTTATAATGAACATTAAATTTAAATTACTAGACATTAAAAGATTTGTTGTAGAATATTTATCGTAATTTTTAACATTAAGATTTGTTCAATTTAATATCAATATTTTAATTTGTATTTATTTTTAGTTAAGCATCGTGCATTTAATAATATTATATATGTTTATCCATTTATGTGTATCGGTGTTATTCGTTATACAAGAGTAAGAACTGCTATAGATATAATAATATAATTATGTACTGTACGAAATTATTATTCAAATTGACAATAATAAGGAAAATATCTTGGACAAAATAACATCGAAAGACGGGTATATAGCATATTGTATTGAATAATTATCCTCAGATGCGCTTGTTTTTGTATGTGTATATCGAATAAATATATATTATTACTTATACCTACAATTATATGTAAGAATAAATTCCTTTTAAAAATGTACACACAATATATTATTATATAAAATGTAATGACAAATGAGGGAGGGACTTAGAATATAATAGAATAACATTCGAAAAGAATAAACAGGTTTTTTTTTGTGTTGTTGCATCAAGGCGGGTAGAAATTTACCTACCTGCAGGAATTTATATTATAGGTACAACCAACTGTGACAGGTGGCAAGTCGGCGCCTCAATTCCATGTAAGTATTGGAGCTATATTGTTGTACCGATCTTTTTTACAGGACGGAACATTTTATTGTAATATTGATTTGCTTTTGCATTGACGCACGTACGCGCCCTAACGTCCAAAATCCTAATGTTGAGATGTAAAATAACTGCCAAAATCGATTTAACACAGACTTATATTTCGAGATGCATTTGAAGGATTATTTTATATTATAAATCTGCTGTTGTAAAGCGTATAATTATTGTTAATTACTCACATAACGCTCACAATACTTATTATAAAATAATATGTTGATCGTCCGTTTGTGATACTCTGAATACAATTTAAATGTTAATGATATCTTTTGTATAAACTCGATTTACGAACAGGTCGTTAATAATCAAATATATACACATTACGTATACAGAATGATCTACCAAGCAAAATCATCCCTATTTTTCATTAACTACTTATGGAATATCGTGCGGTGATAAAAGTTTTTGTTTTTCAAATAATAATCCCCCCTTTTACCATAAATTATTTATCTGAGATTTATATATATTTTTAATTTTGATGTATATAATTCAATATACTGGAACCAGTAATTTTTTAGTTATTAAGGTAATTATACTGTATGATTGAAAGTTAAAAATGGTTTTAAAAAAATTTAAAATAAATACTATAATTATGGATCTAATCTAGTTTTTATAATACTCCAACTATTTTTACAAATTATAAATGTTATTAAAAAAATTACTAACTTTTTCAAGTTCCCTTAGCCCTCATATTTCCAAGCCCATTATTACTTAATACAAGCATTTGAATAACTCAAAAGTTACTCATTCAAATTTTTATTTTGATGCGTCCATGTTTTCTAAAAAATTATCTAAATAATTAACGGTAGAAAAGTAAGGGAAGTTAACAATTGAAAAACAAGAATTTAGTTTATATCTCTACAGTATAGTCTCTAAAGTACAAAAAAAAAACAATATGGTCTTAAGGGTATCGTTAAAAATCAGATTCTGAATAATTGTCATATTTAAAAAAAGACGATGAGCATGCTTGAGTGAAGGAGGCTTAAATATTTTCTTTTTTCCTTATACACGATTAAATAACTACCACTGATTTTTAATTATTATTTATTTATTTATTTATTTTTTTTTTTTTGTGAAAAAAAACTTCATTTGTCTTTGTAATTTGTTTTAGACAAACTTCTATACCATTTAATAATCTATAACCTAAAATAAAAAATAATTATGTTCAAAAGCTGACTATCAATTTTTATAGCTAATAATAGCAATTTTAATAACCATTTAATAACTGTTAATAAAATATAAGTACTACAATAGAGCGTAGGCTTCTATAGACTGTAGCTGACATTAATTATTATGTTATCATATAAAAAGCAACTTTTACTAATTATTTGATAGAAAAACTAATACACTAAGAAAATTATACGACTTAAAAACTATGACCCTAATGTCATATTTCTGATAATATGATGAGAATTCTGTAAATTTTTTAGTTAAAGGGGTATGACAAAATTTCTACCCAGTACTCCTTGTACCGTTTATATTACTTTAAAATAAACAAAAGCCATAAAATTAATAGATTTAAATTCACCAATAACAAATAATTTTTAAAAATCAAATGACGCCACTGCTATTATTTATATTATTATTAATTAATGTCTATAGTGTGATATGTAATATTACATATTTATTAAATAATAAAATATGTGTAGGTAGGTAACTAATTTTATTAAAAAATAAAAACATTGTCTTTTATGGTTAATTGTACCTACATTGTAATATTTTAATATTATTATGTACCTATTGTGTTATAATAAAATCGATATCTACCAAGTACCTAACCACTCAGGTCAAACTATATTTTTTGAACTAATGTTGCTTGACTTCAAATAAATAACTAAAACTGAATTTTCGATTTTTCAAAAATTATGTACCTATTTCAAAAACGCAGAACAATATAATGTTGGATCAGCAGTATCACTATTTTCCGTCTTAAAATTTCTTTAAAAAAAAAAAAATATGTCTATAAATAAAATTAAAATTATTATTGTATTGTTATTATTATTACTAATATTATTAAAATTATCTTATACTAAAAAATAACTCGGTTTAAATAATTATTAGCTGAAAATTGATTGGTAATTGATTTAAGACTATGAATTCATATACACGCAATAAAGCATAGTACAGTGGAAATCACTATAACGAACATCGCTTAGAACGAGATACTGCATACAACGAGCAAAAATTTAGATGCCGACACGAGCCTATAATATGATTGTATGTTAAAATATACCTACGTTAACGAGTATGGTTATTACAAGATATCGGCAATAACGAATAAAATACATTGAGTTATAAAATAAATATTTGGTTACAAAGGACTAATCGTTATCTTTTTCTTATTGTGCACCAATTATTATCCCATTATTTAAGTTGATCGGCCTGCTCGCTATACTGCATTTCTATAATAAGTATTTAATCTTTATCGTGTAGATATTGATTTACAATCCAAATGATACAAGGTATGATGTTTTTAAATTTATAAAATATACAGTAGTGTCAGTTGTTTAAAAATGTACATCATGTCATGTCATCAGTTTATGTTATATGAAAAAATAACGATAATCGGGCGATTAGAAAATGGTGAGAAAAATAACGTGATCGCAAAAGAATTCGGTACCTCTTTGTCAACGATATCAACAACGTGGAAAAGTCGGGATACGTTGAAAAATATGTTTCAATTTCAAACCATGCCACTTCAGGCAAAACGACTACGTACTGTACAGCATAAAGATCTTGAAGAAGCTATGCTAACATGATTCAAACAACAACGGGTATTGAACTTGCCTATAACTGGTCCTATTTCCAATTTTGCAAACAAAAACTGACCAACTGGCTGAAAAAATTTGAAGATAGAAAATTTCAAATGTTCTGCATCTTGGATTCAGCGCTTCTAACAATGACACAATATTGGATTTGGCAACAAATGCTCGTTCTAACCGTGTTCGTATATAACAAGTAACCGGTTACAACGAGAAAAATTAGTTGTCCCTTGAAACTCATTATAGCCGATTTCTACTGTGCATACAAAAAGACATATTATAGATTAAATCTTGAAGATTAAAAGAGTTTTTTGGCTAAAACGTATAATTAAATATTATATATCATTGGATACAGTGATACTATTAATGAGTGGTGTATGTATAGGTTCTTTGTCTTATAATAATAGTAAGAGTCTCTGACAGGTGAAATAGGTAGGTATATTTCTTAATTTCATCCATACGCCATCATACCAAATTATTGTATAAAACAATTTAATACTATTATTATTTTTTAAAAACATATATATTTTTTAAATGTATTACCAACTCTAAATTATTGTATTTTATTTGTTTTTAAGGGTTTTCTTAATATAATATACGAGTATGTTTATGTACTTTTTATTTTTGTGAAAATTAAGAGGATTATTGTTAAAAGTTAGAAATTATTTTTACTTAATATCAATAATCTATTTATTGTAACAATAAATTATTAATAACCTATATTTATATTAATTTAATTATCCAAGTATTATTTTTGATCGTAAAATTACAGAAAAATAAATATGAAGTACCTATATAATAAATGTAGGTAGATATTTTTTACCACAGAACTATGATTTTTGATAGATACAAAAAAAATTCTTTCTTTGTAGTTTTAGTCTTTTCAAATTACAAACTTTAAATGATAAATATTAGAAAATATAAGTATAAATTAATTAATTTATGATTACGGTCTAAACATGAAAAATGTTAAAAATTATATGATTTTATCTTATAATATATGTTATCTTTCTTTTTTGAAATTATTTATCACTACATATGTTAACTATTCCATGAAAGAGAAATCACTATTTTACACTTTATGAAATTAAAAAAAAACCATTAAGGGCATTAAGTATGTATTATTTATTAGATATGTACATTGAAATTTTTAGAAATTGCAGTTTTAAATTTTTTGCTATTAATTTATGAAATTGAGACCATATTTTTCACTCGAATATTACTTAAAATGATTTTTGAATACTTCAATTGGTTTTTGATAGAAAATATAAATGAGTTTTAAACTTTTAAATTATCAGGACCACATTCGAAGTAATTAATTTTTCGTTTTGTCTGATTGAAAATTAACGTTTCAGTAAAATAATTTATGAATTTCCATTAATTTGCTTTATGTTTCCAGTACCAAAAATATTACCTAGTATTGAATAAGATAATCTTATAATTATTCACAGAAAACATAGACATAGTCAAAACAGCATTGAACACCTGGACTCTTATAAAGCTTGAAGGTTGTATGAAAGGTGGCCTAAAGTGATCAAAAAGTGGGCTATCGGTTAAAAATTTTAACAATTTCAAAAAAATCTAGATTAAATAAAGAAACTATTAAATTAATAAAAATACTTGAAGAAATATAAAAATAGCATATGAATATGGAAAAATTAAGTACAACTATTAAAATTTCTATCATAGAAATGAATTCTGAAAAAGCCTTATGTACAGCTATTTAAATCATTTAATAAACACGCTTACATCACGAAAAGTATGATTTCACTAATGTAACTTGTATATATAATGATTTTTTCTGGAAGCTAAGCTTGTTATGGAGACAAGAGTCCTTAAAAATAATTACTTGAACATAATATATAAAATTATTAAAATTATTATATTTTATTTGGTGATTAGGTATAGACTTAGTTAAGATGCAAGCTTACTGTTTTTTATTGCTTACATTTTCTAACAAAAGCATTTCTATTCATAGAAGGTTTCACGAATATAGTGATAGTGAACGTCGAAGTGCTTAGTTCATTTGTGGAACTCAGGATTCTCTACTAGTTTAATAGTACTTTAATTGTTAGTGTTTGCTATCTTACTTATACAAGTTTATATGCGATGTTTAGTTTAATTTCAACTAGATTAGAGCCCAATACAGTTAGTACCTACCTAGTGGTATCTTATGATTAGATATAAAAAGGTAATTACTTTAAGTACTTATAATTTATTTTTACTTGTTAATTACAATTTTCTGAAAAATCATGTATTAAATTATTTACAATGGCCCTAATATTGTATTTTTCTAATATTTGGTATACATATTAAATGGTCGACAGAACCAAAAGTTTTTTTACATCTAGAAAAATTTCTATTACTGCTTTTCTTTCTTTTACTTTATGATACATATATGTATAAATACACGTGTGTGACTAATTACTGTCATTAAACAGCATTATAAATGCCTTTATTTTTCTTAAAAAAAAATTTATTCTTTGAAAATTTTGAACTTGTTTCTAAAAAGTTATGTGATGATAATCTTTTATCACTTTTTTTAAATTTAAATAAATATAATCAGTATTAATTTAATCTTTATTATGTATTCACTTTTCAACAATAATTGTTTTTATTTTTTTAATATAACCATCATCTATATGGCTATATCACACAAACAGTCGTGACATTTTTTTTGTTTATATGTATATTGTTAAAAAAGTTTTTTCATTAATGACAAGTATGCTAGAAATATTTTTTATTTAATTATTTATTTACATTATTTTTAGAGTACATTTTTTAATGTCAACTATTGAGTCATAGATTTTAATTTAAAACTATTTAAAATTTAGTAAAATATATCTTACGATTTATTTTGAATGTTGGATAATAAATTTAAATTTAATAAGCAATACATCAATTTACTTTGCTGTTCAATAAATATTTAAAACTAACATAAAATTAAAAGTATTTATTAAATTTAAATTTTAAAACTTTGCTAAAAAAAAAAATGTATTATTTATTTTATAATTATTTATTATTTATTTTTCATTTTATTTAAAATGTATTATTATTATACAGATATTCCTTTTTTTTTTTTTTACTAAGAATGTGCTCGAATTATAAAATTATTAACTGTTTATATATTTTTAATTTCATGATTATCTATAAAAATAATTTAACCTCGTTAAATAATATAAATTAGTAAAATTCTTGAGAATGAATTGGTCTTATTGTTAATGTTTTATAATTATTTTACACCTTAAAATTATATTATGTCTTACACACTTATATTTATTCTGATGTTGTATTAAAAACCAATACAAAATTAAGTAACAATCTACTATTTTAAATTATACATTAATCTTTAATGATTATTTGTAATAAAAACGAGTCAATAAATTAAAATTAATTTAATTTAAAAAAGTTTAAACATTAGTATTAATATATTATTTTTAAATATTATAGTAATATGTAAAAATAATAAAAATACAATTTCTTTTAAAGATTTATTTTAATTCTTGTATTATATTTCTAAAAATAATTATTTGATTTATTTTGACAGCCCCGTATAAATCATAAATAGGCAACTAAATATGTTATGTTATGAATATCACCAATTAATATTATCAGAGTGATAATATTTAAAATATGTATAAATATGATAAAGAATTATCATTAGACGTTTTCACGTTTCATTTTTGCAAAAAATAATTTTCAGATTTCAGTTTTTTTAGTTTTTAAAACAATTTATTTTCAATAAAATGGAAGATTTAAATATGGTACCTAAAGACCAATGTCAAGAGATAAATGAATCGAAGTAATTATAAACATTTTATTGTTAAATATTATGCGTATTTTTTCTATTACTCGAAAACATATATCTTACTATTTTTTAAATTAGTTTAGAAACGAAGCCCGGATTATTAATAATCAATTCCTATTTAAATCAAATCAATCCAGATTTAAAAGATGTTCAAACTGAAATTCAAGAAGTCGTGTAAGTACCTAGTTAACATATTCAATGACAATTTGATTGTGTCATTAAATTGTAATTTCAGTATTTATTAAATCATTTAGATACCATAGTTAAATATTTTTGAATATTAATCTAAATTATATTTTACTGACTGATAAATTGATTTTTTTTTATATACTTTGTACAATTTTTAGATTAATATCTATTAATTGATACTAACTTAAGTGATAAAATCTACTCTATACCAACCAATTATTTTATTTAAACGCTGTTTAGAACAGATTTTCATATTATAGTTACTTTAGATGTTTCATAAATGTTTATTTTTTATTTAAAGAGTAAGTTAGTTTTTTTTGTATAATATCTACCTAACTATTATTTTATTTTTTATTTTTAGTTGAATATGTATATGTATTGAATAAAAATATTATATTTTGCTGCAATATGATTCTCCCAATTAATATTTTCACATGAAAAAAAAATATAACATGATTTTGTCTCTTTTATCTTTATACATGCAAAAAAATGCAACTTGATTCCTCTCCGTGAAATACAGGTGTTGTCCTTTTAACAATTTTCTTCAAAATTTTATAGATTTAGAACAAAACAAAATTTAACTGTTAGCTTTGTTAGAAAATGTTTCATATTATGATATCAGTAGTTTATTTCTCTACTTAAAAATATAAATTTATAAAATAACTACATATACATGCCATACTTTATATTAAATATCCAGTTTACATATGAATGTTGGAATTTTTTTTTATCTATTTTATACATACTTGGAAAATAAATATACTTACTATGTCGGAAATTAATATTTTTAAATAAATAGTGTATTAGAAAATTGTTTAAAGAACAACACCAATATTTCATGGAGCACAAGTAAAATATGCAAGTAAATAGGTAATCAGATGCAATTGTGTTAAAGCTATTTGATATGTATGATATTAATTGTTTATCAAAATTTTATCAAATATATTCTAATACACTATTACAGTTGGTCTAGTTTCGGTAAAATATTATAATAGGAGTCCATCAACATATTTGTGTTTTGCTGTTTTTGGAGATAAATAATTTTTTTGCTTAATCAAACTATACAAAATGAAACTAATTAATAGAATTATAATTCATACATCTTTTATTGTCTTATGATAAAAAATAAAATATAATATAGATAATAGATATTGAACCAATAAAAATAGATAATTGTTTTTGTATAGATTAGAAAATTACTAAATCACATAATAGTTACATTAATTTTTAACATTGTAATAGATTAAATTAATTTTTTTAAATTATTAAAAAATTATTTGAAAACATTCTATAACTTGTTTTTTCTATGCTATACATTACATAATGTGTTGATAGCTATTTTATATTTAAACTTGGTGTACCCACACAACGTCATCCGTGAAAAGAATTGCAAGTCAGATATCCTTTAAATTTTCATTTTTGTTGTTAAATATAATGAATGTTAATAAATAATAAGTAAAAATGAAAAAATGGGCACTTGAAACTATGGTTTGAATTCTAAACTCTCTCTACTAAATTATAATAAAGTACCACTGCACCAGAGGATTTTTCAGTATGAAGCATTAAATGGCTATTTAAATTTAAGCACAAATCTGATTGCATCATAAAAATATTATTAATTAAGTTATACGAATAAATTATACACATAAATTTTCCTCGGTTAATTGTAAATCTAACAGTGAAAACCGTATTAAAATCCATTCAGCCGTTTTGGAGTTTATCTCAAACAAAAAAAGTGACTTCATTTTATACTATGTATTGATGATTAATTTATTAAAATGTTATTTATGTTTTAGTGGCAAACAAAAATCGTTAATAGATGCTATGCTCAAAGAAAATGAAGAACTTTCTAATTTATTAAATGAATCTGAAGTTCAAAATATGGTAAAATAATATTATTATGATTTTAATATTTCAGTTAATAACATAATTCATTTTTAGTTCTTATCTATTAAACATTGTCACGGGCAACTGGTTGAATTAAAAAAAAAACTGATGTTTTTACACAAGAAAACTATGACCTTAGAAGTAAGTTTTATTATTATTTAATAATATTCATATACAGTATCTATGAAACTATTTATCTGTTCTAATACTACAAAACATTTTAAAATGTCAGTGATTTCTTTTACATCCTATATTTGAAAAAGACAGAATGTGTACCAATAATCTATACAATGACATTTTTTATGCTAGTATGCTTTGGTATTGTATAAAATATATTTTACAACAAAATTATAAACAGCATTATTTTTTTCTAAAAATGTATTGACCCAGAACATTATTAATTGATAAATTGTAATGCAGATAACCTAAATAAAACGCTTCATTTATATGTGGTATGTTGAAATTATAAAAATTATTAAATTTTAATAGGTAAAAATAATAACATAATAATAAACATATATTTTATTTTATTATAAAGTTAATTAAACATTAATGATAAAATACATATAAGTATATTTCATTAACTGGATATTTTCATGAAGTTTAAAATATATATGTATTTTTATTTATAATTAATAATAAAGATAAATTAAGAAAACTTTTTTTAGATATTTTTTATTATTTATCTTTAAAATTATTAAGAAATAATATTTTTATATTTATATGTGTGTATAAATAGTTAGTTAAAAATTAAAATCTAATGTACATATTTTATATTATTATTTATATAATAAAACAAAAAAATTATTCTTAATATAATAATTTAACTATATCATTTATTTTTATGTAGTAATATACTTTTATTATAATTTAGAAAAGAGCTAATGTTTTACGTGTGGCCAAACAAAGAGAAGCATTACAAAGAGAACATCAAAAAGAATCAATGCTGGTACGGGAACAAGAACTTATATCAAAACAGACATAGAATTATCCATTTTAAAAGTATAGAAAAATTCATTGTGAATTAAGTATTCATTATTTACATAATATTTATTAAATATCTGTATTTTTATTTTTAAGTTGCAAAAAAATATATACATACAGTTGTTAAATGTTTAAAAATTTAAATAATAATATTACATTATATTTACTAAATGTATTGTTTATATTTAAAAAGCATCATATGTATTGTAATCTAATTAATTATTTTTAAATGCATAATATACAGAATGCAACCAAAAAATATTCAATTGTAATTTACCAACTATGTTTAAATTTTTGTTCTTCATTATTTATCATTATTTATCTAATGGCCAGCTTGGACCCTCTTTTATTCTAATTTAATTTTTAAAATATATTGATGTAGTATAGTTATTAATAACCATAAAAATGATATAATTTTTTTTTTTATCTTTTGATATTAACTTAATTAGTTAATTCTCTATGTAAATGCTGTAAACTTTGTATATTTTATTATTTACATTTTTAAACAGAATATCTAAATTTTATGTTGTTGACATTTGACTTATGTTATTTCTTATATTACTGTACACTATTTTATATTTAAATAAATTATCTTACATATATTTTTAATAAATTATAAGTAAGTTGTTTTTCTTACCAAATATCTTATTGATAATGATTAATTTAATTTTGTTTCACACATAAGTAAGTGAATTTAATTTATTTTAAATAAATTTATATTTTTTATTTTATTAATAATAAACAAATCATAAATTTATTCAAATGGTGTATTCACAGCATATTAATTATATTAAAATACTGATTGTTTTAAAAGAAAATCCAGCACTAGATCATGCAATAGCTTTTAAAATAATACACATACAATATGTAAATAATTTAAAAATATTTAATAAAATTTAATTAGTCTTTACTGATTATAAAATTATAAAAAGAAATAATATATTATTAATTATCAAAAAATTGTTTTACTTAAATTATTCACAAATTATTATACAAGATATTTTTTTTGAAGTATTCTAATTATACCGTATAATGTAAATTATAAATATTTGGTATATTTGTATATATATATATATTTAATTATTATTTAAATTTTTTGCTTACCTAGAAAACCACAATTTTAAAAATATTAAATTTTAGTTATTTGTATCATTATTTTTGCATGTATTGACTATTAAATCAAATAGAAAATTATGTATTCAGGATTTTTTGATTATTCTCACTTCTGTTAGGAATACAAAGAAAAAGTTGTGTAAAATAAGCAGTTGACATTTGCCAATTATGTTCAATAAATTCTTGTAAATAAACTAGCTATATTGGTAAACAAAAATAAGAAAATCAGTTGACTGTAACTTTATAAGCTATATATTTTGTTGTACAAAAATATTACTGTTTGTATATTATTTTCTAAATTTTGAAAAATACTTTAATGAAATTTTTGAAACCGTTTCTACATTAAGGCCCTACTTTTATTGGCTAGAAAAAGGAGTTAAAATATTACGTTAACAAAAAAATATCCAGCTTCAACTTGTGATCCTATAATTTCTTTTGAAGCATCAATGAAAATAAAAAATTCTCATAATTTTATAATTTATAATGTTCCAGTGAATGACATGTCAATTGATGATACTAAGAAAGATAAAGTATAAGCATAATTTTTTTTTTTAATTATTTGATCCCTAATAATAACACTAGCTTAAAAGAAATCAATTTTTCCATTACCTCAAATAAATCTCGATCATTTGACCATCTTAATAGAACTTAAGAATAATGTCATGATTTAATCAGTTTTGAAAAACATCTAACTTGCCCAATCCTATAAATCCTTATAGATAATTATACATTTTTTAATTAAGCAATTATGAAGATTTTATATGTTATACTTGGTTCTTTAAGTTATAATAGCAATAGCTATTACATAAATGTAAATTGCTATTAGATAATTATTTGATATGGGTAAGACCTTATAACCTACATTTTTCTTTTATAGTCATAATAGAATTTGTAGGTCATGATTGTGTGAAAAAGACATAAAAGTAATTTTGCTTAATTTATTAATTCTTGCCGATAAATGAATTAAGCACTCTACATATTCCTTAGAGAAAAAAATCATAGATAAACCATAAACTGTAATTACAACTTACAAATAATACCTCATTATATCCAAAGTCAAAACATAAAATTCAATTTGAATAAAAAAATACTAAAAATATCTTATATTTTACTTTTAAGTATTTGTTAAAGGTAAAAATGGAAATTAAGTCTCCTTATATCCCTCAGAATTTAAATCCTACTTCTAATTTAATTATTAAGTATTTTATGTAAACAAAATGAGTTTATATTTATCATGGAAATGTTATGAAAGAACATAATAACTTGTTTATTATTTGAAGTTAACAAATAAATTCATGATATATTACAGTTGTATTTTTTTAATAAATTAGCAGGGTTTAAAATGTAAAAATTAAAAACAATACTTAAGGGGATAATTTTTTTATAGATACCTACAAGCTTTTATCAAAAAAAAATAAAATAAATGTCATGAGAATTTTATTTTTAAAATGATATGTATTATTTTTCAGATAAAAAATAGAATAGGTATACTTTTCCAGGCATTGGGTATTTGGAACTTTGAAGACAATGAAATCAATTTGTTTTAAAAGTACAATAAATACAAAAAACGAGTAATTTGAACAAGAAATCTTAAACATATTTTTGGATCTTATGATTTTGGTAGTAGATTGAAGAATTCAGTAATAACAGCAACCGAAAACAAGGTTTGCGTTAGTCAGTTTAAAAATTAAATGAAACATTGAGATGGAATAGATAAATTATATAAAATACTAAACAGTATTAGCAATATTAACTAAAATTAAATAGAAAAATTAATCGCTCTTATCATTTTTTATCAGTGAATTAATATCAGTTATAAATATTCACTTTTTAATAAGTGATTTGTGATTATTTTAAAGTCAGCTAGTATTTGTTATTCGATTTAAATTTGAATTTATTATTATTATTATTATTGTTATTATCTGTAAGAACGACAAGAAATCGGAACAAAAAATCGCTGATAGTGGATTAACGTGTTTGATTAGCCGCCGCTGACTTCCAGCCACGCACCCTGGCCGATCGTCATTCGTCATTACTTACTACTCAGCACTCAGTAGTCAGTACTCATTCGTTCGATAGTCGTTGCCGTGTCGTCGTCTCGCCGGTGATAATATTATAGTACGCGCGTTTCTCGTACGCGCACAGGCGTTATCATTATAAACTTAAAGAATAATTTGAAAAAATTAAATCGATATCGTACAAACTACAACGATAAATTGTAATAATAATAATAATAATAATAGTAATAGTAATAATAATAACAATAATGTTGCTACCGAAAACGTTTGATTCGAAAATCGATGGAATTCATGTGATCGTCGCACGTTCGAGACGGTGAACTCTGCTCAAAGCTGACGTCGTTGCATGAATTATGAAGTCCAGTTGACGGACTTCGGCGTCCAAATTACCCTTTTCATCTGTAACCTTACACAATTACCCCTGAGGAACGATAAATAAAAGGTAAATAATTATGTCAAATTGATGATGTTAGTTTTAATTTTTTTTTTTTTTTTATATTGTATAATTGTATTTGTGCCGTCTATGGTTGAAGTCCTTTTTACCAACGGTTGTGTAATTGTTAGTTTTGTCTTGATTATCAATTGTAATAATATTGGGTGTGTACAGTTGGTTAACTATTAGGCATTATCGCATTGGTCAGATCTATAGTATATTAATATGTATTACTAGGAGAAGTATTTTCTGGATTTTTTATGTGTTGTTATGTATTTGGATTCTCTATTTAGCATTAAATTTAAAAAAAGTATAATTCAGTGTTTTAGCAATTAACTTATTTACTGTACTGTCATATCGACGTCAATATTTCAATTTAAAAGTAAAATTTATTACAGATATATTTCTATTATCATAGCTATATCATTTTTTGGATATACTTTAAATAGGTGTAACAACCTTTAGAATTATAAACAAACAGTATATTAAATATTTTCTATTCTAATTGTACCTACTTTTAATACGGTTGGCATAATGTTGAATATGCTTTGTTATATGTGTTCTACACATTGTAATGTAAAATTTTTCCATTTACATAACCATATAATATACATTGGTATAAAAATGGATATCAAATAGATATGTAACTGGGTATATGTAGATATGTTGGATGAAGAAAGTTTAATGCATAAAATAGTTACTATAGGTAGTATACATTTTATTTTCATCAAGTTTGGTATAGGTCTACTAATTCATTGATAACTGAGAAAATGGATTATCAAATCCAATACTTTTTGTTCTTTCTATTTTACTAAATCATTTGTTGGCAGGACTTCATATTACTATATTACTTCAGTGTTTATTGTTGAAATATTAAAATTGTTTTGTAATTATATTTTACTAATGTATGCAGTTTATAATCAAGTATATTAGATATAGAATAAAATTATATTTAATACTTTTGAAAATGATTTAATATTTTAGTAAATTGTTAACCTTCTGTTTGAATTATTTTCATGTAAATTATAATAAATAAATAAAGAAAAGTTAGATAATTATGTTATTTTTTTCTACTTAATTTTCTACTTGTTTTTTTCTTCAGCTTTTACTAAGACATGGAGCCAGTTCGTAAGATAGTACATCCCAAAACATCAGGTCCAGTGGATTTGACACTAATATTAAATTCTGCTGTGAATATGAAGGTTAAATTGCAGCTTATACAAAAGATTTCCGAAAGTCTTGAAGTAACTTAAATTATTTTTCAAAAAATAATTTAGTTTTTCAGTAATAATGTTAATAATTATTTTTTAAATTTGATTTTCAGGAATGTTGTCGATCACAAATTTACTTTGATAATATGGTTGTTATTTTACTTAAATTGTTATGCACAACTGAACCAGTTTTTAGCCCAGACAATGATTTATTTGTAAGTATTATTAAAGGTGGATAATTATAAATATTATTAAAACATTTTTTTTTTTTTTTAATTGATTTTATTTATAATTAAGTTCATAATTACTGTCAATAATACAATTAAATATTTAGAGTAATTTATGATAGGCATGAAGTATAACTATCCTATCATATGAAATGATTTATTAATATAAATATTTAACTGTTTATGACTAATATTTCTATTGTATCTTTTACAGAAAATAAGAAAAATTATACTTCAAATAATTAATAAAGTCATTAATAATCATGAAAAAGCAAAAATTCATCTTCAAAACATCATGAGAACATGCATAAAAGTTATTGAAACCGATAATGAGCAGTGCGCCCTTTGTAGTGTTTTAATTATTAAGGAGTTAATTAATCTTTTTAAGCCAAAATATGATAGTGCTTGTTTAAAAGCAGAGGTATATCCATGATAATATTATTGTTTTATATTTTATAATTTATTTCAGATAATATGTTTTATTTTTATATTAAGTAAATTTTCTAGTATAACATTACTGATTTTTCATTATTGGTCTCAGTGATATTTATTTCTGTATAGTTAATAATTAAAATATAAATATGTATTTAAAAGTATTTTAAATCTGCAATAGTATGTAATATTGTAAAAGATAATTATAGATCCATATGAATAATTTTATAAATATTTATTTTTTCAGATTTATAAACTATTAATGCTTATTAAGGATATATATAACAATTCTAGTACTCTAGAAAAAATTTTTAACTTTCAAAAAACTTCTGATTTAAAAGAATTAATTACTACTATACGCTTAACTACAACTGTCACAAGAAATTCTGTTAATGTAAGTATTAATATATTTTTATAGATTTGTGTTAAAATATGTTTTATATTTTAGATTCACTTATGCATAATACATATATTATTATATTATTTTGAGTAATTTAATTAAAATTATATTCCCTACATTCACAAATTAATTTTTATATTTCAAATTTATAATTCATAATATGACTTATTTTCAATTTTTTATCAAAACTAAGTATTTTTTAGAACTTTTTTTACTTAGTTATTAAAATCTAATTTTAGGTTAATTTTAATAAAAATTATTTTGTTTTTAAATAATCATCTACAATTTTTATTTTGTTTGTTTTTAGTATATATTTGTTCCAATGGGAAAAGTATCACTTAAAGTTTTAAAGGAACTTGCGTTGTTATTGAAAACATATTATGTGTTTTATAGTGAAAATCCAGCTTTCAAGAATGATATTTTAGAATTGATTCCAGTACTCATGAGCTTTTTTAATATAGAGATCAATTATAAGTAAATAACATTAACAATTTTGAATATTTATTAATATGATAAATATTAATTTATAATATACTTACATGAATTATATTTATTCTATGTTTTTAATTCTACTTTAGACCAGACCTCAGAGATTTAATATTGGATTTAAAACATGCCCAAGTGAGGTTATTGTTTTTTTTTTCATCATTTTTGAAATGTACTAAAGATGGAGTTCGTTTACATTGTCCTACATTGCCCAGTAGAATTATAAGTCTAATGAATTGTAACATAGCATCAAATATTAGTAGTATTCGTTCAGAATTGCTTTCAGCATTTGAATCTTTTGTACTCATTGATTATAAACATGGTAAATTAAATTTATTTTAGTAAAAAAAAAATAAATAAATTCCCCTCAATTGTCATAATTTTATTTTTATAGAATTTTTACCGTTCATGGATAGATTTTTAGATGAGACATTAATCACTGGAAGATCTTGGACATCAAAATATGCATTAAGACCTAAAGCTTATGTATATATTGATCATCTTATCACACATTTACACAGTCAATTATCAATGAATTATTTAGTTCGTGTTATTCATTTACATTTTACTAATTTATTAGATTCCACTCTCCAACCTGAGTAAGTCACTACAGTATAAAATATCAAAACAATTTTAAAATACAATATTTAATAATAGACAATGTAGACAATAATGTGATATAAGTTTCATTTTATTTAGATGTGTGTATCATTAATATAGAATATTTCTTTTTAGATATCAAATAAATTTGTGTAACATGGTCATGAATGTATTAAGTTGCATTGTTCAAAGACAAAATAATACAATTACTAACTTGAATTTAATTGAAGATGATAAGAGTTCTGTAGTAGATTTATTTTATCGAGTACTTCAAATTTTTATAATAAAGTTGAAGCAGTTCCAAAAGTTTTATTTACCACAATTAAATGAGTAATATTTTTAATCAGTATCTATATATTAAGTTATTTATAGTAGTTTATCTTATTAAAGTATTTGTTAATATTTTAGGTCTAGCTTTTCAAAAGAAAATGATAATGAAAGCATTTCATCTATTTTAGCAGGTATGATAAGAATGAAATTTGAATTATGTATGGTCTAAGTGAAATATGTAATATAATACTTAGTGTGTATTAAATTTTTAACATTATACTATGTATTAACAATTTACTTTCAAACAATATTTATTTTTATTGTTTAATGTATCATCAATATTTTTCCTCGAATATAGCAAGTTACTTTATTAGCCTTATTCATTATATCATATATTTTATTATTACTATAATCCATTACAACATTTTTTATTATTAATATCCATATTTTGTCTAATAGTTTTTTACATATTCATTAATGGCAAAAATATATTTTGTGTTTTTTTTTTTTTTTACATTTATTAATACACTTAATAAAACCATTGCGGTGTTCAACAATTTTACTTAATGATAACATTTTATTAGATTTCTGTCAAGTCAATAATAAGCTTTATAGCTTTTGAACAAATTTTACTCTCTATAATTAGTCTATTAAGAAAAAAAATAAAATCTTTTCATGTAACAATAACATACTCTTGCCTATTAAAAAGAATAAATTATTTATAGGTGTTTAAATATTTTAACATAATTATCTTATTAGGTTTGAGTAAATGAAATAGAAATAGAATTTTTCATAATTTTTATGTGTTATTTAACTTACATAATTTACTTTTTTTTTTAGGAAAACTAACAAAAGAAAAAGAAGATTTTAAATATGGTTATCATCCATCACAAATAGCTCCTTATTCTTTAGCCGATTCAAAACGGTTTATTAAAATAATTATTCCAGCAATTAGAACAGTGTTCCAATTTATTGTAATTATATTTTGGTGCATGATTAAAAAAAAAATAATTATAAATAATAATAAATGATTTTAGGTTAAAATTGAAGGAGAAAAATTTTTAATTCACCCTCAATATAAAAAAACATTTAATCATTTTGTAAATCATTCATTGTTGTCATTAAAAATTTGTGATGATTCATTGCCAAAAAAAGAAATGGTGAAAGAAATCCTTCTTGCTGTAAGTAAATGTATTTTAAATAATATTTTGTTGAGTATTGATGTTTTAATAAGACATTCTAATTACATATTATATTATCTGCGTCTGACAAATATACTACATTGTCTGTTTATTTTATGGACATTTTACCTTGACCTTTTTGTTTATCTAGTTTTATTATAATTATAAAATACATTTATTCATACAATTTTTAAACTTAATTGCTAAATTGATTGACTACATTACTATTTATTATTAATGCTTTTATGATAAGTTAATTTTTTTTTTTTCATTTTAAATTCTTTAATATTTTATTTTAATTACATGTTTTTATTTCATTATGCATAATGTATTTAATATTTAATAATTTTTTCAGCTTTCATGTATCAGTCCAATTCATCTTAAGACTTTGATTAATGGAGACCATTTAGTTAAACAGATTTATGCTAATAATCTAGAAACATTATTTTTTGAAATGGCACTGAACGATGAAATTTTAGTTTCAACTTTTAGCAATTTAATATTTGAGTATATATTAAACAATCTAATTAATGAAAATGAAAAATCGCATATATTTGATTTGGTTGATAAGATTCAATTAAATGTCAAACTAAACTATAATGATGATAAACGTGATGGATATGTTTACAAAATTATCGAAGCGTAATTAATTTTAAATTCATAATTAATTAGTTATCATAAATAAATAATTTCAAATTTCAGTATGGTAATTTGAGAGTAATTATTTCAATGTTTTTTACAGATTGATGAATAATTTGAGAAACACAAAATATCCTGTATTTTTTATTGGAATATTAAAAACAATGTTAATTATTGTTGAAACAGCAAGTTATGATTTTGGAGAAAATACGTATTCATTAATTAGATGTCTGCTTTGCGGTATTATAAACTTATTTTTATACTTTTAGATTTTCAAAAACTATTAATTATGTGAGAGTGAGAGTTTTTCTTGTAAGATATGGTTTTAAGTAAAAAATTTGTCACCTGCAAACATGTTAATTACGCTTTAATATTTGCTACATAATTATTAAACAGAGTATAAACATACAAGAATATCTATTAAATATTTTAGAATGATTATCATGAATTGAAATAAGACTTTTGGAAAATAATAGAAATTATCTAAATACTTATTTTAAGAAAACTAATAATCTTATGTCTTCAGTACACACATGAGTAATACAACTTAACTTTATGTCAATGCCAATTTTTCTTTAAAATTTCAAGTAGATAATTTTAAATACATTTTCTACAAAATGGTTTTTCAATCACATACTTTAGTAAAACATAGTTAATAAGAAAAAATAAATAATTGATTTTTTTTATTTAATTATATTTTAAACATATTCTTTTTATACTTGAAATATCTTAGATATTTTTAAATAACTATTTGAGCACCGATTGTTTATTTAATAACAAAATCTAAATAAACATTTTGTTTTTTTAAATATTGATTTTATAGAGATATATTGGTATTTGTATTTAAATACGTCAGTTACAATGTGTATGTGTTTACCCAAAGGGTTAAAACCCTTTTATTTTCAGAAAATACATTTAATTTTAAAAATAAAAAAATAATAATTTGAGATTACAATTGTCTTTATTATTTAATTATTGTTATAAAATTATGTTAGACATACTTGTTTGATGGGATATAATCTATGAAGTGTGTGATTATAGTTTTGAAACCAATATTCTCAATAATTGTGTTACATAAAATTATAAATAATCCATATTGAATAGCAACTATTATACTATTTAGTGTCCTTTCATTTCTAAATACATGTTTTCTTGAAACTATATACTATTTGTAATTATTAAATTTTTAAAGTTATTTTTAATTTGTACATTTATCCAAATAATTTATTTATATTGTTATACAGATTTACTTTCATATCACAAAAGTTTAACAAATGATGCAGTTGTAACAAAAGTTGCAATTGCAGAATTGTGTTTATCTGAGTGTATGTTTAAAGTGGTTCTTCATTCTCATGTAATGGATCTATTGTCAGTAATTGCTTATTCGTTTCAAATACCTGAATTAACTCCACAAGTATGTATATAACTCACTTTATTTTTTTTTTAATAAATTTAAATGAAATTAATTATACAAATATTATAATAATACGTAATATATATCTTATATTTATAAATTAAATATTTATTAGGACTGTACCTATTGACATTGTCAATCTTAATTTAAAATTCTAGCCAAAATATAGTTGTCCTTTTTGGATAAATATTTTTAAATAAGTAAGTGTTTTAGACAATATTCATTAAAAAGGATATCTTATTCTTCAATATGATTTAGACATGTTATTATGTACTTAATTTAATAACACTTATTTATGCAAGGTGATATTCATTTATAAAAACCAAAGTTTTATATTTCATATTTTAACTATAGATTTGTTTTAATTTTACAATTTTTAGATACTTTTATAATGTTAGCTTTTTACTTTAAAAAATACTTGTGTAAAATGTTGTCTTATAAATATATTATGTATAAAGTTTATGAAAGTGGAGTTTGTACATTTTTCTAATAATTTGTGTCGTGGTGATGAAATTTTCTATTAAAAATTTTGTTGATCCAAGACAAAATATTTAAATTTATTCTTGTTTTTCATTTATCAATAATGACATTTAATTTTTAAAAATAACAAAGATTAAAAAAAACATTTAACTATCTAAAATTAAATGCAATATAAAACTGTTTTAGAGTCAATAAACATAGTACTAAAAATGATTGAAGCATATTATTATAATTATTTTCATTATGTTTTAATAAATAAGTCATTAAAATGTATTTTTTAAATCATTTTTAGGGCCTTGGTATTTTAGAGAAGTGTTTAGATGTCTTGCCAGCTCAATTTTTAGATGACCCCGTTCTTCCAGTTCGAAATGAAATCATGAAAGGATTGTGTGATTGTTTACAAAGTCCTCATGAATCAATTTCACTGCCAGCTGTTAGGTAGATTTAATTTTAAGAGAATATTTGAATAATGCTATTATTATTATTGGCATAATTTTTTTTTTTGTTAAGTTTACTCGGAAAGTTTGGAGGTCTTAATCGAAGTTCAGTTATGAAAACTGACCACCTTGAAACTCAAAAACAATTTCATCAAGTTTCTAGGAAACCTAAAATATGTATAGCATATGATGATTATGATAATACCATATTAGAAATGGATATTGAAACTGTGAGTAAAAAAATATGAATTCAGTTATAATACTAACTTTAGTTTCATCATTTTTCATACATATATAATTATAATGAATAATTCAAGGTTTTATTTTTAAATTAAATCATAAACTTTTAATCAAGTTAAACATTATTGTGATTTAATTTAAAAAAATATTTTGTATAATTAAACTATAGAATCTATAGATTATTTTAAAGTATTTGTATAAATTAAAATTATATTTATATAATATTTGATGATTGCTGTTTATAAAATGAAATATTTGGACTTAATTATTATTTAATTTACTATGTTTTTTTTTATATTTATTACATCTTAATTAATTAATGTTTTTCTAATTCATTAAATTGAATTGTAAATTTTTTAAATATTTTATTTATATTTTATAGGGTGTGAATACTGCTACTCAAACATTAATCTCGGATGATGATAGATTCAATAGATTACAAAGTTGGAATGTTATAAGAGGATATCTTACGATATCAATGGAATATGATTCTAATAGAATTTTACAATTATTGTCAAATATCAAGTAAAAGATTTTACATTTTTTTTTTTTTTTAAATATTAATTCTCAAGTGTAATATCCAACATACATAATATTTATACAAAATAATCCTTATTATTTTAGTCTGTATTATGTTACTTATTTCTAATATTAGTATTTGTACTTTAGTATAAAAATATATCTAATAATTTGTTTATATACAAATAAAAAGTATTTGAATTGTATGCCTACTGATAATTAGGAAAATAGTTATTCAAAATATCTTAAAATATTAGGAAGTTAATGTAGTCTATATTTTAGAAATAAGCTAAATAAATATTTTTTAAAATATTGAATTTAAAAGTAAATTTATTGATGTTATGAATAAAGCTACCCTAGAATAAGATGGAATTTAAAAACATTAATCACCTAAATCTGATATTGTATAATAGTAAATATTGTAAAGTTAAAATATTGATTCATAAATTTATTAATTTTTTTAGTATTTCCAACAAGTAAAGCTACTTCAAAATTTTGAACTTTGATGTATTAAGAATTAATTAAATAATATTAAAACTATACATTTGAAGCATAAGAAAAAATCTGAAACCTACAATTTCTGAACCTCTTTATCATTATTATTATAAAGTAGAAATCATATTTATTGTTGAAGATAACTACTATGTTATATAGTTATATAATGTATGTTGGATTTTATTATTAATAGTATATTTTTAAAAATACATATTTTTTAATCATTGAAATATTAGCTTATATGGAAAATATCTATAAATTTCAGTCTGGAAACATTAATAGAAAAGTTTGCAGATAATGAATTGCGGTATACTAACTCTATTATCGATGAAACATATATTAAAGCATTAACTGGTAATTAAAAATTGTATTTTTTCCTTAAATATCAAACATGATAACATGTTTAGTATAAAATATTTATAATCAATTACCTCTTTGTAGTTTGATGTTTTGGGAAATTAATTTATTAAATTGATTTACAATTTAAATGCTTAGATTGTTAAGGGTATTATTGCAATACCAAATTAAACAATATTTTACATTTATTAAGTTTTTCAATATTTACTATTTAGGTTTAATGATTTGCTGTGATGATGAGTATTTGAAGGCAGATGCTTTAACATTATTTGATGAATTCACCAAAAGAATTATTCATATTTCCATATGTCATTTTAGTGATATTTCATACGGATACTTTTTAGAAGTTAATCCTTACGTTATAATTGATGCTATTTGTGAAGTATTATCAAATGAAAAGGAAAATATTTCGCAGTTTGGCGTAAAAGCTACAGAATTTATTTTAAGAGAATCGCAAAAAATCTTAGGAGATAATGTATATATCAATTATTGTATATGTTTATAAATTCTATTTATTTTAATATTTATTAAATATGTATTACTATTTCAGGTGGTTTATTTTCCTTTTATTACTTACATGTTCCAGCAATTTTGTGAACTTTGTTACGATTTAAGTTGGATTTGTAAACGTGGAGGTTGCTTAGGACTACAGACTTTGTTTACAAATTTATTAAAAGAAGAGACTGAGGCTAATGAATATTCTAATTGGTTTATTAAACATTTTAATAATACATTTAGAGCCACGCTGTTTATATTTTTCGATTATAACAAACATGTATTACTCTTAATAATTTGTATTTTATAAGTGTTGGTAACATAATATTTATAATTTAATTATATTTATTTTAGTTGACATTTGGTACTCTAAAAATTGCTGAAAGTAATTTAGATTACATGTTAAACTGGCTGTATTGGGTTAAACCAAAAAATCCATCACATGATTTAATACAGGATACTATTTTGACGGAGATTACTGATTACATAACTGGACCAAATGATTTGCTTAGAGAACAGGTTAAAATGATTAACCATTAAATTATTTTTACCTTTTAACTTGTTATTATACTAATTTAAATTTATTTATAGTCTATAAAAATTATTAATTTGATGGCAAATAAACAACAAAAAACGATTGTGGATATTTTAGAGCCATACCATAAGCAAATTCAACTAGCAATTCCAGGAAATCGATTATTTGATAGTTACACTTTTAAATCTCAAATTGGTATAATGAAAGGGCATATATTTTGTGCTTTGCATTCTATTTCTCTGGAACAATTTGGTAAGTTATTTACATTGGTTAAATTTTATTATATTATTATTTGTAAAATCCTAAATCTCATTTGTATATATAAATATATTTTTTTTTTTAATTATAGACATTCTAAATAAAGTTAATGTATTTTATTTCAATATGATTAATATTGTATGCAAAGGGGATAGTAAAGAAATGAGTTCAATAAAAATGTTTAAATGTTTATCATCTACCCAGTTGTTTGAATTTCGTCAAGTAGCCATGCAAGTTTTAGTACACTGTTCAAGTTTTATGACAAATTCAGATAATATATTAATATTTGAAATATTTTTGAATGCATTAATGAGTTCTGATATTAAAATGCAAGAAATAGTGTACCAGTGTTTAGAATCTCGCAGTATAAATCTTATCATAGAATTAAAAATGGTAAAATTAATTAAATTCAACATTTTGTAAAATTAATACTTATGTATTTTACCTAAACTAAATTTTGTTTAGGTGGATAAATTATTATTATATTATGATGATTTATTTCAAGACCCAGAAAAGGTTACATTAATAAATATTAATTATATTTTGTATATAACAAAATTATTTCCATCTAGTCCAAATAAGATGTTTTGTACTACTATACTAAATTCATTTAAATATTTATGGAACAATTTAAATTGCGGTATTTATAGTAAGCCAATATCACATTTATTATTCTTTTCATGATTTAATATTTTAAATAAACTTAAACTAAAATTTTACAATTGCTTAATAAATTATTATACATGTCTTTTAATAATATTTTTTTATTTCAGGAACTTCCTTGTATGAACTTGAACTTAGTTTAGAGAAAATTATACAAATAGTTAGTCAAATAAGAGAAGCACAATTTTTTCATGTTAAAGAAATCTGTGAACTTGTTTTAAATCAAAATATTTTAAATGTTGAGTTATGTAATAGATTATATCCACACTTGATTGAATGTCTTCTAAAGTTCCCTGTAGCTTGTATACAATTATTTTTTCTAGATCAAAACATAAAGGTTTGATTTTTTGTAATTATTTGTATTAATTGACTATGAATGTCATACTCTTATAATAATAAATTCTGATGTATTTAAAAAAACTTATTTAGAATTCAACATGGAGTTTATTTTTTATTTCAATGATACGCAATGAAAAATGTGAATCTCTTAGAAATGTGTTGACGTCAGACTCTTCACACCTAGAAACTTTATTGGGAACTTCAAAATCAGGTTAGTTTTTATTCTTATCTTTTAATACTATTTTATTTAATGTATGTTATAACATTTAAAACTTATAACTGTAGTTGAATTTTTTAAAAACAAAATAATTTCAATCAATTTCCTGTTTGGTTAATAAAACAGATTTTCATATACAAGAAATGGTAAATTTTAGAATAAACAGTCTATAATGTAAAGTATAAAAAAAATCTGAAAATCATCAGTCATTTTATAATAAAATGCTTTCTGTGGTTAGATATAACCTGTAAAAATTAATAAAAACTTAATGCAAAAAAAAAACATCCAATTTTGAATACAAGTTAATGAGATGAAATTCAGAAATCATGATTTTGCTAGCAGTAAATGCTAAGTTTTACCAGTATTTATAACTTTACTATAAAGTATTATAATATTATATCTATTATTTTTCAGTTAAGAATCAAATTTAAAAGTATATTATAAATTATTAGTGTGTGGCTAACGTCATTATGTTTATGACTTTAACTTAGAGTAAAATAAATTTACATACATTATATGCTAACATGTTATTAGTTGTCATTAATGTTCATTATGAACTTAACATTATTCTTTTTTTATATATATTTAGATACTCCAAGATATATTCAATATGCATGTGTTAAAATAATATATAATTTGTTAAAAATGACCAAAAAATGGATTTTTAACTCAAACAAAATTATACACTCTCTACTAAATATTTGGTGCAGTATTAAATTCAAAGTAATTTTTACATATTTTTATTTCATATTATTTAATAAAATAATATTTATTTTATATAGTGAAACTTCCATTAATCGAAATATTTATACTAATAAAACATCACATTAGATCAAATTGATTTAATTTTATAATACAGATTATTTTTGTTGCTCATGAGATTTAATAATATGGAAATTTCACTATATTTATATACCTTATTGAAGACATAATTTTTGTCCAGTAGTTCTTAAAGGCATAAGTTTTTTTGAGATTGAGCTAAAGGCTCTATGGAGAAATTAAACTTAAATATTATTAGTTTCATTTTAATAATCATCATGATTGATTATTTACTAATTATTTTTTAAAATTAATATTTTTGCTTTTAGAAATAAAAGTTAAAGTACTAGTATTAATTGTCAGAAGTCTTATCAAATTAATAGATTAGTTAATATGGTTGCCAAAAGATCGGTACTTTTTACCAAACAAAATAACTAATATTCCTGTAGTTCATTTTTGACATGTGTGTGCGTGTATAATTTCTTTTATGCACAATCACACATTCTAATGACCACTTATTATTGCACATATATTTTACCCGATTCAAACTCACATATATAAAAAAAATTGCTTACATTAAACTCTTTAAAACGATTGATAATATACATAATCAAGTTTTAAAATGAAAAAATAAAAATTGAAAGAAATTATAGAAGAAAATTATGGAAAAATCTGAAGTTATTTTCAATAAAAATTTTAGTTTATTTTATTCCTCTGTTTTTCTCTGTGACAAAAAACTTTTCAATCTTATTGAATTTCTCCAGAACTATGTTTCGCCGCCTAATATTCTTAATAAAGACATTGATTTACAATTGTATTTTGAACTAATTATTAATTGTCGTGATTTTTTAAGGAACGTTTTAAAAATATAGCTGCTGTTCAATCAACAGAATGGGATGAACCTAAATTGATACTAAAAATTATAATTGTTTATTATCGAGATCATACTAATGAAGTTTTTATACTTTTTCATTTACTTTTTGTGTTCTCGATGCGATTTCCTATTGATATAAATGTAAGTTTTATTCAATAAATTTTTTATTTATACATAAACTTATTTTTATTTTTTATTTTGTTGAAACAGTTTTTCAGAAAATTTTTAGAAAAAGAAATAATACAATCAAGTACTATACAATGGAAACGAATTGTATTTTTTCAATTTATTGAATTGTATCAAAAAAAAAATGCAAATATTGATATTTTAGGAAAAATACTTCAATATATAATATTACCATGTTTTTCAGTGTCTTATAAAAAAGGGGAAAAACAACAACTATTATGTACATTTACTAAATCTAATGAAAATATAATTGGAGTTGTTTTAAATAAAGTAAGTATTTCCTTTTTTATAAAAGTTAATTAAACAATAATTTTACACTGAATATGTTTATAGGCAAATATTATGTATGCTGATACACATAATTATTTTCATGATTTCTTTTTGTTAATCATTGTAGATTATAATTATACATCGTTAATAAACAAATAATTTTTATACATTTATTCATATTTTCTTTTCATTTAAAATTAAGTTGATTATAAAATCAATGGATAAGTACCTATCTAAATAGATGAACTGCCTAAAGATTGTGATCTCTATGCTATTAGAGGCTTATAATTTAAAAATATTTAAAAAAATAGCTTCTTGAAGATTAATAATCATTAATGAGTTATTAGGTATATTAATTATTAATTATATATTTTTATTTAGAATTAAAAATTATATTTATTCTTAATTTATAATACTTTTTGAAAAATATATTCCTTCATCTTAGATAATACAAATTTTAAATTGTAAAGATTTTTACCCAATTATTCTATTATGGTACAATAAAAAAAAAAATTAATATTAATTGATGTTTAAGAATATTTTTTAAAACGATTCTGTGTATCAGTGTATAATTTATTTAAGCATTATTTTCTGTTAATTTATGTTTTAGATTTTTAATAATATTCGTATTGTATTAAGTGGATCTGATTTTGATGGAATTAAAGTATTCTTATGCCAACTTATTTGTCTGTTAATTGATGACTTACTGTGTTTCAATGACAATGTTTGTGAATTGATATATAATTCCATAATATCTTGCACATGGTTTAGATGTACAATGGACATAAATGTTAAATATCACTGCTATTTGATTTTAACACACATAATGTTATCTGAGAATCCACCAAAAAAAGAAAAACTTAGTCAAAGTTAGTTGATTTGGATATCATAAATATTTCATTATTTAAATATATTATTATTTAAAATATTATTAAATCATTATAAAAATATATTGTTTAAACACTGTGTCTAAGGAAACAGATATATATGTTTATTAAGCTCTACTTAAAGGTGTTCATTATCTTCACAGATATTTATGTGCACATTATAAATATAGATATCTGTGTTTCTAAACATATGTTTAAATACTATTTTTTAATTTAATTATTGTAATGATTCTAGTGATACATTATGAGCTTTTAAAAGCTAGCTCTAGTGAAGCATTGCCAGTAATAAATTATTCATTAGACTTGATAGTTTCTGCTATCTGTGAAAAAAATGGTAATGTACAAGGTTTAGTTGCATGCATTAAGAAGATATTGACCAACGAATCACAAAATGTGCCAATTTTACATCATATTAGTTTATTTTTAATTAAATATAATACAGTAAGTTTTAATAAGATTATTACTATTGTGATTTTTATTAAAACTAAACAATTGGTATTTATGTATTATTTAGTTATTTTACCCATTCAAAGAGTTCTTGCTCCGTAACATTTTAGGAGCTTTATTTCCAATTGCTAAGAATAACAATATACCCGAGTTTAAAAATACAGCAATAGAATTAGCATGCATGATAATTAGCTGGGAACTTTCTGATGACTCTTCAAATACAGTAATATATTTAATATAATATTTTTTCAAAAAATTGTTATAGTTAATTTTTTTTTAACATGTTTAATTAATAGACATTAAAATTGCCTATAAAACGTTCAATTGATGAAGCACAATCTAAAGTAGAGAATAATAACATACTGCCAAAAAAAAAGAAATCATCTGAATTTATTGATAACTGTTTGAACTTTTTGGCAATGGTTGGATGTCAGGTATTGTAGTATGTTCATTATAAATGTTTATTATATTTTGTCTAACACACATTTATTTCACTCCAGACACATGATGATAAACCTGAAAGCTTGATAACAAAATTAGCAATACGTAGTAGAAAGTTATTTAAAAATATAATAAGCACTGAACCAATCAATATTACGGAACTAAAATTAAAATTTGGGTGGTTTGAAAAACTTTTGGAATCGTTTCTGAAAAAAGAACAACTTTTCAAACAAAACCCAAAAATGCTTCATGGCAATTCTTCTGCAAGTTTAATGAACTTGTTAGCAGCATATGATACTGTATCATTCATGCTAAATGTTTTACCTCAAAATATTATGATAGAAGCTTTGAAACCTGTTCAGGATCATCTTATCAAATTGCTACAATTTGCATTTATTGAAGTAATAATATTATTACTTTTAAATACTAAAGAAGTTGCATCTGCATTTACAGTTAAAATTGAATTATTCATTTTATTTTAATAGGGTTCTACTTTAAGCAATCCACATAGTCATAGAGAGATTTTAATAACCAATCGACATCTCTCTATATCACAAGTCAAACAAGTGAGTTATTTGTTTTTAAAGTAATTTTTTTGTTATATCAAAAGCCAATGGAATGTTTTATTTTAAATTTATTTAATTTTATATTTTTTTAATATTTAGTGTAATGAAGGCACATTAAAATTAATAACAGAAATTTTAAAAACTTTCCCATCAAATGAAGGACTAGAAAAGTTGCATTTATATATTCAAACGGTATGAATGAATTTTTCACATGATATGACTTTATTTACATTATAAATGTATTTTTTAGATCATTTCAGAGGGTTTAAGTAGTAATTGTTCAAACAAATTGGAAATTAGTTTGACATTATTAAGAGTTTCATTAATATATTTTCCAAATTATATGAATAACGATTTACTTAATACTATGGGAGATATAATGTTTAAATTTAATGAAAGTTAGTATACTAATTATAAATAGTGTATCATGTAAAAATAACTAATGCATGCTAATTTGATTAATTAAAATATTTTAATAATATATTAATATTTTTTTTTAGATAATAGTAATTCAAAGGTTAAGGTACAATGTTTAGAAATACTAAAAACTCATGTTGATTCATTGCCACGTGTTGGTAAGCAAGTTTTTATTGAAAAAGTAGTTATAGAAAATTTGGATAGAGCTAGAGATTTTGAAAACAATATACCATTTGAAGTGCAAGTAAAATGTTTTGAACTTATCATTAATTACATAAAAGATATATCTGAAGCTGCTGAAGGAGTATTATTAAATTCAACACTTTTAGAATATATAAAAACTACAACTGACGAGCGAATTATGATAATCATTTTAAATGTAATTTAATTAAATTTATTTTTATTCATTAATTTTATTATTTTTTTAAAATTTATTTTATATACAATTTTTTATTGTAAGATCTTATAATTTGAATATGTTTTTTAGGTAATAACTAAATGGATTGAGATTTGTAGAGATGAGACTGTATTTTTCAATTGTCAAGTTCTTAAAATTTTAAAATCCATCACTATTATCAATCGCTTTCCAAAATTAACTGATTATTGTTATAAATTGAATCTTGAAATTTTCAGGTAATTTGTTTTTAATTATTCTTACTTCTTTATTTTTAATTATTAGTGTCGAGCTGCTATGTTTTAATTTTGCTTATCTAAAATAAATTGATTCATTAAATAATATGTTATATAACAAAATAATCATCAAAAATATTGAACAAAACTAATGAGTTTTTAAGTAATTTAAACAAAATAGTTGTGAATGTAATATTATCAGATTTTTAAAAAAATTAATAATTTTGAATAGTTAATTTAAAAATATATTACTTATGAGTTATGAATAATTGAAAAAATACACTAATATACCATATCAAATCTGAGAAATGTATTTTCTAATATACATGGTAAAATGATTTTTTTTTTTTAATGATTAAAAATGTAATAAGTAATTTAATTAATATTGATAATTATAATGTTAAATTAAATATGAATTCACTAAAAATTCAATAAATTTTATATTTATTATATTATAATTATTTCATAATAAATATTTTACATCACAACAGACAATAACAACATTAACATTATTGGCTATTCCAGATTATTGTAATATTTTAAATTAAGATAATTCATAATTTTTTATTAATTGATTAATTTAATTAATTAAATAGTTTTTTTCAAATTAATATTTTGTAGCTAAATTGGTAAGATAAAGAGTTATAATTCATTGTATCTTATTATTTAACTTCAGTTAATTTAATATTTTCTTGTAAGTCAGCCTAAAATTATGAATTTCTGAGTTTAGTTAGTTAATCTTGTCAATTTATCATTGATTAATTTTTCAAGAGATTTTAGAGTTACATGTTTATTGGTAGTACCAATAAAATATATACCAATATATTCATGTAAAATAACTTAAATTTATAATTTTCAGAAATTGGTACTTCTCGGAATGTATAGAATTTGGTATCAATTGTAAATCTCCGTCAATAAGATATGAATTCTTAAAATTTTATGATACATTATGGCGTGATGGTGGATTATGCATGAGATTGTACACATTGATGTCTAATGAATTAAGTTATAATTTAAATGCTTCTATTGCATTTTATGTTCAACTGTTACTGATTAAAATATCCAAAAATACTAAACTCCAAGGCGATTTTCCATTATTAGTAATAAATAATGTGGTAATATCTTATAAAACTGTTATATAGTAAATTAATTCTTTTATTATTTTTATTTTACTTTATGTTTTTTATTTTTAGGATGTCTTTTCAAAACCTAGTAATTCTTCAATATCTTATCCAGTACGAAATATATCTACATTTGATATATGCTTCTCTGTAGCACAGTTATGTTTTGTTGATGAGGACTTAGCTAAAAACTTATGGATATCATTACTTCCCGATGTTTGGAGTTTGTTTAATGATGATCAAAGAAACTTACTATCTGCAAGAGCAATTAATTTTTTAGCAAAAAGTAAACTAAGAAATAACTTTATGGCAGCGTTTTATGAAGCTATTATTCTTTGTAAACCAAATATTAATTTTAAACCGTATGTTATTTACTATGATTGGTTAAATTTACTATAAAAATGTATATGGATGTGATGTAATGTAGATAAATATTTATTTTAGTTATCAAATGACGTATATCGGAAAAACATACAATTTATGGTATTTAGTTATTAAACAAATGGAAGATATATGTAATTACTACAAGCATGATAAAAAGGATGTTAGTGATATAAATTAAATACTCATATTTTGGTTCTATTAAAATTTAATTTAAATGTAATGTATATTATTTTTAAGGAAGCTGTTGAAGGAATGATTCAGATGTATTCTCTATTACGAGAAGAAGATGTTTTAGAAAGTCTTTTTCAAAATACAGTAAAATGTGAAGCCACAAAAAAAGCATTGTCTCTTGAGCAACAAGGATATATTAGAGAAGCTTCACAAATATATATGGAATTATTGGATAAAAAAATGAATGGGACTAAAATTTATCAAAATAACTCTTACAATAAAGATAATATGTTTAGAAAGATTCGTTTAACTAAGTAATTATTGTTTTTGCTACAACTACCACGATGGTTTAAATTAATTCACTAATTCGATTATCAACCACTTGTTACAGATGCTTAAGAGAGTTAAACGAGTGGAGTTATTTAAGTGAAAATGTACTAGAAGATGATACCTTTTTATTAAATATTGAAAATAGATGGAAAAACACGATTGAAAATTCTGATTATGATGATTTAAGATGGTATTTGGAAAATAAACAAAATATTTGGCCATCTAAATTAGTTTGGAAGGTGATTTATAAATTAAAATAATTTATTTATACATAATTAAAAAATTGTATAAAGTTTAATTGATTTAAAACTTCTTAACCGTAAAAATAAATGTTGTTATTCATTTTTTTTAAACGAATTAAAAATTTATTTTCTTTTTCTTTTAGTATCATTTTTATTTGGGAATGTTAGGATTAAAAGAACTAGATCAACAAGTAATGTTTACTGTCCAGGAACACATCGAACTTGCTTCTACTGAAATTATCGATAAATGGAAAGTATTACCAAAGTATTTATGCAATGCTCATATCCCTTTACTTCAAGCCACCCAATTGGTATGTTGGCCAGATTAAATTTAATAGTTAACTAAATAATTGTATCATATTACAATTAAATTATTATATTGTTTTAAATAGATAGTCGAAGTACGTGAAGCGCTTAATATCCAAACTAGTTGGTTTCAATCACCAGAAAATATCAATAATGTTAATGCATTAATTCAGATTTGGCACAATAGAAATCCATGGATTGGAGATAGTTTAAATGTATGGAGTGATTTGATTTCATGGCGACAAACATATTATTCATTTTTGAATCAACATGATTCAAATTTAAAATCACATTTCATAAAATCTGCTCAGGTTTATATTTCTAAATACAACTTAATATCAAATAGTAATCATCTTTGATAACTATTCACAGGATAAATCAAAACTAATTTTTGGAGAGATAGCATTGAAGCACAACATGGCTGATGTATCAATTAATATATTAAATGGTATTGATCTTAATAATATTACAACATCTAATTGGTTGCATAAGATGAACTTGGAGGTAAAATGTAAACAGTCAAAAGTTTTAAAATGCCATAAAGTTAGTATAATATATGTAATAAAATACATTTTTATTTATTCACTATACACATTCATTTTAAATTTTTATCAAATGTATGGTATTATAACATTGTAAATGTTTAATATTATGACTATATTAATTTGTATTATAAAAAGGATGACCGATCATTGGTTATACATTTATAATATATTGTGTATTAAGTACTAATATTTTATTATTATTAGCATTCCTATAACATTTTCGACTTTTTTTTTTAGAAATTCAATGATCTAGCCAATTTACCTTTACACAATGGTTTTATGGATGATATGAAACCTCTATTATTAACAATCGTAGGTGGCTTTCAAGATTATTGTGGTTACACAGATATTGCTTCAAAATATCATGCCATGTTTTTTTCTATTGAAAATACTAAGAAATCTATTGATATTGAATGGCAATGTGTTATAGAAGATAATTTTAAATTAATTCCTTTACGTGTACATAAATGCACCAACCGACTATCACAATTGAACACATTTTTAACAACTTTAAATTGTAACGAAATATTAGAAAATGCTTGGCTTCAATGGGCAATATTAATTGAACACAATTTTAACCAGTCATCTATTAAAGACGTAAATATCGCATTATCTGCTATAAAATGCTATATCATAGCATCTACATTCACTACTAATATTAAATGTAATATTGTAATAGCTAGAGTAAGTATCAATTAGAAAGTAAAAAATTAAAATTATTTTTTATAAGTAAAAATTGTTTTAATTTAGATTTTATGGCTTTTAACATACGATGATAACAAGTATACACTATTACGTGCTTTTGAAAATTGTAATTTTATATTTTCTGATACATGGCTTCCTCAAATGCTAAGTATCTTTGTTGAAAAAAATATCAAAGCCATTGATAAAATTATTTCAAAGGTAATAAAAAATGTTAATTCTTTACTATTAATTATTAAGATATTCAAATCAAAATTTATTAATTAAATTTTAATTAAGTTTTATTATTACTTTAATTTTTTTTAACAAATACCATGTTCCATCGAACGAAATTTAATTTATTTTTATAATGTAATTTAATTTTATAGATAGGACAATGGTATCCACAACAAATGTATTTGATTTTGAACAGAATGTACCTCACTGAAAAAATGAATAAAACAATGGTAATGTAAATTATAAATGGTAGTTGTACAATATACAATTATAATACTTTTAATAATTAAATAAAAACTTGTTATTAATATGATTTTTGTTTAGGAAACTATGTCTACAAATACACTGACATGTACGTACATTATTTTTCATGTCTATATCTTTAATTAATTATTTATCCTTATTTTAATAATATTTTATTATTCATAAAACAGATGATGTTCGAAAGAAAACTTACCAAATGTTAAAAATTGATAAGATCAAACAAATGATGATTCTTCTGCAGAAGTATAATCTTGGTATAACTCAGTTGGATTATTTTGTTGATCAGGTTAGTGTTTAATACAGTTTATTAAGAAAACTTTATTATTTATTTATTTCTGTCTTAATTTAATACTGTTAAATATTATCATTTATAATCAATTTCTAAACTACATGAATTAAACTAACTTGAGCATTTAGTATCTAACTTCAATCAATAAATGTCGGATTATAAAATATCAAAAATGTCACCTATACAATAAATTTATAATTATAAAAACTGTTGGGTGTAAAGAATTAAGTATGGTAAGGTATATAATAATGAGAACCTTATAATTATATTTCTTAAATCATTTTTTTTATGGTTATATAAAAAAAATTATTACTGTGATTATTTAACAAATATAATTCATAATGATTTTTCTTTTAATTCTTTTTTACTTATTTTGATTGTAATTAGAGTAACATATGATAAAATATCTTTTTTTGTTTATTATGATACTTCTTTACTACCTTTTTAAAGAAACTATTTAAAAAAACTATAAAATCCATTCATTTCATATATCTACTATCTACCTTATAATTATCATGAAATATTTATAATTTAATAACTACAAGCAGTAGTCTCAGAAATATTAAATTTAAAATATTTAAAACAATAATAATTAATTTAGAATATTTTGCAATTTTTGTCATTTAAAAATAAAAGAGTAAGAAGAGAATCTGGAGTGTAAATTAAAGAATTTAATATTCAATTATTAGCTATTATACATTTATAAAACTTTGAAAGTTTTTGAGCATCAAATAAATATAAAATGAATAGATAATTCTATTGAAATTAATCTTATTCTTAATTTTAAATACTAGAAAAGAAAAAATGCTTAATTATAGTATTTCAGCAACTATTATTTATTTTGATAAAATTAATTATATTAATTTTTAATTTTCTTATTTATATTATAGATAAATTCTTTAGGAGAAAGTTGGGATGAAGAACTACGCCGAAAGTTGTATGAATGCTTATATCTCAGTTATGATATTGCATTTGAAAATAAAAATTTAAATATACGGGTTCCAAGAGAAATTTCAAATTTTATTAAAACTATAATTATCTCTTTTGTTGCTGAAGATGTAAATACAAGTATGCATACTTATTTATAACAATCTAATAAAATAGAAAAATTACTTTGTTATTCTGCTATATTTTATTCACTACACTATAGTAGTGAATGTAGACCTTTATAGTTTTTTGTTAAACTAAATTTTCATATTTATCATGTTTTAATTTAGCAAAATTGCAAACGAAGAAAACATTTTTGGTTCCGGATTACTTGTCAGTATGTTATCCATTCTTCAAGCAAAAATTTTCATCCGATTTCAGCTTTGCTTCAGTTCCTACTATCAAACTAATGATAATCCAACTAAAAAAATGGATCAAGTGCATAGAAAACAAATCTAATTATCCATCTAGGTTTTTACATCATTTTCGATGTCCCACAATCCATCAATTTGATTGGTCTGTGATAAGAATACCCAGTGACCATTATATTGACGTAATGATTTAAAAATTAATTAATAAAATATAATTACTAAATGCTAATCCACTATTCCCTCAATTTTTAATCTATTTTTTGTTATTATCAATGTATTATTAGGATTCTTCTGAGGCTGTCAGAATACATAATTTCAGTGGTTATGTACATCTCATTGACAAAAATGGTACTGTTGTTAAACAGTTGTCTATTCGTGGAACTGATGGTCATATATATACCTACAATGTTTCAAAAGGCCAGGGTATTGAATCCGAAGATAGAATTTTCCAATTATTCAGAGTGGCAAATAGTTATTTGCTTGATTATAAAGTAAAATCGTTTTTATAGTCTAAATTGTAATGCATACTTCATATTCAACTAATCATAAACAATTTTATTTTAGGAAACCGCTAAAAGATTTTTAAAGTTCTCTATACCAAATACATTCACAATTGCACCAAATTTAAGAATGGTTGAAACTAAAAAGAACTCAATATTTTCTCTCTTTGATATATATAGAGAAGTAAATAAGCCTGTGTCATGGGTTCATGAGGATATTGATTTTTGGTTTTCAGTACTAAATACATGTATTATTGTAAGTCAATTGTCATATATATTTTTTAATTTGAAAAAATTAAAATTAATTTCTGTTTGATGTGTTTACAGGCAGAGAGAACTCAGCCTTTGATGGAATCTTTAATTGCAACAGGAAACAAGTATGGTTCAGACGAAGTGTTGAAGAATTGGGTTTTATTGATGTACCCATTGCAATCAGATTATTGGACATTTCGTAAAACCGTAAGTGATATGCTTAGAATATAATTTATTTTACTAATTTGTATGTTTAATTTTAATGAACATTGTTTTTAGTTTGTTGAACATTACTCACTACTTTGTTTTTTTGAGTATGCATTCAACCTTATCAAATTAAAGCCTGAGATGCTAAATATTGACAAAAATAATGGAGTGGCTATTGCGTTACATTATACATTTAATTTGAGTGAAATTCATGGTTAGTATCTCTTTTGATTCAACATTTAGTGAATTTGTGTATTGAATAATAATGACAATTATAATTTTGCAGGAAACTTAGTTTCAAATCATATAATACCTTTTCGTATGACACCAAATTTGACAAATTTTATCACGCCTTATCGAAAACATCAAATGATAAATTGCTTAACTGCGACTGGTCATTGTTTAACCAACAGTATTGATGATATTAGTGTTGTTCTAAAATTATTATTGAAGGATGAATTTTTAGCTAATTATAATATTGTAAGTTATTCAGTGATTTGTTAAGTATTTAGAAATAAATTGGAAGGAATTAAAAAATAAAATAAAATAGTATTATTCAAAAAGTTAATTAATTAAATAATTTAAATACTAATATTTATTCCCATCATTAATTAAATACTTATAGTTATTTATTATGATCATGTAAAATATTAAATTTTTTTAATTATTATTGAGTATAGTATATATATTTTAATACAATAAGTTAAATTACTTTTAGTGGGGGATTATCGTAATTTCTAACATTAAGTAATAAAATTATGATTGATACGTTAGTTAATTTAAATTTATATTTAATTAGACTGATTTTTATTTGTTTATAAGGTGTAAATAAATATATATTCATTATTAAAATGATTAAACAATAATTTGTACTAATTAATCACATTTATTTATACATTGTGATTTTAGAAAACCTATAAAAAAATATCAAGAAATGAACTACAAATTTTTGAAATAGTTGATAAAAATCTGAAGTATATTTTGAAGAATTTCAATAAAATAAAAAATGCTGCAACCCACAATCCAGTAATACTATTAAAATAAATAATTTACAATTTTTTTATTTTATTACAATTAATTGAATTATATTTTTAGATTCCTGATCTCCTATACCAAGCTTTCCATAAAGAATTATTATGTCATGAACGTTCAACGTGGCGTCCTTGGTTATAATCAACTAACTATAGGATTAGTTTGTTATGATAATGATAACTTTTGTATTGTTCTATTTATTATTATGAATTTTACATAATCATTATTTTTTGTAAGACTGCTAATTGTAAATTATTTATGTGAATGTTACTTTTTTAAAGTAATTTTATGATTGTAATTTTTTTTAACTAACTCAGATTTTGAACAAAAATTTTTGTATTTATTAAATTTAATCTCATTTACCATAATTTATATATAATTCTTAATTATTGAAATACACATTGAAATTTTAGTATAATATTATTTAAACCAAACTTATAATTAGGTTTTTTTTGTATTTAATGTTAATAGAAAAGTAATAGGCTTATTTTTTTTTTTTATATGTAATAATATTGCTACAATAAATTGTCTATTAAATATTTATTTAGTAATGATGTTATTAGTAATAAATTATATTTACTTTTATAATACTGTACAACACTATATATTATTATTATTTTTTTTTTTGTTGCTTTTATTGAAATTAGTTAACATCATTTCTGAACACTGTAATGAATAATTAAAAAGTTTTACATTCAACGCATATAAAAAAAAATTAATTTTAATATTTTATCAGTTCTTGTTATAAAAATTAAGTAATGATATTAAATAAATTTGTTTTTCATGTAAAATAAAGTTAACTACACATTTTAATATTAAATTTATATAGCAAGTAGAAATAGATGACATGAAAATGTATATATCTATCATTTATTATAAATCAAAATTTAATGACTCATTAAAGTCTCATCAATTATTCATGTTAGGTAATTACAAAAATATTCTAATTTTCTATATAAATATAATACTTCTTGTTTAATGCTTCAATAAATAAAATTAACAATATAATTTAAAATAAATTATTATATTATATCTATAAAATAATTTATGAAATATTTATAAAATAAATAATAAATAATTTCAAGTTATAACATTGATATTTTGAAATTATAAACAACAGTTATTTCATTTTTAATACATTATTAAATAATAGTCGTATTATATAAATACTTAATGAAATAATTTTTAAAACTATCCTCTGTTATTAGTATCAAAATTATCATTTGAAGTTACATTTCTTTGTACAAATTCTTCTTTAGTGGAATGCAATATTTTTGTATTATCAGTTGAAATTGCAATTTCAGTCAATTTTCTATAAGTTGAGTGATCTAGCATATTATGCTTTGACATGTATCTGCAAATTCAAAAAATAAATTTATTTAATTATTAAATTTTTTTTGTGATAGTTTTACATAATATAATCATTAATTTTGTTGTCAAGCTACTCATATACTGTAAATGTTGTGAAGTCAGTAAATTAAATATTATAATATGGACACGCCTAAGGTCTACAAGATACAAATGTCTTAAAAGGAAGTCACATGGCCTTGTGTATATTTCTGTCTTACAAATGTACAGCATAGTAAATTTGGGATTTACTGTGCAAATTTAAAGTTTTGTATAGCTACATTTATGTTTATATGTCTGAACAGTTTAATAATAGTTAATTAACTATGATTTTAAAGCTAACAACATAAATTGATTTTGGTGCTGATATAATATGTTTGCTATGTTTTTGTTTGTAAGACATGCAACATATGTAGGTATGGTGTTATGTTAATATCTTTGATAGTTATACCTCATGGACGGAATGACTTGTTTCTTGGAAAGTAAGACTTCTACTATCTCTTCATGGGCTGTATTCAATCTATGCAACATGTCAAGTGCCATCTGATGTGCTGGTGAATAAAGTGATTCTAAAGATAATAATAAACAAGCCTGAAATAAAACAAGTTTTAGATTAATACACACCTTGCCTTTAAACACATGATAAAATCTACCAAAATTGGATTAATAAAAATTCTTTCTTAGAAATAACTTCTAAAAGTAGAAAAAATAATTAAAATTTTGATTATTCAAACTTCATTTAATTAACTACACATTCATATTCACCAATGGTTTGGAGTCAATAACAATGTGGTATTGCACCATCTGATGAAGCTGATAATACATTTTATTTATTACTAAACAGTTTATGAGTAATTCATAAAGGAAGTGTTCAATAGTGATTTTGTTATCTGTTAGTGATCGTATGTATTCAACTAATATTGAAACTGTAAATTTTTTATCGTCTGTAACATATAAAAATAATCAATTTTTTTATGCTTTAAAAATTAGAATAAATATTAGAAAGTAGAATATACATGAACTTTAATATATTTAGATAATGCATATTTTTAAATAATTACATACCTTTAGTATTCTCCAATTTATCTACTAATTTTACAAATACGTGCTCATAAACATCCAACTGTTCTATAACAACTTTACATTGCAATGATTCAGCAACAATCATGTAGTCATTAGATAATGGACTGGTGTTCATAATATGATTGTTGAGATGTTTCTTGTAAACAATATTTAAATGATCAAAAACATTTCCTATTTCAATCAAATTACTTGTTTTTTGTAAAATCATATTTTGTAATACCTAAATTAAAAACAAACATATAATATTCACAGTTCAATGATAAATAATGTATAATAACAATATGTTATGTCTACTTATGGTAATATATGTATCCAATCATAAAAATTGTAATCATATAATTTAAACAATAAAATTTTTCTTAATGGAAATACTTGTACATAAATAGTATTACAAATATTTATGATGTATTATTTGATATTTAAGCTATAGTTTTTATAATATAAGAGTATAAGATATAAATAAATAAATACATATATCAATACAAAGATATGAATTTTTTAAGTAATAAGCCTATAATAAATCTGTTTAAACATGGTTATCTAACAAGGAATTATTCTAAAAAATAAATAAAACCTTAACCTCTTGAAATATACATATTTTATTAATGGGTAAATGTCAAAAAAAAAAAAAAATGTAGTAAAATGTGTAAAGGTTGTTTATAACTCACCTAAACAATTAAAAACATCTAGTTTCATATTTTAATTTGTATATTTTGTACAAATTAATCATATGTATTATTATTTATTCATCAGTTTACAAAAGATTGAAATTTTACAATGTAAATTAAATACAATTTCAGTATTTAGATACATTTAGTAATGTGCTGATAAAAGTGGTAGAATTCTTAATAAATTTACATATTTAAGTAAATTAAAACAAAAGCATAAATAATAATACCTCCAAAGTGGTATCTTTTGAGTTTGATCGCAAAAGAAGAAAATCAATAAGTGAACATTTATCAATAATTAATCTGGTCACAGCTGATAAGTTCAGTTTGAAATGCCTGTAAATTAAATTAAAATATTAAATAATTCAACTTCAGTAAGTATATAAAATAAATGCAAACTATATATTTCATAATCTATAGTATCTATATATAATATAATAATTAAGTATAAAAAGTAAATTTAAATAAGCATCATAGAAAACTGGATTTTTTAGTTATTTAATACTCTGGTACAGATAGATTTTTGGCTCGTCTTAACTTAAATGATAGTTGAGTTCTCATGACTATAAATTTATTTATATAGAAGTTAGTTTTGATGTCTTAAAGTTTCTTTATGACATAAGCTACCTTGAAAAATAGAACTCAGATATATAGGCAGAGGTTTTTTTTTTTTTTTTGGTGATCTAGAAAAATGTGCTTTAAGTACACAATTTAATTTATGTAACAGAATATACTTTATAAGTGAAACTTTCATTTTGCATTTTTATAGCCTTTTTAGGTAGGTACTTAATTTTATTATTTTTAATGCATATTTATAGTTCTAAATTTTAATGTGAAATTAACTATCATAAAATAATATTTCAAGAAATGTTGTTTAGTTCAATGCTAATTATTAATAAATATAAAATAGTAGAATTTGACATAGTTTTAGTTTTATATTTTTGGTATGTTTAGAATGGATAATATAGCCCCAAGACGACATCATAAACAAATTACTATCATCAATAACTCATTTAATTTTTTTTATATAATTAATAAAAATTAAATATTAAAATATGTATTAATTTAATTTATTTTAGTAAAATAAAATAAATATAATGTTAAGGTTAAAAGAATGATTTAAGGTATTATTAAATAGTTTTTATGGCATTAAATCTTGGTTCTAGTCACTTATCATCATTAAAAAAAAAATATATTACTTTAAATGATAAAAATGTATATATAATTAAATTAATAGAAGAATTCTAAAAGAACTCCTATTCCAAATATATAATAATATTTGTAAGATATTTGCTTGTCATACATAAAAAACATAATAAAATAATTAATAAAAGTTTATATAATATATATTTTTACATAAAAGATTATTATTAATTATTATAAGTGAGATAAATTCACTATATTATAACTTATAAGGTACAGTTTCTACAAAGCTTAAGTGTTATTCAGAATGTAGTGGTCTATTTATTTATTCTTATACACATTGTACCAATAAATAAATATCTTATAATATGCTCATACACTAAGCTTTTGTGCAAAATCTTTGACCAAGTCAGCTAGTAAATATTTAATATTTACTACTTTTAAAGTATAAAGAATTAGTATAGTATAATTTTAACATTATTTTGATACATTCACCTCATTTGATTTAAAATCAAAACATTATGTCACCAAGGAAACTATAAAAAGTTTTGAAAAAAAGTTAAAACTGCAATATTAAATTAAGTACATACCACAAATAACCTAATTTAGCATCTATTATCATGTTTGGTTGAAACGAGATGCAAATACTTGAATCTGTGATAAAAGTATTAAGGAACTTTATAGGATCATATTATCTATTATAATAATATATAACAAATACAACTAATGTAACTATCTATATGTAATAATTAAAGAATATTAAATACATAAAAAAATAGGTTATTAAATTAAAGTGCAGAGTTTTAATTTGTATGGTAACTAAATATCATAATTATTGATTAAAATTAATTATTTAATTATAGTATAATATAGTTTTTAATGTTTATTTATAGTAAGTTTATTCACATTGATTCAATTCAGAATCATGAATAGGCATAGTAAACCAGATAAAAACTTACACAATTATTTCCTGACAAAATTTTGAATATGTTTAAGATATAAGTTATAATTGACTAATCATTACTTAATCATAGGTTAGTTATAATGGAAAATGATTATTAAAAAATAAAATAACTCTCATAAAAATCTAGTCTTACTTATAAGAATTAACTACTAACTTTCAGTTTTTAAAAATCAAGTATTAATAATTTGTAATAATTATTCTGATTTTCATGACCAAAAAAAAAAAAAAAAATATGGGAATTTAAATTAAATTAAAATTATAAATTTGAGAAAACTTGAATATTTTTCTTATAAAAAGGATACAAAGATGAGTAACAAAATTTGATCCTCCTTCTCTTGGAATTGTTCTTTTGATTGATAGATCATCTAAAATAGGTAAATAATGTGATATTGTATGTTCTTTTGCAGCTTCCATATATATATCGAATACAGAAGAAGACTAAACAATAAATTTGAGTTATAGAATATACTTGTGATATTTATGAATTAAAATTCATAAATACCATTAGTTTAAGAATAAATACCTTTGTATGTTGGTAATGAACAACAATCAAATTATCAACCACATTAATCAATAATTTACCATTGTGTGTCAATCTTAGAATATGTGATTTTTTAAACGCCATCATTCTGCAATAGAAAAGAAATGGTATTTTTTTTTTTTTACATACAAATAAAACACATTCAATTAATAAATAATTCAATTGTTATATACTATACTTGTTTAATGTAAAAACTATAATTTCATTACGACTTTGACTTGTCGGTAAAACTAATATTCTGAGTATGTTGTATACAGTAGTCATTACAATATTACGTTCACTAATTGATTGATTTGGTATATTAAGTGAAGTATCTAAATCAACTGCACAAAAAAAAATATCATAATTGTTATAATTATTATTAATTACATTAATTTTGTAATACCTTCTAATTTAGTTAGTTTATTTATATTCCCAGGTAAAATATGGAGTGGTTGAAAATCCCCAAAAGAATTCATACACAGTAATAATAATTTTGAATGATTTGAGTAAATAAACCAATTCACATGTAAATTTATAGATTTAGAAAAAATTATGCGTTGCTTAGGTACTTGGCCTTCGACCTAATATAAAAAAATATAACAGTATAATTTATACGGCTTTAAAAATGTATTAGAATATTATTTTACCTGGTATAGTTCTACACCTTTATCACTAATTAATAGTATTTCATTATTTCCAGTCCAAATAAAGCCCAACAATTTGGCACCTTTGAATTTACAATACAAAAAATAAGGACTTAATAATGTATTTTCTTTAATTTCCATTAATTCCTAAAATAATATATGACATAAAATAATAATAAAATAATTAATATACATTGAATTATAATATAAATTTGACAGATTAAATATTTGCATACAATTATTGATACAATAAATTATTGTTTATTTCAAACCTAAAATCAAACTTCAAAATTTATAATTAAGAGTTATTATATTAAAAACTTGTAAGTTATTTGATTTAAATTTATTTTCAATAATACTGAAGCTTTTTTTCTTATAATAATGTATTATCATTTATGATAAATTTAGAAAACATCTAATACTTTTGCATAAGTATTAAACTAAGTATTAATAATAAATAAACATATCTAAGTATACTAACATTTATCAAATTTAAATTTGAATTCGTTTTAGAAAAAAATATATATTATGTATAAATTAGTTTTTATTATTATAAAAATATTATTACATAAATTATTTTTTATTAATAAGTTTATTTAATATAAGTTATTTAGTCATTATGTATTATTCAGCTATAATCTTATGTGCCAAATAATAATAATCGAACATGTTGAGATTTTTGAAAATAAAATAAGTTAAAAATTTAAATTGTGTTTTTTATGATTCAATATCTATAATATTTATACTGTACACTTTTGATTTTTCACCTTGGTATCAATAATTAATATATAAATGATTTAACAAAAACTTACAACAGATAACGCTGTTCTCATCATTGTTAATATTTTACAGTTCAGGGACATTTTTATTGAAGATACTGGTCCTCGATCTTCAATTTTAAACACCATATTCTCTCTACAGCGAGTACTAGATGTTACAATTATTTCAGTCAGCTCACCGGAATGAACAGTTATTATCTAAAACAGTATACACAATAAATAATAAGTATTTAGTTTTAAAATTATAACAAGAAAAACATTTAGTAAATACTAAACATGATAATTGAAGAACAATATTAAATCATAAATAAATATCATAACTTCATAATTAAAACTATGTTTTATCTTTTGAATTCTTTTACCTGTCCAGTTATTTCATCGTAAAACACATTTGTCGTTTTGCTTACACTTGCAGGAACAAATTGAACTGGATCTTCATTCAGTTGAAGACAATTATTATGATCATCCATAGTTAAAATTAAAATGGCTGACCAAATAGTTAGAACCACTGTTTAAATAATTTAATCTGTAAATATTAACAGATGGGTTATAAAAAATATAGTTATGGATTGTATAGTACCCATTTTTCTGAATGGTCAAGTGATAGTCAAATTGCTAAGGCTATGTAAAATATATCTTTGAGTTGCTTGTATTATTATAATATCAATATCGATAAATTTGGAACACTGTAATCATGGACCTCTACATTACATTTAGCAATCATAGCATGAAAATCTGTGACTGGCATAAATATTATTATTCTTATAATGATAATTTAAGTGTCATAAATAATAATAAGCTGTTGCTTGGTGAACAAATCGATACAATATTAGAGAACAATATACAAAACATTTCATGAAAATGTAATCAAATGCCATTTACTATAGATAATATTATACTTTAAAAGTATTAAAGCTACGCTTAGATTGGTGCCATAGGGATATTTATTGGACAGATTTAAAATAAAAACTATTTCGCCCGACGATATAAGTACATAACGATACATAACTTAACAGATATATTTTATTTGTTATCTAAAACATGGTGACAGGGCAGCAGGCGAGTGCTGTCAATCTATTGATGTATTGGTGAAAATTTTACGCAAATTGTTCGACTTGCAACTGCGAATGAAAAAACATGATAGAAGATCGTGCGAGTGTTGCACATAGCCAAACATCGAAACGGTTTACGGTCCTAAACATCAACAGTGGTCGACGCTGGCAAGTCCGTTTGACAATGTTACGAGATAAAAATTCAACTCACGTTTCACATAAAAACGTACAGGACACTGAACTATGGGTTCGTATACACCGACATTGGCGCAGGTTTTGACAATATGCACCAGACGTCAGCCAAACATAACTAGCGTACGCGTAGTGATTCAATAAAAATTGACGAGCAGACGAAGTACACGAACGAGAATTGGTTAATTTCAAGCTCGAAAATTATAATAAACGACTTACAACGGCGTTCACCCGTTCAATGATTACTAATAATTACTATTATTACTTTTACAACCGACGTATTAAATTGATAAATACTATTATAAATTATTATTGTGATTGTTCGACTGAAGTTAATTTGATAACGATTGGATTCCCTGCGTACCTACGAAGTTGTTACTTGTTCCGGCCCGTCAAACTTATTCGACTAATCCATCGAGCTGTCTGATGTTCGAACTCGAATTCCGAGAGCCCAGCCGTATTCCGACGGCCAAGAAACCAAGAAACAAAAAATATAACTTTCCTTATGTAGGACGCTTATAATATGATATTAATTATTTACTAAAACGATTGTTTTCAATCTAATTATTAAGTATTTTTGGTTTTATTATTCTGTGATAATCGATGATTCGATTATTTTGTTGAATTTCAGATTCATGAGCTAATGGTTACACCATTTGACTAGGTACTTAGATCAATGATTATATAAAAAAAAAAAAAAGTTGTTAATTTTAATGATTTGTTTTAGAGTTTAGGGTTACCACTTACTATTAAATAGTTCTAGTTTCTGATACAATAATAATAATATTGATACTATATTTTATTGCATTAGGTATTGGATATAGACGACAGAGTATAAAATAATTTAAAATATTAATTATAATTAGGTAGGTAATAGAACGTATTATAAATTATAATTGTACTATGTACTCGTATTAAGTCTATCAACAATTTAATTATCAAATTATTATGCTTATGATAAAAAATATCAAATTCGAACGAAACGTTTTGTTTAGTTATAAACTGTTTCATTTAGAAACGTTTCAAATGTAATGTAAACAAAAATTGATAATAATAACTATAAATCTTGAAAACTTCATCTACAGCCGTGCTGAAAGCCTTTTGTTTGACGCCTGTGATAAGAATAATCAATACTCAATTGTTTATAATAAAAATTAATAGAATTATAACATTTGGATTTGTATGCAGTTTACGAAGTTACAAGTTACAACTTTACAAACCACGACCATAGACAATATCTAGCGGGTAGATACTTAGCACTAAGTGTGTAATATAAAGCTTATTGCTTACCACTTACTTATTTTGTCATAATTGATTATTTAGTGTTTATCGGTAGCTTATGAAGTTTAAAAAGGAAAAATGGAAAAATTGCATGGTAAAAATTCAATTTCAAGTCTCTCTCTAAAGATAGATGTAAGAAAATCATATGAATTAAATTAATAATTCCGTAAAATCTCTTTTTTGACCAACGGTTAGAGTTTTGAAAGTTGGCCTATTAATTTTCGATATGTACCACTAGACTTAAAAAAAAAAAAATTAAATAATACATCTTACTATTTGTGCAATAAATACTAAATAAATAAATAATAGTTAAATGTTTTAATAATTATTAAGTTTCCTATTAAAGCTTTTGTACAAACAAAAATTAAGGGATATTAGGCGTAATATTTTATTATACTTGACAAGAAAATTAAATTTTCAAATATTTATTGGCGATATACACTTTTCTGTATTTGGATATAAAAGATTGATTTAGAACCACTGGTAGGTATTATTCACTATAATATATCATATAATAGTATAATATATCCATATACAGTATAAAACTATAAATTATACTAATTATTATCAAATACTTTAAACTATAAGGAACTAAGAATTCACTTAAAGTATTTACTTATATTTTTAAGCTTAATATAGTATGATACTGTATTGTGATCTAATCGTTTAAGATAAATGCTATATGAACTCCATTTTTCAATATTTATCATAATATGATTTATTAATATAGCCTTAATACCATTTGGGATTATCATTTTGTCTTGGAATTTGAAATAAGGTTTAAACTTTTAACTTGCACTATGATATAAACGCAAATTTGAGCAAATTGATGTAAATTATCAATTCAAATTGAGTTGAGTTGAGTCAGGTAAACACTTTATTGTCAATTTAGAAATTAGCAGTAGCAAATAATAATTTTAACCAGTGAAGTTTAAAATAAAATAAAAAAATAATTTAGTTTTAGAAAAGTTTCTTTTTTTTTTTTAATTAGTATTTGGTCAACATAAATATATTTTATGCCTATTTACATGAATAATGTTTTTATCATAACAAATACAATCAATTATTAAGTATTATTACCTAATTACTAGGGCATGGATGTTGTTGCACTTTTTAACTTTTTTTCTACTTTTTCAATTAATTGTTAAATAAGTTTAAAATGCATGTCATGTAAGTGCAAACTAAAATTTAAAAGTTTTAAGTGCAATTTTCTGCAATTTTTAGTTTTTATTGAATTTATCATTTATAAAACAATTTTAACAGTTTTTTTTTTTAAGTTTTTCACATAATTTCACACTTTTTAATATTTTTTGAACGGCTTTATAAAAATTGTAAAAGTGTATACCTGAAGATTTGATGGTAAGCGATTCAATTTATTTTAAGTATGCTCTGCTAATATCAACCAATGTAGAACTAAGTTTTTTAAGCCTTCAAAGTATAAAAATTTACTGGCTCCAAACTAAAGAATATTGGATTTTGAAAATTTAAAAAACTTACACTTACGATTCAATGTATTAACATTTTTTAAGTAATATGTATTTTATTTATACATTTTTTTTTAATGAGTCAGTGATATAAAATATACACAATAAGTCAACAAATAAATGAATTAACAAAACATTGTTATTTTTTAGTGCAATTTTTAATATTTTAAGTGTATTTTTTGGTATATTTTAGAGCAATACTACAATCAATTTTACTAGTATTTTAGTACTACAACTGTCCTACTAATTACCTACTATTATTAAAGTATAAGATTAATTTTTGTTTAAAACCGTGTATGATAATATACATTAAGGAATGCATAAAGCCGTTAACTTCAAAAATTTCAAAAACATTTTTAGTTTTAACTTTATAGATTTTTTTTAAATTTATAAAAAATAGCCAAGTTAATTAAACAAATTAAGTTCATTAGTCTTAGAAAAGTTTAAACAAAATAAACTTAAACATATATTTTATACACGTATAACATTTTTATGATTATAAATATGAAACCGCTACCAGCCATGTTAATAGTTCTATATTTCTAATTACATGAGAAACAATAAAATTTTATGAAAGGGAAGGATACATTTGCTAATAGTGAAACTATGATTATAAATAATATCTATTGTAATTTGAGTTCAAATATGAGATTTGTGGTTCTCGTGAAATTACAACATGAAATTTTTTCACAATCTATTCAATATTAAACCTATTTAGAAATATATTATAGTATATTACTAAATAAACAGCCTGGTACCAATTTAGATAGATACCCTATTGAAATATCAAAGCACTAGAGTAATCTTTAAATTTTGTTAGTTCTTCACTAGATTTAAATTGAATGTAGTATATCAATATTCCATTGATAAGTAAATTCTTGCTGAAGGGTGTTCATAAGATTTTTTTTTAGAACATGTTATTTTTTATTATATAGATAAATTTTTGTTAGTACCGATATAGTACAATGTATTATAATTACTAATTATTTTATAGAAACATTGATGCAATTTCAATTTTTTTTTCAAGAGACTGAAATAATTTATGACAATGACAAACAGATCTACTCCTTTTTTATTTTATCTTTTAGAGTTAAATAATGTTTTTAATCTAATAAGATTGTTTACACCACATTTTATCTATTATCATAATTACTTAGGATCATCTCAAAACAAGTTTTTCCAGGGTTATCACCTCACTTAGAAATCTACAAAAAACACATCATAATATCAAATAAAGGAAAGAATGATACCAAAAATTAAAAAAGGAAATAATTATTAATTGTATTATTTCAAATAAATAATAAAAAAATAATTTATGTTAAAGTTAACATTTCAACATACTATCTTATTTGTTCTCCCACTGACCAATGTGCAACATCAAAAATGTTGGAAAAATTAATCTTATGTTAGTTTAAAGCTTTAATGCAAGATGCCAATTAAATAAAATAAGTTAAAAACATTATTTAAAATCAATATTTTTTAAATATAATGATACACCCATATGAAATCATTTTTAAAAAATAAATAAAATTAAATGAAGATATAGATACTTCTATTTACTCTAATTGTCCCATATTTCAAAAACTTTTATTTTGGTCATTAGAAATGATTACTTAATATATAATAATCAACAAATAATTAGTGACGAAATTACACCAAAAAAAATATTGATGATAAAAATAAAAATACTTGTTAAAAATAATACTTTTTTTATGTTACTTATTAATAAAAATACATTAAACTATAGCATAGAATTTTTAAAATGCAAAAATATTTAATATTTTTAGAATAAAAATCTTTAACTTTTATAAACTAAGTATATTTTTGGTTAGGAAATTGTTAATTATTGTTATACCTTTTAACAAACACAATTATGATTAATTTAAATACATAAATAAAATATAATAATCAATAAGTCTTTTCTGTCATGTACTAAAAGTATCTTAACTTTGGTTTAACTACGTAAAAATAAAACTTCTAGTTTTAATCATCAATAGGACAAATCAGATCGCCAATATTTAATTCATTGTTATTTTTTTTCCTCTTCAATGAAAACTGTGATTTTTTCTGAATCTAAATCAAACAATACATTTTATGTAATCCTCCATCCAGTGATCAAAATTAAAATTCATAAATTGTTATTGATTTTTTCAAATCATTATTATATCACTTACTTTGGTCTTGGATGATATTGTTAAAGGTCTATACTTTGGTTTACATTGAACATCTCTCTTTTTTTGATTTAAATCTCTTCCTATCAGCTGACTAAACTGTATGCTTAAATGACGTCTCAACAAAGTTTTGCTTTGTTGTATGAATAAAATATCAGCTAAAAGCTCAGAAGTAAATCTGTCATCGTATACTATAAGCCCACCATGAACACCTAATTTACAATAAATAATAATTTTATAATGCTATACTAAAAATATTTAAGTATTTATAAGACAATTCAAATTTTTATGGTAAAGCCTCTTTTTGATGTAATTTAAAATTTAAATGATAAATAAAATAACATTGGTTTGAAATAAATCTAGTTTAATAAACATATTTTTTAATTTAATGTTTGATATAATTGTCTATGAAATTAGTTGCTATTTTATTGATAAAACGTAATAATATTAAATACTTACCAGAACCTCTTAAATTTGATGCATATTCAGCCAAATTGACACTACAAAGCCATTCCATTACTCTATGCGTTGTCCATAATGATAAGTTACAATCGTCATCGTTTTTGTTAATATTAGAACGACGAATCAAACATTCAGGATCAAAATTATTCTTTCTCAGCACCTAAGGTATACCGTATATATAATATATCTTGTAAACATTAATTATAAATTTTTATAATCATTTAATTATTTTAATTACCTTAATTCCATATCGAAGACTAGAGAAATGTAGATCTGAATTTCCAAATTGCATCATTAGGAAATCATCTTTGGTTAGTCTATGTAAAAGAGTACCATTAATAGCTGCCTGAGAAAATGGTTCTTTATATTGTGGAAGACCTATGTCATCTAACCATTGTAATACCCAAGATGTATTTAAATATCTTGATTTGGCCAGATATTTGTCTTCGGCTAACAATTTATTTGGATCTTTTTCAAATTGAATTGCTAAAATTAACTTTTTTCTATGTAGCCAATGCTTAAAAAAAAAAAAAAATTAATTAGTTTAATTAAAATATAGAAATATTAAAACACAGTTATAAGTATACAATAAAATATTTTATACAAATATAAATTAATATTTAATAATGTAATCAACACAAATAAATAGACAATTAGTATACTTACGACTGGCCTGATACAAAGTAAATAGTTACAATTTATTAAAATGCGTTAAATTTATAATACTTTAATTAATATTAATATTTGCGTGAAAGTTGTTTAAAAAATAAATATTTATTTATAATGTTTTTTCGTGGCAAATATTATAATTGTAATGTGGTATATATGTTACGGGTAATGTTAACATTTGGATAATTTTGACATTAGTCATATGCTATCATTAACCGCCACAAATATCATGAAATGTTGCCTAATGCTAACATTAACCGGATATTACGGTATTATCCAACAAATTTTAGATTATGTCCTAACAACTTTAAAAGTATTGTATGCATGAGATAAAATAATTTTAAATTATCCAAAATATTAAATATATTTAAGACATAATATTAAACAATGTGAGTTTATTTTTAATAAATTATTTACTAATGATACAAAATTAAATTGAGTATTCTATTTTATATTTTAAATTATTATTTGAAATATTATTTTCAAAAAAAGAATTAAAGTTTTATATTTTATTATTATATGGCATGCTTCCATGACATTTTGAATTGCACAAAATACTAGATGATTTACACTTGTATTGATATTAATAATTTAAAAATTTATTCAAATGAAGAAATTTATTGTCATCTTTCAATTTATTAATTATATTTCAAGTATTTTTCATTTGAAAAATGAGATGAATTATCTTTTTTTTCTCTTTACAATTGCACTTATAAATATGACGTGTGAAAACAGACTAACTACTATAGATTGATTTTGTGTATTGTATAGCATATACAAAATCATTAAGTTATAATAAAAATATTATCCAATTAAGATACTATACCTATCTAAAATACTAGTCCTATTAAATTTTAAATTTATCATTCGAGATAAATTATAAGTTAAGATAAGTTATTAGTCCGGCAGTCTGATGCTTAATTAATGTGCTACTATAGTATAAAGAATACATAACTTTTAACGTTGTTCATTATTCAATGGTTAACATTGAAATTATCTGGATAATGTCTATATTTAATGTTTATAAAAAAATTATTAGAAAAAAGACATGGTTAATGTCAACATCATCCAAACACTAATATTACCAATAACATATACATGTGTTTATTTTTTTAAATAATTTAAATTTATTAAATTATATTTAAAGAATATTATTTGATATATTTTTCAGTTATCAATCATTAAACAGAATAACTTTTTCTTGTTTTGATAATTATTAGATTATATTACAATTGTAACACTACTAACTAGTTTTAATTAAATAAATTGTATTTTCTATCATTAACTTGTTTACTTTTTTTTTAGATTTTTTCTAGCGAGATTATGCTATCATTTATCTATAAAATATTATAATTTAAATTTTATTTAATTTTTAGTGTAATAGTTTAAGAAACTTAACTTAACTGCAGGCTATTTATTTTATTAGTTACTGAATACTGATTATTAAAATAGTTTAATAGTTTATACCCACATGATTTACAAACATAACTTTTTCAACAACAATGTTTTTAACTAATATTTGATGTTAGTATTAACAATTATTTTATCTTACTTTAAACTTAAATTTTTCGTCAATTTCACCAATGGAAGAAGAAATTAATTCTTTTCCAGAAGTAGGCCATAATTTTGATCCTTCTAAAACATAATCAATACCTTGTTCAGCAAACCAATCATGTAATTGTAGACGATTTAACTCACTAAATAGTAAATTTGAACTAAAACATTCAGAGAAAATATATTAATATTTAACATTTATTAATAATTCATATAAATTGTGATTCCTACTTTTGAGAAGAATAAATTTTGGTACTTGAAAAAAGACTTGAATTATTTTCTAAAATTTTTTCATTTTCACAATCGTTTTTTGAATCATCAACTAAATAGTGAGTAAATAATAAAAAAAAAACAACAGAAAACTAAATTAATAATTAGAATATAACACACAAAAAAAAAAAACTAAATTTTTATTTCATATTCTAAATTAGGTAAATGACTATTCTTAAACCTTCAAATAATTACTATCATTATAATTTTTTGTAATAATATTCAAAATAAAAATCAATTATTATAACATAATCATTTATTTTGAATACATTAAGTTACCTAAATTTGGCGCTGAAGAACATTTGTCAAATTGTGATCTTCTATTAATTAAATTTGCACATGATTCAGTAATATCATTTAATAACACATTATTAATATTCTGATTTTCAATTTTCTTTTTTGATATATTGTGCCGAGGCAAACTACAATAGAAACGTGATCCATGGGTTTTTGAACGATGGAACTGAGAGTTCTAAATAAAACAGTAATATTAATTATAATAATAGTTAAACATTGATGCTAAGAATTACCTATAACTTTAACCAGTTTTCACATCAAAGTTAAGTTTTTTATAAGTAAATGTAATATGTAAAAATTGTAATGAAATTAAAACAAATTTAAAATTTAAAATACTAATACAATGTTTAAATAATTTCAATTATCAAAACCTTTAATAAACTGGATCATAAATATTATAATACTTGATATAAATCAATCAATATTACTTAAATAATATTTGAACTTTAAATATTTTCTAAAAAATTGAAAATCTCAATAATATAAAAAGATAAATAGTATTTAAATACAATTATGTATGAAAATCTATTTTAAGTGTAAATGGGTAACATTTGATTATTAATCTATAAAAATTGATCATATGAGATAACATTTAATAATATATTTTTCAAAACTTACCATTACTTCTGAAGTATATGATGATGTCATTGAATTTTGCGTAGTTTGATTATTAATTATCATTTCTTTTAGATCCATGTTTTCTTTGGTTAGCATCACATTTACTAATTTTAAATTAGTAAGCATAGCAATAACTTCAAGTTTTTCAGTTTCTAGTTTTGATTTTAAAATCATTTCCTTCAAAATAATTTAATAATTATATTAAATATTAATAAATAATAATAATAATATTTACCTCATGAAGTCTATTTTCAGCTTTTTTCCTCAATTCATTTTGCTGTAATAGATATTTTTCTAGATGATTTAATTTTCTTAATAGAATATCAACTTGATTATTTAATACGGAAACTTGGAGCTTAAATGACTCTAAATGATCAGAAGGATCATCAGAGTTTTCCTAAACACATAAATAACAAATGTAGATTTTTACATTTATTTAAATATTAACTTTAAAACTTACTTGTTGAATAAAATTGTTTAATACAGTCTGTCCATTTAAATTGGTAGAACATTTTGAATTTGATGTTGGTTCTAAAAATATATATATTCATACTTAGTATACACTATATACAAATTTTAACAATAACTATACAAAATTAAATATTTAGGAAAAATTACAATATAAATGAAACTAACTTATGCAATATTTTACAAAAAAATAATATAATTCATAAGGCACGATAAAAATTTCAAGACTACCTATCTATTATTTGTTGAATAATAAAATATTTAACACTTAAACAGAAATGTTTCATAGTAAGCTAATTTTTGAATTTTTTATAAATTGTACAAAAAGAGTTTGAATTTCAGATTTATAAAATAGTTTATAATATTTATAAATATAATGATTCAATGTTAATATACAATAAATATAATCTGATAAGTCGTAAAATGATTGTGGAATATCTATTTTACTTAATTTATTTTCTTAAAACATGGTTTATTATTAATAGTTAACTATCAATAATAATTCAATAGTTCTTATTGTAACAGTTTACCTATTGAGTTTTAAAATGTTTTCATGTTAAACTAACATTACAGTAAAAAATTATAACAAATAAAATTTAAAACGGTTTTAAATTAAAAATATAAGTCCTTAAAAATTTAGAACAAAAAATTAACTATGGAAATCAGGTGAAAATTTTTTTTCTATATAAAAAATTGTCTAATAGGCCAAAAAGAAATTAATAACATTTTTAGAAACCAATTAGTTTATTTAAGCTACTTAAAATTCAATAATGAATAAATATTTATTTAATTAATATATTACTGCTATAAAATTATCCATGCAAAACATTGATATTACAAATTGATAAAATACTAAGCTACTAAAAGAAATGAATATGCTAATATGCTAAAAAACATTCACAGAAGTGTAAAAACTGTTTTTAATTAAATATATAATAAATGATAATTTAAAATACATTGAATAAAATATTATTTCAAATATAAATGTAAATACTAAACAAATAGTTTAAGTACTTATTAATGCAATAACAGCATCTACTCTATACTAAAATGACAAGTATACTTAATTTTGTAACTAGAATATAAATTAGTTCATTAGTGTGCCTCTTATAAATATTTTTGGTTTAAAATTTTGAATTTAATGAAACAACTATCTAAACATATTACACAATAAAATAAAACAAAATAAAAAATAAAAAATTCATCAAGGAAAAAATATTTAAATCTAAAACAATACGCAACAATTATTATACTACATCAAATATTTTACTTAAATCTCACCAATAGTATGACTTCAGTAGATTGAATTGCCTATCAATCATAATATATGAATATTAATTTCATTATATTTTTATGTTTTAATTAACTGGTTTGCACAAGATCAATCTTGTTAAAGTGTAGTGTCAACCTTCCAAAAGAATGCTACCCAATATTTAATAAACGAAACAAATAAAGATCTCATACCTGATTTTTATAAATTATTTATTTAAATAATTTTTTATGCTACAATAAAACCACATAAAGTAGTAAATATTTATTTATTTTTGTCAAACTAACATATGTTTTACATTTAAGATATTATATTAATTAAAAATAAAGAAATTTGAATGATAAATTGATTATAAGTAATTGTAACTCTTTATGATATATGTGATATTCCTAATAAACTTATTAATAAATAGTTATAAAATTATTGAGTAGTAAATTTCAAAAATCTCTACAGAATTTTCAACTTTTATAATATTATTATCATAACTCATAAATAAATAAACTCCCTTATTAAATAAAACAATTACTGAAGAATAATTTTTATTTGACATTATTTTTTGAGTTTATTTTCATACTTTTCTAGTACTTTACTTTAGTAATAATTAAAAGTATAAAATTGTATCTATTTAGTTAAAATTACAGGTTAATTTTAATTATTAACTAACTTTAATTTAATAATATGGTATTTACACATCCTAAATTAACCAAAGACAATTTACACATAGAAATGCCTAAATATTGTTAAATTTTTTTTTAATATGATTAAGAATATACTAAATCAGGTACTTTTCTGTTATCCCTACTACCTCGCCGATGCCGCGACTACAGAACTAAAGTTTGCTTGATTACTTGTTGCCGCCGTTGCCAACAGTTGTATTATTTTAAAATAATTATGAATCTGTGGAATTTACAAATAATTTTGATGACTTTGTTTTATATTATAATAACTTTTAGACTTTTGCAACTGTAACTGTGATAATTTATTTTTATTTATTTAATATTGTATTTTGACATTTTTTTTTGATAATTTTGACGACTTTGTTTTACATTATAATAACTTTTAGAATTTTGCAACTGTAACTGTGATAATTTATTTATATTTATTTAATCGTAATTTGATGTTTTGTAATAATTTTGATGATTTTATGTTTTATATTATAGTCTATAACTCTCCACTACTGTGATAATTTATGTGATTACTCAAAATAAACATTATACTAATATACATTAAAATATAAATGGCAATTCATGACATGTATTATGTATTAAAATACGGAATATCTGGATAGTACTATAGTAGTCGAGATAACAGAATAGAGAGTCGCGATAGTAGGTATAACAGAAAAGTACCCTAAATCATAACTTACTAGTATTGTTAATATACTAAGTATTAAACTCTATTAAACTAAATTATATTGTATAGTTCTACTAATAAATTCAGTTAATTTATTAAGCTTTAAATTCGATTAATTTTAAGTAGGCATTAAAAATAGTAAACAAGGCATAGGTACAGTTCATAGAAAAGGAATTAAAAAATAATATCATCTAACTAATTATAATTTATATGATAAGACAAATAAAAATTTTGTCCAGCATTATAAAAGATGTCACTTGCTTTCAAGAACAATAGAAACCTAAACTGGGAAAACAGCATAATCATTATACTGATTTGAAAACACTTTGGGTCAATTAGAAATCATTGCTCGATGTTCGACGTCGTCATTTCTTCGACACAACAAAACATTCACCGACTTTTAGATCAACATGACAACATACCTGAAGATATAATACCATCCATTTTTTGTAAAGCTCCTTCCAATAGTTTTATCGCATCAAAATGTGTTTTGCTGAGCTTGATTTCTTCGTCTTGATCGTTGTTCATCATTTTTTTTTTTTTTTTTAGGCAAGTGGCCGCCAATGTCTGTTTATTACATCAAACGAGTACGTTTAAGTTATTGTATTTGTTTATTTTATGGTAAATATTGAAAAAAAAAATAATGATCGTAATAATGTCATTAGTATGTAATGCTATCAGCGGCCTAGTACCGTAGTCATAAAACATAAAACGCCTAGTTTTAAAAATATTTTTTAATTTTACTCGAGCAGCAATCTAATAATTTAATAATTAAATTGTTTAGAATTCATCGACCGTGCCGAAAACGATAGATTTACTTTTAAGATAAGAGTAGTGATAATTTATTTGAAATCACGATCAAAATGTTGATAATATAATATCTTATTATCGTGAATTCTCTATAATCGTGTTTGAAATTTAATATATAAAAGATAACAAATGGCGTGCATTATATTGTGTTCGATTGTCCGTCAAGGGGCAGTAACTTAGAGTAATTATATTACAAATAATATATACAAAAATAATATTGTATTGCAGTGACGTGTTTCTGTTTCTTACCGTCATAGTCTATAATAATAATTATTTTTTTTATTCTTAAATCAGAGCGACATTTAATTTCAAGTCTGGTCGACACGTAGAGTTTGTGTTTTTATGTAAGCAATCATTTATATAGTTCTGCTTGTGATGGAAAGTTAAGTTTTTTATTATTTTTTCGATTTTGTTGACTATTTTACTGTAACACGAAGTGAAGAGGTCTATCATTAACTATCCAAAATAAAAATCGGAGAAGTCTCTCTGCTGTTTAGTCAGAGAGATGGAATAAACAATGACAATGGCCAGTTGGTACTGGATAATAAGCGTTTAGAATTGTAAAATTTGTGTTGTATACTGCACACAAGCATAAAGCCTGGTGATGGACGTGTTCAATTTTGATTTAATTTAAATCATTGTATACGATGAAAAATATTCTAAGTGGTGACGACCTGTCAGCTTATATTTCTAAGGAAATACATTGCGTATCAAAAGAATGTATCACCGACCTTGGAGCGGAAGTTTTTCCGGTTTTATTCTTGTATCCGACGTTCGTACGCTTGATAACAAACGGTTATAGTTATAGAAGTGACTGAAAAATTTAGATTGACTTTTTCAATTATAATTTAATTTTCATTCCGCCATGACGAATCCACAACAATCTTATGTAATAATAGATATTCTAAAGCAAGTATAGAATAGAACTGTTATAGGTACGTCTTGGTTTATTCGGGACTATTACTGATTTTAAAATAGCGTCTCGGTGTTTTGATAAAGAGTTTTAAAATGTCTAATTGTTCCAGAAATGAATTTCAATGATTTATGTTAACACATTATCTTTTATGACAAATTTAAAGAAGAAAAATAATAAAATAATTAATTGATTTGTTCGACTGATAAAATCTATTTTAAAATTAATTTTCAGCTAGGTGATGATAATATTATTGACTAATACATTCTTCTTTTATTCGTTCCAGTGCAAATTGTTTTGGTTACTCAATTCAATTAATATATTTTATTGCTGATCATTGACTTTAGGCCCAAATAATTCATGAAATAAATAATGGTGAAACATTTTAATTATTATGTTTAAGTTCGTGAAATAGTTGAATGTAAGGTGGTTTATTGTAAGTCTTAAAAATGTATGTTTAGCATTAGATAGAAATGTTTTGTAATATGGAAATTTCTTCGTTAATAAATGATATTGGCTCGGCGGAAAAACAGAGCGCAGACTTGCAGTCTCCGGGCTCCGGAGATTAAAAAAAAAAACAGTGGAAGTAAAAAAGCTTTTAAATTAATATAATATAGGTTTATTTTTTACGTAAACTAAAAATTACTGTATCATACTTAGTATTGTTTTAAGGTTATTATATAGATTTTTGTATTATAAAAAGAGGTTTAACAGTTCGAACATTTTGATCCTATAGTCACGTATGTCAGTAATATATGTACGTAATATGTAAATCAATATTCAGTATAATTATATGTATCTTATAACTAAATATGTTTTAATTAAATGTATGTATTTTATGAAATAGTGCAATATCTAAAAATTTGATAGGCAATAATTATATTAATAATGAGTTTTAATTTGAACGTCCTTAATTATTCTAGAGAACAATCAAATATATTTTTATGTTAAAAAATTGCAGTGTACCTACCTACGTAACAAATCAAAATAAATATTATCTCGGCATCTATGTTATAATTCAATTTTAGGTCATTGTTTATTAGTGTTACAAGTATAGTAACATAACTTTGGTTTGTTTATAAACAAACAGCACAACTAATTAAAAATTATAATATATGAATAAAAAAATAAATTACTCACAAATTTTGTTACATTTAAATTGTATTCTAAATTTATACAAATAATAAATCTATACGAAGTAAGTTATATAGTATTCACAATATTATGTATCAATATAATATCTAAAATACTTATTTAACATTATATACTTATAGATGTACTCAGAAGACACGTCACAAGAGTTAAAAGAGATTATATCCTGTCAAAAGGAAAAAATAGGCAAGTTAAATACAAAATTAGTAGAGTTTGATGAAGTGGTTTCTGAAAGAAATAACTTACAAAAACTATACAAACAATTTGAACAGAGTAACGAAGATAGTAACAAAAAATTTTATAAAAAATCGTTCAATGAACTATTAGGAAGATGTGACGTTATATCAAAAAAGTTTAAGAAAGCTGCGGATACAGAATACCAATGGGAACTCAAGTGCAGGAAACTGGAAGATGACAATAATGGCTTAAACCGTCAATTAAGAATTCTGAAATTTAATGAAAACAAATTACAATCAGAGTTTGCAGAAATCGAAACAACTTTGAAATTTGTCCAAAGGGAATTATGTACAACTAAAGTAAATACTTCTTTTTTTGAATTTAAAACGATACAATTATTTATAAAACTGGTATTAGAATACTATAAAAAAACTACTGTATATTGTTTAATTATTTTTATTTATAAAAATCGAAATTTATGAAAAACAAAATATTATATTATATTAATTACAAATACTTACATATTATACAAAGTTCGCCATTTTTGCAGGAACAATGAATTTGGTGCTATTGATTCTGGTATAATATAAGTAAACATATAAATACTTAATAGGTACTTATATAATAAACATAACATTTTTCAATGTGTTTACATATTATTTGTTCTAAATATTTTGATTCATTTATTACCTATGTTGTTACAATTAATTAAATTAACCTAATATTGCTAAATTTGGTACGGCTATTTGGTATGTTTTGTTTGATGTTTTGACTGCAATGATTATCGTTGTCGTGAGGCCAAATAAAAATTTTGAATATGGCGTTTAGCTTAAATTTAGTTTTTCAGTTTTACTAACAGAAATGTTACCAAACTATTATTGTTTTACCTTTAAACCTTTAAAGTCAAATTTATATTTTTTAGTCGGAATTAGAAGAGAAGAACAGTACAATTAATAAATTAAAGACAAAGTTGAAGTGCAACGAACAGGAACTCTATAAAGTTCGCAGTGATGTCGAAGGATGTAAAATTGAATTCAAAAAATTAAATGAGACAAATGGGACATTGAATGTAGATCTAAAATGTACAAAAAAAAGTTTATGTGACACAAAACTATCTGCTACTCGTATGGAGAAACGATTCATGCAAGAACGAGAAAATTTATCAAACGAATTGATAAAAAGCTGTAAAAAAATTAACGACTTGGAGATCCGATACGATGAAGCTAACTGCAAATTAAACGACGAGAAATGTAAATCTAAAAAATTCGCTTCAAAATTAATAGAAATGAATAAAGTAAATGCTAAAAGTAATTTAGAACTAAAAAACCGAATACAAAAATTACAAGAAGAAATTTGTGCAAGGAATAATGATTTATGTTCTTTGAACAAAAAAGTCACGGACTTGCAAAAAGAAAATGAATGTAAATGTATGGAAATAAGCGCACTGAAAAATAAAATCTGTGAAAGAGAAGGTCAACTAAAACAAATGTGTTTATTATCAGAAACAATTGAGCAAATCAAGTGCAATTTTAAAGCTTGTTGTTCAAAGAAATGTGAAACTAAACTTTGTTGCTGTCTAAAAAAGAAATATGAAATTACTTCTTAACCAAAAAAATAAATGCGAAACTGATCCTTGTAGTCCAAAAAAAAAAAAAAAAATAAATAATTCCGATCTGAATTTCTACGACAAATACGAAATATTCATGAAGTCTACCCAAATACGCAAGAGGTGTTAATCAAAATAGAGGGATGGACCTAATGATGATTATGTGTAACATGAAACTAAAAAGTTTGAAATGTGATTTAAAAGACTTACAACTGAGTATTGTTTATATCCAAAGTCTTTTTAAAGTTGTTTGAGTTTTCAATGCCGATAAAATTTTGAGAGCCTTTAAATTTTTAAATTATGATCTATACATTTTTTTAACATACATATATTATTATGTCATTTTATTATTATTGATTTTTGTAAGATACCCATATAATATAGTGTACATTCGCTCCGCTTAGTGTTGGTGAATTATCGAGCAAACCCTTTTACTGTTGAGTTATAAAATTTAGTCGTTAGAATGATTTTCTATTTAATTCATACTCTCGTCGTGTTAACTTATTTTTCTGTCGGATGATTAAATTCCATACTAATAGCAATAAATTCATCGTTACGTTATCATGACCCACCATGTTTTACCACTTAAACCAACAAGGTCACTTATAAGTTATAATTATCCTTAGCTTTGGCTAAAGTTAGGTACCTTAAGAAATATTTTATTATCTACTATATTATATTGCCACACACTTCCTTCATCGTTTCGCCAGGTGGCTGTTGATAATTATGTTTAATTCTATCCAGTTACCGAGCAGTTGTTCCACTACAGAAAAATATTACAATTTAAAAAATATTTAACACAACTTAGTATGTATCAAATTATTTAATAATTTAAAATGTATGTCACTTATATTACTATATACTTAATAATATGCTATATATGTATAAACTTAAATATAATTGATTTTTATTGAATAATTACATAATAATTTATGTACAATTATTTATTGAATATTTTTAATATTATAGTATTTACTTCATAAAAATTGACAATAAATGAATATGATTTTATTAATTTATTATCAATTTCTAATATTTTTACAATAATTATAAACGTAAATAGATTGAACAACAATTAATAATAAATTTGATTAAAAATTAAAAATTATTATTTAATAATAAAGTATTGCTATTGTCATAGGTACACGAGTTATGTGTGGTGGAGGTAGGACATAACTCGATATAATCATAGTAGTACCTCAATTACTTATAAATAAAAAATAAAATTATAATAATCTGTAAAACTAATTACAACTGTTCGTTATATTAAAAGTATAAAAGTAAAATTTAAATTATATATGTTTTTAGTTAGATTGGATCTGTGTAAGGTAGATACATAAAACAATGTATATATTAGATATTACCTACATGGTACGAAATAATGATTGTTGTTATTTACAATTTAATCATACGATGTGAAAATAAGTAAATTATAATATTGTTCAATTACTTGTCATACGTGATTCTAAACGTATTCATATTATTTGTACTTGAAATAATATTAAGAATGAACAGTGTTAAATGTAATATGTACGTAAAAAGTTATCTAATTATATGCCGAAAAAAAAATTATGGTACATATGTATGATCGCAATATTATTCTGCATAATATTACGACTATTATAGTCTTAAGTCTAATTAGTCAAACGGACATTTAATAAGAATATAACCATAATATACCATATAGTTATAATACTGTGTTGTCATAGTTGCATAAAATAAATGCTACAAATAAATAAATTACAATATTGAGCTCTCCAAGTGCTTATTGTATGTGTATACCTACTGTATACGTATATTGCAATAATTGTATATTATAATACGTAGTGTGCATCATGCGCGTATCGTACATTTAATGGCTAATAATCTCATTATATTAATAATAATAACATTCTATAGTGGCACAAGACCGTTTCTGGTCGTCGGATTTCTGGTCATGTATATGTCCATGTCGTGATCGGTCCAGTTATCCGACGTGTCTCCGCCGCAATAATTGTTGAGCGTGTGATGGGAACCGGCGTGACTGTACCTACTGGGCGGTCTGTTTTGCGTTCCATCTCTGGTCCTCGAACGTTGTCTGGGCTTATTGCGTGACGTGTTCGTGCGGCCACTGCCAGGATAACTGATGTGCGACATCCTCTCGGAGACGGCCAACGACTGCCGCGACTGCCTCAATTCTGCCGAACAGATCAATTCGGTTATTATGATTATTATTATTATTGTCGCGAGGATATCGGTCGATCATCCGATGCATCCGTCGACTTACCGGGCCTGGAGTTCACCAGATCGGATGCGTATGCGTTGTTTCCGCCCAAATACCTCATGGAGTTGTTGGAGAAACTGTTTTGCGACTGGCCGTCAGCGACCGAACGCATCTTCGGCGGTTTAGCGCTGAAGTTTGAAACGTTCGAATGTAAGTCTTCGTTGAGTCCTAAAGAAAAATAATTACACCGATTCGTTATGATAAATGCATCTAGTGATTTGAATCTAAGTAGTCGACGCTTTTTGCGCCGTCAAAAATTGTTACGACATTCTCACCTTGTCTGCTATCGGCTACTCGATACATTCGGGATGGATTTAGACTCCGATTGCTGTAGACCGAACCCTGGTCCCAATCCTTGTGACTGTTAAACGCATTTAGGGCGGCCAACGAGGACATTTGGGCTGCGTTTTGTCCGGTGTAACAGTTCGCTGGCAACGTGCCGACCGGGATGCCGTTTTTGCTTGGATGGCAGGACGCTACTGAGTGGTGTAATGTTTGAAGTTTTTTGGCGCGACGCTTACTAGCCGCAATGAACACGACGACTGCGATCAAGACCGTACCGCATATGGCTGCGCTCGCCGCTATCGTTATTCGGTCCATGTTACTCGTCATCGTTACCGCTGTCCGTATTTCTCGGCACTGGCTGTATGGCACCGTGTCCGGTGTGATGGTTATTTCTTCCAGAGATATGACACATACGATGATACATTCCTGCATCAATTGCAATAGTTATTAATTACAGTAACGATACTACTGAGTGCCTATATAACGCGTTTCAGTGCAATCCTGCAACTGATATAGTAATTCTTATCCATTTTTAAGTTTCGATCATTCATTTTATAGGTATCTACTCAATTTTTTGTTACTGGTTACCTAGTTTAGAGATTAATGGTTTTGGTTTAAAAACATATTTTATATTCACATAATCGTAGTAATTACTTATTTGGTACCAATGGTCAATAATACATTTCAAATAAATTTATATTTTATAGAGGTTTTCTTATTTTTATTTTGAATTTATTTTGAGGTTTTAATTTTTTCTCTTACTATTTTTTAACGGTTTTAAGCGCTATCTAAAATTTTTATAACATACTTGCTTATTTTATACTTAAAACAGAGATTTATAGTTATTTACACTATGTTTGGGTAATCACATGCAATTTAATAATCGCTGGTATAACTAATATAATATTATAGTATGTGGTCATTATTTTAAATTAAAATCTATAAAACCACTAATAATTATAATGATTATTAATTTAACTGATATTAGATTATATAGAGGTATCTCCCCAATTTATAACACATTATTACTGGTACAAACAGTTTTATGTCTATTTTTATTTACCTGGTATGGTACGTTTTTAATTTTAAACTCTCGTTCACTGGTTTCGAGAGGCGGACCTTGCTTGAAAGTTCGGTCTCCAAAAAGCCTATATACAACTCTGAATCCCAAGATATTTGCCGTTTCGGAATCCCATTGAATTATAACGGAATTATCTTGCCTGTGAACACTCCTTATGATGACTTCTTGAACTTGTTTTTTAGGGTAAGAACCTAGTATTAGCGGTGGTTTCTGGGACGTCTGTACTGTCTGTGGCCGTGTTATAACTAAATTGGCTTTACGACTTGTGTTTGTTGGTTTAGCCTGAAAAAACATATGTTTTAATGTAAACTATATTTGATTTATCCTTTATGTTATTGGTTACCAAATTTACTAACATTTGTAGAGTTTTGTACAAAATATTTTGTTGTTGTATCAACTGAAACCGTCGTACTTTCCGTAGTTGAAGGAATAGTTCTTGTAGTTTCCATCATTCCAAGTAATTCAGAAGTATTAGTAGTTTTCACAACTTCTACTTCTGCTATTGGAGGATTCTTTTTTAATTTATTTTTTGATGACGGAAATACATCGGGTGAAACAACTGTAGGACTAGCATATCCAACACCAGTTCCAATCTGATGTTGGGAATCTTCATCGTCTTCTTCTATAATAGTGTCTAACACTGTTGACGCATCAGAAGGACTTTGATCATTATCGCATACCATTTCTGTAATTTAAAATATTAATTGTAAAAATAAAAATAATAATGTTTAAGAAACCCATATATTACCTGAAGGATCGATTTTATAGAAATGTTTATTTTTAAGATATGATGGACTAGCACAAAACTGAGGATTTCTTTCTCTGCTGGTCACTTGTAAATCACCGTTTTTAATCCATTCTATTACCCATCGTATCCGACAATCGCATTGTAAATATCGTCCTCCTAAGCTTAACCCACGTAAAGTAGTATTTAGATGTGTAAATGCTTTTTTGGGAATAGTTTCGATAGGATTTCCATCTAATGCTAGTAAGGTTAAAGAAGGATTTGCTAAGAATGCGTCATTTGGTATTTCTTTAATGAGATTAAAGCCAAGATCTAATACTCTCAGTTCTGGTAGCTTACTAATAGCTGTAGTTGGATAATCAGTGAGTAAATTATTGAGCAAACTCAGTGAACTTAGTGTATTTTTGACTCCATCAAACGTGAATTCTCCCAAAGACTGAATTACGTTTCTTTCTAAATTGAGAGCAGTTAAAGCTTCTAAACCTTGAAAAATATGTGCAGAACTTCCTGGTAGCTCACTTAAAATATTTTGTGCTAAATCTAAAAATGCCAAATTTTTTAAACTTTTTATACACTCGGGTAAATATTTCTGATTTGTTCCTTTAAGATTCAAATTCTTTAGACTGTTTTCAAGACCTCTAAATGCATTTTTAGATAATGTAAGGTTGTTATCTGCTAGTTTTATTGTTTGTAAATTTTTTAATGAAGCAAATACATTATCTGGAACTCTTGAAATTCGATTTCTTGAAAGGTCCAATAATGTCAAGTTAATAAGTCCTTCTAAATTGGGTATTTCATCTAATTTATTGTCTTGTAGACTTAAATGTCTTAAATAAATTTCTAATCCTTTAAATGCTGTTGGTGATATTGTGTGTATTTGACAGCCCGATAATTGTAAATTGTGAATTTTAAGATTAGCAAAACTAGAATCATCAATAGTTTTAACTGAACTATTATTTATATAAAGTAAGTCCAGTGTTCCTTGTGAATATTTATCGAGTGTTTGCATTAATACTTCATAATTCACAAGATCACACTGCACGGATAATTCTTGTGCCATATTTGTTGAACATATACAGGACGACTGAAGTTCTGCGGATGATGGATCCGTTTGCCATGGGCATTGTGTCTTTGATTCACTTATGCAAAGACATACTATAAGGCATAATAGCCCAAAATAATCTCTGTAAAAAAAAATTAAAAAAATAAAATAATTTTATGTTTGTATTTTTTGTATGTGTAGGTACTATATTATGTTTTATATTTCTATAATATATAGCATATAAATAATTTTATCATCAATATTGTCAAATACAAAAAAAAAAATTTAATTAATTTGCGCGAATAAAGATTATTACTATTATTGAATATTACATAAACTGTATAAACAAACGCAGCGAGAATTATTGTAATTTTTATAAGTATTTAATGAAAAAGAAATTTGCTTTTTCCCCCGGAATGCGAGGATAAATCTGATTTTGCACAAACAAGAAAGAAAATGGCAATATTATATTTAAGGATATTGCGATCATTAACCAATTATTAATGCGGTACCTACCTATTCTTACTGAGAAATCAAACCAATTGGAAGTTATTTTTATCGTAATAATTGTGTATTGTTATACACTTAATTATTTATTACTTTCACGATGGGTACAATAAAATAAATCGTATTCAAACAACTGTGCAATCGAATTATTCGGTTAGTGGCAACCTTACATTGTTTTATTGAGTATTAGTTATTTTCAATTATTGCAACACTACCTATGAAAATATTGTATAATAGGCAGTATACTACATTTAAGCATTGTCCGGACAATGCCAGTAAATAACTATTCAGTATACACGTTATTATGCATCCTAAATTTGTTATAATATAGGCACCTATGTTATCAAATATTTTCAGTAACAATTAAAATACGGGATGAATACAAAAGTGTATGATTATGAATTATGATGCATACTCCACACAAGTAAGAAGGACCAACACGAATTATTTAAAATTTCAATCAAATAGGTGTGATCTAACAATATTAGAAAATCATATTGAACAATATTCTAAATACAAGTACCTACGAAGTTAGTATAAAACGAACCCGTGACGATGCAATGTAATTTAACGACTGTACCTATGTGTTGATTACTTGGAGTTGGTGTATTCATCAAATACTATATAGGTTACAGCTTACAACACTTACAATTAAACCAGTGTTCTTTTTCTACAAAACAAATATTCTATTTTCGTCTTTCGTCATAGAATCCACCTGGCTCATTAGCGATGTGTTAATAATAATATTTTTTTTTTTAAATTTAAAACAACCAACTAATCATCGAAAACCCAAAGCCTTATTGATTAATAGCAGCAAATTAACAAAGTCTATTTATTAATAAAATACTAACAAATTTTAGTTATTCAACCTTATCATTATAGGTAACCTACCTAATGTTATTGGCCAATCAACAACACCAAAATAAAATATAAAGAGCAAATTTTATAAAAATCATACGAATAATGTCTGTACATTTGTATTCTATGAAAAGACGATGAAATATGTTTAGAGCACCGTGGCGAGTTGAAGTAGAAATGGTATAACGCAAATATTACCTATTTGTAAGTATTAAATAATATTATACCTATTATCATCACATGAAATCAAATAATCAATATAACATAATAATATGTGAAACGTAGTATACCTATAATTTTTAAATTAAAAACATTATCGGTACCTACTATACTAGTACTTACAGAAAAATATGCATGTAGTTAAATGCACATTGTTCAGCTGTATGATTATAATAAATATACGTGTTTATCTATAGTACTATGCATACTTGTACAAATTTTTACTTTAAAATTGTACTAATAATATACCTATAATTAGGGAACGGAATTATATATTATGCACGAAGTACGTAAACTAGAGAAATATGCTTTTAAAATCGCTGTATTATTAAACACGAATTAACATTAAAATATTATGTATCAAGAATATAGAATTAAATATATGAATAAAAAGAGTTTAAATAATTTTAGCAACAAATATAGTATTATATTAATATTGATCGATAATATTTAAAATACATTTTTGAACAATGTGAGTTCTGTTTTTGGGTATCATTGCAGTTGTCCTAGAGATTGATAGTTAAAAGTTAGAATTCATAATAATATATATTATTATCTTGTATTTTAAGCTTAAGTTATAAAAAAATAATATAATTTTATAGTCGATACAAAGACGCAAATGTAAAACTGCTACAGTACTATAGCAGCTGTTATCTATTTATTATATGTACATGGAAACTTACAATATATTATAAGCGTGTCTATGTGTGTGTGTGTGTGTGTGTGTGTGCATAGTTACCGTGCAATTTATAACGGGTAAAAGACGTGTTCATAATACTCTATAGTCTATACTCTATACGTACCTAACTACCTATATTACGAGATATGCGTGCCGGCCAAAGCATGAACAACGATATAGTACCGACGAGGCATGTATTTTATGGATGCCTTCTCTTCCCTCTACGTCGGATAAAGCCACGTTACATTATTATTATTATTATTATTATTATTATTGTTATTAACACACACGGTTATTTGTCTTACGATCGTTTTCGTTTTAATTACTCGTCTCGAAATCACGGTCGCCAAAACCAGTAAACCGGATGACCCGAAAACGGCGCGGTCAAATTATACGGTATATGTTTGACGTATATATTATTTTATTGTATTCGCAAACTTAGTATAATAGGTATAAATGTATAATGTTGGAGCTGTGTACGCCAACCGTGCCGATGTATAAGTTATAAAAAATAAGAATGTGCATTATATTATGTATACAGATATTGTTGTTGTCGTTCTGTGAGATTATAAAATTGCACTTAGATGGATGTTGTAAATTCCATTAGATAACAAAACATACTAGTATATATTATTTAGGATTTTGTTTCATATTGTAATATTTAAATTTTATTCCAATGAATCATAAACTATTTGTAGTAACTATAATCCACTGAATTCAGTGTAGGCGCATCGAATGAGGCGAACTCAGGATTCACATTATAACTATAATGTTAATAAAAATATTCAAATAAAAATCTTTGATTTTATCAACCTTAAGTTATTATAGATAATAAATAATAATTAATATGTGTTATCGTAATTTATTTTGAGATATTTAAATGCAAGTCAATAAAAACATTTTTTTTTTTTTTTTTGTTAATTGTTATGAAATATACTTCTTGTTTAGGATCCCCTAAATACACAACACGCGCGTGAAAATATTAGTTACACCACTAACTTAGTTTAAAAAGTATAATGAAAATGAAACAAAAAATAAGATTACATTAGAAACAATCTTATGTTTTGAATTTCATTCAACACTATTGTATCTCCAGTGACCCGGCAGTTATAATAATATATTTAAGTTTTACAGCGCTCGCTGAAGATCTGATGTATTGTAAGCTTATAACAAACTTTCTACACTATATACTTCGTATCTATTGTTTTGTATAATTTACCTATTTTTTATTCATATAAAAAGGTGATATTTAAACTTTATCTTCTAACAAAATTTTAAGGTGTTGGTTACCTTAATTTTAATTTTAAAATATATTCACTGACGTTTGTCTATGTTCAAAACAAACAAATGCTTCAATACTTGATTTTCAACTGAGGTATCGACAATTATAATAACGATATTTTATATTTGTATGTCTTTCTAAGTAACATAAAAAAGAAGTATCTGCAAGTAAGAAAGATCACATTGAATAATTCAAGCATTCATATGGATGATACAATTCTGCAATAAATTAGACTCGCACACTACTCTGTTATAATATCAATTTACTTGTCACACACAACACACTGACAAGTCACCAAAATATTAATATTTGCTTTTATTTTTTTCTAATACGCTGCCTATCGCAGTCATTTTAACGTGTTAAATTAAATAACCTACTGTTGTATCGTATTTCGATACATTTTTGAACACTGGCTATACCATTGTATATTATTACATTTGTATCGATTTTCTTCCTAACAGATAAAAGATAAAATACAACAGAAAAAATATTAAATAACCTATTTTACTGACACTTATTTTTGACGATATGACCTAAAATTATATATCAATAGTTGAAATTAAATACAAAACTACTCATATTATATACCTAATAATTATTATTAGTAATAATTTCTTTTTTAGCGTAGATACTACAAATTACACCAAAGCTAATAATAACTATTAATTACCACGCTATCAAATATTCAAATGAGTGCGATATTAATTTGTTATTTACACGTTACATTGTGAATTTATGTGTAATGTGAATATAATATACATTTATAGCGTGTAATGTGATATTACATTACTATATAAACAGATGCGCGAAGAACAAAATTAATTATACTTCTTCCTGCAACGGTATAATTTTTATCGTAGATACCTAAATTTGTAATTGTTGTTAAAATATAATAATATTCACATTAATAAGTGGGTTAATCGTGGCGGTGCAGTAAACATAATTCTATAATACATGTGTGTGCAGGCGGAAATTAAATACCCTAGTACACGGACATTTTAGATGTCAGAACTGTAAAATATAATAAACCCAGACACAATTGAACGGACAAATTGGGCAACGGTTAACGAGGACGACTCCCACATCGCGATGCCACCGTGCAATGTACGGCATGTAATACGTCTAATTTATTATCCGACGCATCCTATAATAGTTGGACAACTGCACGAGCGTACCTACAGACTTACAAAAAAGCAACATCACACATGTAAATAATAAAAAGTATGATTGATAGAGGTGTACTCGTTATGAATGTGTTTTTTTATCTTTTCATGAATATATATTATAGTATTATAATACTAGCGAAACTTTGTTTTGCGATAGTAGTGTAAAGCATTTTCCTGTAGTGTCGTCGGTTTAAAACGGAGAAAAAAATTTTAACTTCACTATCAAAAGGCTCGGTCTATTCACTTCTCATTTTAGTTGACTTTGTATATAATATTACATCATTCACTGTTCAGTATTATTTGAAAGTTTAAAACACGAATTTAAATATAAAGCAAAGCTGGGAAAATTAATTATTTTTATTTAATTCGATTAAGTTGCATTAGTAAGAAATTGTTAAAATTTAATTTAATTTTTGGTTAACTAAGTAAATTCAATTTTTTAAACTTTTTAAGTGAAAAACACTTATTTTTTACCAATTCAAAATTATATGGCGATAATACAGTATTGAAATTTTCATCATTAATAAAAATCAATTTACACCGAAGAAAATATGAAATAATTTTTAACATGAAAAATAAAATTTCAATCAGTATACAAAATACAATTAAATAAAATAAAAATAAAAATAAATTAAATTGAATGAAAATCGAATTAGTAATTTTAACGTTAATTCAAAAACAATGAAGTTAAATAAATGGAAACTCTGGATGGAAACTCAAAAGTAACTATAATTATGATAAAAAGTTAAATCAAATCAAATTTTTTTAATTAAACTTCAACTTTTTGACTCGTTAATGGCCAGTTTTGGGTATAACTGGGTACCTATATAGTATAAGAATGGTTTTACGAATATTGTTAATTAGTGTAATAGTTTTTTTTTTCAATCCTTAAATTAGTTAAATGACTTTGATGACTTTCCACTTGTCCCTATCCATTACAGCTACTTTTAGTTCCTTGTAATTGGTTTTTAATTGGTATAATAGTACGAGTCTCTAAATTTTAATTATGATATTGATTATAAATATACATATCTGCAGGTAATCATAACTTACTATCCGTGTCTTATATAATTAAAAGGATGATAGAGGCAGATGCACAGAGAGGTATATTAAATATCGAAATTATCAATATTATTAAAAACAGTCAAAAATAAATTTTGAATTGTCATCACTTTTATACGTATTTTTAATTTTTTCCAGCCCCTAAAACTTCCGAGTCACTGAAAGTAATAAACACAATATTTATGTTATTTTATGTTTATGTTTTATTAATGAATTACCTGGGTAGTATAAAAATAAATGGTATTATATAAACAGCTTATCATTTTTTTTAATATCTGCTATTATTTTTATCGCAATTGATTACGCGTTTTTATTTTTTCGTTAATAATATAATAAAAAGGTGCATTTAGATCCGTTTTTGTCTTGAAAATGACAGTTAATGACCCAATCTTACCTACATTCGTCTGATTTTATGGTTCAATTGACATCATTCACAGACCATAATATTATAATATTTTATTTGTTACCACTTGTCGCGTTATATTATATCTTACGAACTGGCCAATGACGTAATTACTAATTACTCTGATACATTTTATTTCCGGGGTTGCAAAACGATTTTGGTGTTCTTAGTTCTGTCAAACAAAAATATACTGCAAAAGTCAACAGAAAGTTTTGCTTGTTAATATGAATTATTAACATGTTTTTTACACATTACGTCGTTCCGCAGTTTCTACTCTAGGATTCGGTAAAAATGAGCTAAGATACGATTTTTGTTAATGATTTTATTCTTAATCATACAAGTCATATATTATTATGTATAATACATGTAGTTGTCCAATAAACATTATTTATTTATTGAAAGTAAACAACGATTGGCTTTTGACGAATATTACGTGTATATAATATAGAGATTTAGTACACGTGTATAATAATAACAGTAATAAGATAAAAAAATAGAAAATTATAAAAAAATAAGTATAATAAATTAATTAATACCAGACTCGATATAAAAATTAACTAAGTTGTAAAATTAAATTAATATAAACTAAACCATGTATTAGTTTCTATTGGACAATGGAGTATCGCGTGAGAAATTAGATTTTTGGACAGATTCGACTAAATATAGCTATTAAATCTTGTACCGCAAAGAAATGTTCGAATATTCATTTCCTGTACATTTCTTGGTGAATTAATTATTTAATCAGATTCATCAATAATGTTGCTTTGAAGCTTAAAAAGAATAAAAAAAAAAAAAATTAATATTTACGAATGTGCAGTAAATTGCATAGCTTTACATCCCGAATATATTCATTGTTTACTGGAAAAAATACTGTAATGTTTTGAAAATGTGACCTCTTACTATCTGCAACTATTATCTATACCTAAGTATATATGCGGTTGAAAAGTAAGTTTATCCCAAGACCCAACCATTTTAATAAAATAAAAATATATTTGTAGATTTTTGTAAGGTACAAACGTCCTATAATATTTAGATAAGTATTAAAGTTCACAATATTATACAGTTTCAAACGAGTGGCATTATACTTTTGCACTATATAGTATATGTACGTACATTCGTATATGATGTGTAATTTATTATTGTTTAATGATTTATTTTGTACACACAGAATTATGAGTGAAGTTATCCGACGAGTGTTGTATTTTTATTATATTTAAAATATTATTTAGAAACATTTGACATTGTTGTTTTGCACGAGGCGACAGAGTGACTTATTTAAACACAAATCGTGCTCTAAAGTTATATATGTTATTTTATAAATATCCAAAGTTTATTTTTATAGTGTACCTATTAGGTCCTATAGGTTACATAGGGAAATGAGACCTTTAAAAACGGTGTATAGTGTACATGGTATACTCACGATAATAAATAGAATGATTTTTATTGTTATACTTCTTCCTGTATTGCATTAATTTATCAAATAATTGAAAAGTGGACATCATCGGGACGATAACACACACACACATACACATTTATATATAATATGCGTGAATATAAAAACATACCGCGTATGTCGTATGATATGGACAGGTAAGCTGGGCGAGTCAATGACCTAAAACTCTGAGGAATGACGAAGTCGTAACGGTACTCACTTGCCCAGTGTGCTCACGAGAAATGAAACATTCTAATACCCTACCGTTTTTATTATTATTATTATTCTTTAACACTAATGATTTATCCACGCATTTCATTAAAACGTTTTCGAACGCACGCTCAGTGCTCATATAACTTAACTATTATACAATATATAGTCCGAGAATAACACTTCCTCCGACACATCCGACCGAAGACTGGATGATTTTTATTATTTTCATAGCCACGAATGATGATAACATTTTAATACACTGTGTACGTTTACAGTGTCACATTATTGATTTGTGTATAGTAACGTTAAATGTAAAAACAATTACATTTTTCCGCAATTTCTCTAAGGTAGAACATTTACGAAATTTAATAATTTAAAAATGTAACCTAAATCTATAAATTTAAAATTTTTAACTAATGAGAATTATCTGAATTGAAAAATATATACCTGAAATAGAATTGCATACATTTAATGTTTTATATATATGAGATGGTGATGTATTTTTATATTTTAGAAAAAAATGTTTATAATTTTCCGATAGTCGTCAATTTTCTACACACTAGCGTCACTAAATTTTGAAGTAAAACGCATGTAAGTATAACATACCAGGTAGTGTTTATAAAATTCAGTGTTTACTGGTTGTTACGCTGCAATCAAACTACTGTATAATTTATTTAAAAGATTCGATTAATTTTTAATGACATTCTGTATAGTGATGCAACGCGTTTAAACGATTTTTGGTTACAAAGCGTGTACTTAATACAAATTATATAAACATTTATATCGTCTACGAGTTGAAAGGAAAATTAATTTGATCTGTTATTCAACATTCGAAAAGTATAAGTGGCAAGTGTGTATATGTCATGGTATGCGTGTAATCTAGTATAATCTCAATGATAGACTCCTACCGGTTACCGAATATTTTCTTCAAAGACGCATAAACGAAAACTATGTCACTGTCTTCGGATTGCGTGGGTTGTGTACAACGAATAATCTTTTCCTTTTTTTCTTTGTCAAATAACAAAACAAAAAGTGAATAGGTATAATAATATCATACTAGTACCTATGTATACAGTTTGTTGTAGTAAATTTATGTTATTATTGTATAACTAATTGATAACAGGAAAACATAAACTTCACTATTATTGTATTATAAATTATTTTTCTATAAGACGTGCGGCGTTAAGAAATTGGCGAATTGAAGAAATCGTAATGATACTTACGAGAATATAAAACACAGCTATAGTATCTATTGGTTATAATTTCATCTTTTTTAGTTAATACATAATACACATACATAGATATAAATACTCGTAGTATATAGTATACATCTAAAAGCTACATAATTATGGTCATGTGTAGGTTTTATTTTTGATTTTCTATCAGTCTAATAATTGAGTTAAAGTTAAAGTTAAAGTTAAAGTTAGGGAAATGTTCGGTAGATTAAATTGTCAAACCAGAACGAAGGTAAGAAATACCAACTGAAGTAAATGCTATGTAAATAGAATATTGTTATCAAATAAATAATAGTCTTGTATAGTTGAATTGTTGTTATCGGAATTTAAGGGTCGAAAATTATGATACAAAGAGTACTTTAAACGTAATGATTCAGGGAAGTAAATAAAAGTATTGCTGAAATAATAATCAATAATATAATGTACAAAAATAAAATATGTTTGTTTACTCTTAATGTACTAAAAGTAATGGACAGTTTTTAATAAAAGTTATGTTAATACATTTCTTAGTACTAAAAGAAAATGTATGGTTATACAAGTGAATACCTACAATACTTAACGATACTAAATTTATGCTAGCTCTTAAGTATACGTTTAATCTGTGACCAGATTGTTGTGTCTTATTGTGTTATTTTTCAAAAGTCGTATTATAGTAGATATTTTGTATTCCTATTTTTATAATAAACGTAGTTTATTGATTAATCGCTAAAATAATATCATACCTAAAAACAATGTTAAAAAATTATTTTTGATTTAAGTAAAATATTTACAATCTATAAAAAAATAATGCAATTATCAGCAAAAATGTATGATTAAACATTTATAAAGAAGTTAAATGTACGTAATAAAGTTGTTCATTGAAGTTGACTCTATTTCGTGGTTTCATCGTATAAATTTGGAAATTTTAAATTTATTTTAAGATGTTCAAACTATTATTCAGTATGTACATTGTACTCTCTGGTAAGCTTATCTTCAGAGCATCAAACGATTTTTTTTTTTTTAATACTATAAAAGTTATTAGTGACAACAATGTTTCTTAAAATATTATAAATTTTTAACAACCGTATAATATATTTTAGTATTTCTCTTATTAGTTAATAGTTTGTTCACCTACAACATTTATATACATCAAAATATAATATAACATACGTTTTTCGGTACCTACAGATGGATTATACAAACTTTTAACTTCACGAGTTAGTTTGTTCTAAATGATCACTAAATAATTTTAAATACTTTAATAAACATCAAATGGTAAATAAAATGATAACAAAAATGTATTCGAACAATCGTCGGTAATGCAAAAGTATTGTATACATACTACCAACTAATTAAATTCGTTACAATTACTCATAATTTATATAGCTACGTAGTAGGTAGACACACTTTTTATCGTGTGAAAATAAAATATAATATGTATAGTTTAATGGTCAATGAATAATATTACTGCTTAATATGCTGATAAAGACCGTCCAATTATATTTTAAAACAATGTTTTTCATAAGTATAATTATTAAACATATTATATTGTTTCAACACAAATAGTTTGCATTCACGTTATATATAAAACACATACCTCCATAAATAAAAATAAATAGGAAACCTTTATCTAATGTTTTATAGTTTTATACATTTTCGAAATTTTGGACAGCAAGGTAAGTACGTGCGCAAATTAAATTCATGCAAAACAAAATGTATGATGGTACGTGCTACTATGTATAAAATGTAACTAGGTTTACGCGTGACCCAGTAGTAGATAAGTGTACCCATAGTAATAAATAATGATTTTCGTGTATCGATGAATACGTGTTGGCATATACTATTCTAGTCAACAATAATATTATGTTATTATGACGCACTACAGTTTACTCGCATTTAACGAGCTTTCATTATTTATGCGGAATGTGTATTTTCGTTACAATGAAAAATTTCATGATTTAATATAACCGAACGGTCATCGTCGTTTCAAAGACCGTCATGGTGCAAGGCTTACAAAACCTATCAGATATCCACGGAGAAAAGTAAAAAAAAATAAAAATATTTACGCATTTTTTGCCGACTAAATCAAAATATTATAATGCGCATATTATATACATATAAATAAGCGGGTATAATGGCGTTTTCAGTTGCTATATTTTACGACCGATGACACTCCTCAACGGATTATCCGAAAACCAGTATTTCCGCGTCACTAATCGAATAAGTATAGATATGTATTTGTAAATAACTGGCTATCTCTGCAAGATAAGTGTAATATTATACAAAAACCAACTAGTTTTCAAGTTTGTTTAAAGGTTCGCAACACATTGTCACGGCGTGGAGATAAAATCGTGCACGTTGAGTGTTAATGTTTGTGTTGTTGTGTAAAGCTTTTGGTCCCACAAAATTTATTCTAGTAGGATTATAGTATGAATAAAATACATAAAAATAGCATTTATATAGAGTAATTCATCAAGCATACTCACCTCTACTTTTTCATTTAACAACGAATTTATTGAAATTATGATTTTTATGATTTTTAAGGAAGTATACCTGCCTAAGGACAACATTTTGATGTACTTTTATTTTTTATATAATTTATTGCGAAGTATTTTGTAATAATATAAACATTTTTTAAATGAGGACCAATCATTTTTTTGTAAATTTTTGAGCAAAATTGTCACTGTTTCATGGAGTTATATTCTCTATGTTTAAACCTCGTTTTTATATAGCTCAATGCTAAATATGTATTAATAAACACGACAATGCCATATTAGATCTGATCTTTTGTGTCGTTGGGATAATTTTGTTCGTTTTAAAGTGGCATGTAATCGTAAAACCGATTTGGTTCATTTGGAATCTAAAATATAGATTGTTTGTATACACGCGCGTCGCAAATACGCATATTTGTATGTGTTGCCGAAGAATTAATAATTCGATTGTATAAAAAACAAAATAAAAAAAAGGAAATTGATTTGGTGCATCCATTTAAATTCGTTGCACCTATAATACTCACAGCCATAACATTATAGGAGTAGGTACCACATCAACCGCTAAAATCTGTGCGGTTTGGACGTATCAAACATCTCGGCTAATATCGTAATGGCAAATAGAACGAATTTCACCACGCGGTCGCCGGAACGACCGAGAGCTGAATCTCGATCTCGCGAGATAGCCCGACATTACACGCGTAATAATAATAATAAAACGATAAAATATCCTTACATTATACATGTACTGTGATTACCTGTATTAAAAACATTGCACACAAATGGATAATACTATAATAAGAGATATTATAATGTGTGGGTACACACAGAAAACGTTGGTCGGAGGAAATACGCGGCAACGTAGCTATTGTATTATTATTTATAAACCATGTATGTCTAGTCATCGAAAAGTATTATATTATTATATGATGTTATTATGTGCGTTAGAGTGTTAGAACACGACCAAAAAGACCGCCACACTTGCAAAACGAGTGAAAACTAAGATAGTACATAATAATATATATATAGCTATTTATAATAGTACAAAGACCCGGTTAACGCGTATAAAGGTAGTTTCCGTCTTTCCGATTTCAAAGACGAGCGGTTAAATTATATTATAAATATATTATAGGTTTCCTGGTGGCAGCAGTAACACGTTAAAATGTGAATCATATATTTTATGTTTAGGTAACTAGCATTTTACGACTGCGTGCGATGACTGACACGACGGCATCACATTATTGAATGCGATTTATATCATACGACATACACTGTTGGCACTCGCTATCATAAAATATACAATATATTGATACCACGCGTGACAAGGTAAAAATCCGTTTGGGAAAATTGTTTTACCGGGACTCAAACATGTTATGTCCTGGATATGTTTAGTAGTTTGTTTAGGGTTTAAATGCAGAATTGGTAAATTGAGTTTCAAATGACCTTATCTCGGTAAATTGGGTCCCGGAAAAAAAGTAGTAGGTAAGTTGAGTCCTGGAAAAAATGTTAGTATGTTTAATATAGTACGTCAAATTTTATAATTATGGTATAAATTAAAATTTATGTGATTTTTATGATATCATGTTCTTGGTAAAAGCTTAAATGATAAAGATTTAACAAATTTAAATTAGATTATTATATTAATAGTTTATTTTGTCTCATTTGTTCCCTAAGTGTTGTTCGATATCGATCGTAATTTTTTTTTTTTTTGTTTTGTGCTTTGTAATTTTATATGCGTCTCTAATAGTTTGTTAACAACATTAAAAATATTAGGATGAGAGCTTTAAAAGCGGTTATGCGGAGAAACGTATTCACAAAATATTTTTATTTATGCGGAGTTACGGTGCATCTGTTTATAGCTGGAACCCAACTTATAATTGTATTTAAATATAATATTCTTTTTTTTTTAAATTATATATTTTCAATATATTATTAGTTATTAGTTATAACTATCTAATTAATTGAAAGAATATTTTTCTATATTAAGAATAACCAAATAAAACATTTACCATGACTTTATTATCCAGTAAATATTCAGGGGAGGGGGGTGTATGACATAGTTATTGGAGATAAACCATCTCTTCTCAAACACCCACTTAATCGCGTCAATATACTTGTTGTAATATCTATAATGAATTGGAAAAAAAGAAGGAAGATGCAAACGTGTAAAAAAAATGTGTGTACCTGAATATTTAAATGTCTTATTGATTTAGGGTATAATTAAAAAGAGTATGAATAAATATTAAAAAAAAAAAAAAGGAAATTCATACCCTTGATTCAAGCACTGAATTAATAATATGACAATAACCACGCTATCGCCGTTGGGTTGAGTTTGAGATGCGAATAAATGATAAATCACGTCGACGAGTAAAACTAGGAGATATTGACCGACGTACGAACGGTTCGTACTTCTATTATATCTGCGCACGCACGTATCAATTTTCCACAACGACACTATCACGTGGCTGAATAAATTATAACAACAATACGCTCTTAAATTGCGCCCGTGGAATTTATGATGGATGGCGCGATAATATATAAGTCTGACACGTGCCACACGTTTGATATTTTAATAATATATTATTTCTGTTCTGGCGATGGTGAGAGGTCAGAAATTTATAAAGTTTATAAAATACGTCGTGAAGGTATCAAGAAATGCTTTAGTTATATATTATTTTATACTATCATAGTGTCTAATGAAATAGGCTACAGAAGAGTCAGCACCGGATCTAGGGGGGGGGGGCAATCCGGGGCACGTGCCCCGAATACTATTCATAAAGGGGCGCAAATTTTTAATTATGTAATAAGTAAAAAAAAAAAAAGGTTATTGATATAGAAGGACGCCAATTTCATATTTTGCCCCGGGTTAAAAAAATGTTAGATCCGGCACTGAGAAGAGTGAACAGCTTTTTCCTGTGGAAAGTGATGAACAGTATAATATTTTATTGATGATAATAATTAAATACCTACAAATAAAAATAATGTGCTTGGTATTATTAGTAATTAGTCATTTAATTATTTTGGAAGTAATTAATCATGTATGAAAGTAAAAATAAGGTAGCTAATTTTTATAGTTACAATTATTATCATTTTTTTTTTCGTAGATATCTGTATAAAAATATAATAGCTATAACTTAGCGTTTAGACATAATATTTAATATCTATTCTATAAATATTATTATTTACTTATGCAATTTGATTTAACAGAACAAGTTGAATAGACAAATAATTTAAATAATATAAAGAGCCCAATTTACAATATTGTCAATAAAACTAATTTGAAGAATTTCTAAAAAATATTTTGGTTGTCAGTTTGTGATCAATAGGTTTATATAATAGCCTTGAGTAATTCATTTTTATATATTTCCTGTTCACGTAAGAAAATCAATATAAAACAATAAATGTTATATTATACGGGATAATTATTTTTCCCATATGTATAACGATAACCTTAAACACAAATTTTATAAATACCCATCCACTGTCAGATAATTATTTGAAATAAGCACTGATTATAATTATAATATTATACTATATAGCAACCAAAGTGTTCAATAGCATTTCGTTTTAAAAATTGTACATTTTTAAATTTTAATTGATCAAGTACTTCTCTATTGCTGATATTTTTGGTAGAGTTCAATTACATTCGTAATTGTATTGTTAATTTTTAATTTATTCACCTCTTCCATCTACATGTATTTTTATTCATTTTTAGAAATATCAAAAATTTGACTTGATCAAAAAATGTCTATTACATTTTCTTATGATATAGGCGTATAAAAAAATATACTAGTCTATCAAAAAATAAATAATATTCATTGAGTACAATAACTGAAAAATCGAAACATGGTAAATTATAAGATTTTTTCAAGATATTAGCGTAGCGTTTAAGATTCAACCTAGAACAAATGTTTGATGTAAGTATTCGCCTCAATAATAATAAAAAAAAAATAATAAAATTTTTAATTAACAAAGTTACAGAAAATTATATCATATAAAACCTTTATCATAGGTAATTAATAAAATAAAAATATAAACAAAATTGTTTAAAGATTAGGTATTTAGTTTTCTCCTATGTACTCGCTGGTAAATTAAGTTAATTTAAATTATAGGACAAATATGAATAATTAAGCAATTAAAACATAATTTTTATTTTAGGATGTTTTATTAATAACATAAGCACTCAGATTACCTCCCCTCAACGGGTACTAATAAATTATGTAGATTTAAAATATTGTACATGACCACTTACAAACACGAACGTAAATAACAGGTGATTAAAACTATTCAAAGATAAATTAATAATTTAATACTTTCCTTCGTAAACTGCAGAATAGTTGCTGAAAGTAAAAGAGTAAAGTAACTGACAGGTAATTGAACAAGTAGTTATAGATTTTATATTGTCTAATAGTTGTTATATATATAGAAATATAGAATAAATCGGTTTTGCGTGTCGGCGAAGTGGGTGGTGATGATAATAGTTGTCAAGCTTATATTATCGTAGGTACGTCATCATTACACCTTCACGTGTAAGTAGGTATTTATTGTTTCGTAGTCCGCGGTTGACATAAATATTTTTTTTTAATAGAATACTCTTATAATTAATATAGTTACGTTACTAAAGGTAACTTTACATTATATAGTACAGCAATAATAGTTTATGCCAGAAAACGAATTCAGTGAAATAAATTTAAGTACCTCATCGGTTACCTACATAAAGTATACATATTATATTAATGTGTGATTCACCAAACATGACCAACCTCTTTTTCTCTCTCAATAGTGAACTCATTGAAAATCTGATAAAATTTTTTTTTATTAAGTACTTAAGAGTGATTTGTGGAGATAAAAAACTTCTGTTTTTTTAAATGAGAAGCTTACTTTTTTTACAATTAGTAAATTATTTAGCTAGTATTATAGTAATTATTTTGACTCTTTAAAAAAAATAAAAATAAAAAATCGAATAAGTAATTTTTGATCTATTTGAATTTATGTACTAAGAATGATATATTTATGATGATGGATTTAGAAAATATAGGACTATAGTAATTTGAAAATTTTGGTAAATTTATATTGGTTTTTTAATATTTATAATTTATAATAATTGTCCAAATATGATAAATACTATATCCAATATAATGCCTAATTTATAGTTTTAAGAATTTTTATCATTAATACGTACTATTTTAATTAATGTAAAACGACTCATTAAAATTTTAATATCAGGTAGGTACATCAAAATTGAAAAAAAAAATTATGAATAATTAACTGTAGAAATGGGGTTTTCACTTGAAAAATTTAAATTTATATCTCCATGACACTTTTTGAATAATAATCTCGATAATTTAAAAATGTGGTCTTTAAGTATATTTAAGAATTCAAAAATTCAGAATTTGAATAAATCCGTTATATTAAATGAAAGAAGAAGGGGGGTGAACATGTATGGTTGTGAATCAACTTACATATAACAAATGATACTGCAATGAAATTACCACATACCTAAATATTAAGTGTGAATATTATTTTGTTATAAGTTATAATGATATACCGTTATAAATAGACGTGCGCGAAGACCACCTGTGCCGCATTTTTGTCACGCCGTCAATTTGTCGCCGTTCAACACAGTTCACGGAAATGAAACCGTCGTAATATAATAATATTATAATAATCGATACTACTCGAGTTCCGCCAATTTATCGGTTTTCACTAGTCCAATCAGCCGGTAAAGTGTTCGACAACATGTCAAAAACGTTCGAGCTGTCGCCGGCGAAGCGAACGTTGTTATTATATGTATATAGATAGGTACTGGTTAACAGCAGGTATCGTTTTTTTAAGCAAATATCGTTTATTATGTATTTGTATGGGCGGAAAATCGGTTATGTCAAGTATTGTTATTTTGTATCACACATATGCAATCAGTTCGTAAATGTATTTATTAAAATATATATGATGTGAGTATAATAATATAATGTAACGTTATGTGTATTTTAAGTAGAGAACATATTTCGCTAGATTTGTATAATTTATAAAATTAAATTATTCAAACAAATATTGATGGAGTTGTTAGTAATAAGTAATAACAACGAGAAATTATAGGCGTAGTCGTTGGATTAGATATTATAGTAAATATAGTTTGTCAATAAGGTGTTGCAGTAGGTATACGATATTTGTTGACGAAAAACATAAATTAAATAAAAATGGAATATCATATTTATAGACTTTGTGACTTTTTTTCAGTTCAATTTTTCCCATTCAAGTATTTCAAATCATTGCTTTGGCTAATATATCGAACATTGTGAAATAGATTTTTTGATGTATGACTGAAACGAACAATAGGAAACTATAAATCAAATTATTTACTATCAATAAATTTTATAAATATTGTCATTAAACAGATTTCAATAATACTAATAAAAAACTTTCGATTTGAAATTGTCTTTTATTTGTTTACTCAGAATTTATTTTTATATGTTATGGTTCTTTAAAAGTTTTAAAAATATTACTTATTATTATTAATCCTTTAAACTTAGGATTGAAATATTCAAGTTTTCTCCTAACGAAATAAAACGATTACATAAAAGTAATAAGGAAAACGGAGAGAAGCTTAAATATAATCGTACTGCAGCCTTATCATAATATTATTGCACATAAGTACGTTTAGGTATAGTATAGTAATGTATCGTAATGTTAAACGTAAAAAGTTAATAACGTTTAAATTTCTCCCAACGTTAAGCCGTACAATTTCTTCGTTTTTTGAACTCTGCTCTTACCTAATAAATCTGTACTCATTTCTTGACTCAAAAGTTAAAACATAATAATATATCATTTTGATTCGTGGCGATAAGCGTATGTTATGTGCACTTCAGTACACGACTTACATGGCGAAGCTACGTATAATATTAACACTATAATATGTTAATACTATATGGTTTACGACGATTTGTGGTCAGACACTCAGCAATAATGTATATATCCGCATCCAGACATATACAATCACTTAACCACTAAGTTTGATATGTTAAGAGGTCTTTTACGTAGTGTTTATTTTGATTCATTGTTTTTATTTGCAATCATTTTTTTTAAGCATTATCTATTGTTTCGTATAAAAAATCACGATCACATAGACATTTGTTCAACGCTCGGCGCTAGATGATGACCTATATTCTATGCCCATAAGTTGTCAGTAGCGTACTCAGAAGTTTCTTAAGCAGGTTTGCCCAATACTCGATAATTAGATTATTTATATTTTGGCTTAACTTATTATACTTTATAACTAACAGATGTATTTGAGTAATCATATCCTAATTATCCTCTTTATAATTACTTTTCTGCATTCTTTTATTATTACTTTTATTACATTTATTATATTCTAATATGTTATACAAGAACATCAACATCCATGAATTATATTGGATTATTTTAACCTAAATTTATTGTTTGATTTTAATTAAATTGAATTTCTTATATACTCACAGGTTTTTTATATTTTTCTTGTGCATTTTGATCTTTGGATGATTATATGAGCTAATGAACAAGTTCCTGAAACGAAACAAAAATACTTGTTAGATATATATTTTACTTATTTGAGTGGTCAATTAGATATTTACAATACATTTCATACCCTTGTGTCCTGTAAATTTTAATAAAGAATTTAATTTATCTATACAATTGTATCGGTTTTTAAAACCATTGTACTTGTAGGTCAATGCAATAAATTATAAATCTCTACTGACATTATAGTAATAGAAATTTCTAAATTTGGTAAAAGGAAAAAGTGCTGCGTTTTTTAATTTAATTAAAACATTTTTATGTGCTTTATTAATTTAAAACTTTTTGCTGTTCATAGCTTATGAAAGTCTAAACAATTATTATTATTTTGATCTGCAGATATTATGGCCTGTTGGTTGTGACTGATACCAAATTGCAAGTGGTACCACCCATACAGTAAATTAAGTTTAATTTGAAATAATAATATAATAAACTATATTTATAACTTTCAACGAGTATTATAGATGTTGATTAAACTTATTTAATATTTATTTGTTTTATTTCGTATACCTTACGTAAATAATTTTACTATATTGTAAACAGTGAACAACTTCACTCGCACACCACATGTTTTTTAGCTGCTAATTAATAATTGAATATACAAATATTATTTAGTTTCTATTTTTAAAAGTTTCAAAATATAAAACAAAAAAAAATATAAAAAAAAACACCCATTTGTAATAATAATTGCATTAATTATTAAGTGCTTAAAATATTCTTTTGAAAATTACAACAACACATTAAATCAGATGTACCTACAGTAAATAAAAATTTACATTCTTATTCTGTAATTCCATAGTATAAGTAAGTGTACTGTGAATACTTTATTCGTGTATCGGAAGCCATATAGCTAGGTATACTACTAATAGCTATTCCTATACAAAACACCTGTTACTTATATTTTATGTACCTACTTATAAGCTATTATACGACATTCGTGTAGAGCATAAAGAAAAGTCTACAATTGTTTTATCTGAGATCTTATGGAAAAAAATTAATTATTTCGTTATTTTTTTTTTTTTTACAATCAAACAGGATTAAAAAATAAAAAATTACTCGTGACTAGATTTATATTGTAAGGCATTGTATGTATACAAATATAACATTTTCTCTACATAATATTATTGTGTTTCTATCTCCAAGTATTATTTTATCACGAACTTGTTATTAATAAATGGAATAATTAGGTAACATTGTATGCAATTATTGAGTAACAAGATAAAGTATTATCTACTTACCTATCAATTTAAAGTGACTTTACAAAATCAAAATTAAAACTTCATAGAATAAATATTTATATTCTATAAATATACATTGTATGGTTAAACTTGAATTCCTCAATGTGGAATAGAGTTCTCTGGTAAAAATTATATACTTATTAGACATTTATACTCATTACACACACAACACATATTGATTAGCAGGTAGATATTTAATTTTTAACAGGAAATCGCATTGCACAGTATTTCTGTTTTCTTGAAAAAAAGTATACTTAATTTTTACTTTTAAGGTAAAGAATTTACAGTACTTATTCAGTATTCTATCAAGTCATTTTACTCATACTACAATGATTTTTTCTAATCTAAATATGTATGCTGTTAAGGAAAAGTCTTATTTAACAAAATTGAATTGTAAATTTGTTGATATCACCCACAATCGTACTATGCAGTTACAATAGCTAATAGCATTAGATCTTTACTGTAATTTTCGTGTTTTATGCAGAGAAAAAAGTAAATATCACTAGAAAAAATGATTAAAGAAATTATAATGTATCACATATTATATGATGAATAGGTTTACATACAAACACTTGCCAATTTTAATTACTCTATTTAACTAGACTATTCCCTAGATCAATATTATTTTAATGATATTCTTATCGTGTATGATGTATAATATGTAGATAGATATATTCATATGTTTGTTTAATGGTCTATGCCACTAAATACAATTATTATATTGGGATACTTTTTAATGTTATGTAAGAATAAGGATGAACTTTTTTTAAATGATTACTATCCTTGTTTATAATAAACTGTTAGGCAGTTGATGTTTTTAAAAATCTTATTGTACTTGAATTAGTTTTTGAATTATGAAATATTTTATATACTATAAGGATTACAACTCATAAAAACAGGCTTAAAATATGTAAATACGGTAATTTTGGTTTTAAATTTACAGTAATTAATACAAATCAATCAACATTTTATTATTTTTAAGGTTTTTCAAATATAATAATTGCTGGAATAAGATTAGGTCATGTTGATATACATTACTTTGTATTTTATGTAAAACTATAATTATTTATCCTTGTATTAAATTAAATAGACATTCGAGATTCGTACTAGACGTTTTTCTTGTATTAAAAATAAAGTTTATTTTTTAAAATTTCTAAAATTATATACAATTATTATAGTTAATGAACCATAAATAAACAAAAAAATTTATCGTTTTTCATAAGCTAATAAATTTCTGTGTAAAGAGTTTCTTTTAATGGAAAATTTAAAAAATTGGTTTTGAGATACACATCCTCTAGTATAAGATTACTTAAGCGCCAATTTTCAGAACCATGAATACAAATAGACTTGGTTGGATTGTTTATATACACACATACATTACTTTTAAATTCTATCTTATTTTTCAGTTTAATTTCAGTTTTGCGGTTTTAGTGGTCAGAAAAACCTACATAAGTTCATTTAAGCTATTAAAAAAACATAATGTGTGGTTCGAATTTAACACGACGATAATGCATAATAGATATGTCATAATATGAGCACAAATATTATATGGTGATGAGATTACGAAACAGCCACAAGATTAAAATCTTAATTATTTTTAATCAAATTTATTTGTTATTAAAAATAAATGTTACATTAAACATCAGATAAAATATATAAGGGTGTCAGCAGAAATATAAAGGAGGGGAAAGTAAAAAGTAAAGAAAATAATACGTCATGTTATGTATTTTGTTATTTATAAACGTTAATACTAACTGAAATAACGGTGAGTATGGCCCCCCGACACCGCCTTTCGGGAGCTCTTTGATATGCAACAATAAACCATCTTAAAATCAAGAAATATACCGCAAGTTCATAAAATTAATTAGTTTGCACAAAAATCTATAAATATTTCATTCGTGAAATCATACTTAACTGCAAATTTAATAAACTAAAACAAAAAAAAATACATTCATTGTTCTGCTTAGAATCCAAGAGCTCTATGTAAAATAACTAATAAGTAATACATTTAGAGCCATAGAAAATATTATTACTATTCTCAATATGACATATTATAGCTATCGAGTACGCATTGGCATTGGTAGTGGTAGTAGCGATATAGTTGTTGAGAACACAAACGTTTTCGTCCAAAAATCGCATAACATAAAATAAAATATATTACACATTTTGGTTTGACCGGAAAGTGACTCGGCCGAAAACAGATTAGTGTAGGTAATAGGTATACGATTTCGGTTGAAAAGGGTCTCGCTCGTTTCAGAGGTGCAGTAATATACTAATATATTTGCGGATAATAATGACGTCAATGATTATTGTAATGTTATCAACTTAACCCACATGTAAAATAATAATAATAAATGTACGTGTGGCACTGCTAACCCGCGGCCCACATGACCAAACGATCAGACGACTGCACCTGCTCCGCGTGAATCAACAGTTATACTTGGCGTATGAAATAATATTACAATGTGTAGTATATTTTGCACATTATGTAGTCGGAATTCCTTTTCGAACGAGACTCGCGTATACAATATAATACGACGTGTTTGTTGCCTCGTTGGTATACGAACAACGCTATAAAAATTGTATTATAAAATTGTGAATCGTCAATTATTCTTTTGCCGGGGCGTTATAACAGAGCATCGCGTTTAATGGACAGGTTGTAGAATTAAAAACTAAAACAAACTGCCCATAAAAATCGAGTTCAAGAAATAAAAAACGCGTAATTAAAAATAATATTTATTTTACGGAGGTTATTTGTTTTTTTTTTATGTTATAATAATAACAGTAAACCAAATATAATTTTAATAATATTTATTACCTTTTTTTTTTGTTTGTTTCTAATGAACTACTTTTGTAAAAACATCAAAAACAATCAAACTTGAACGCCATAACGGTTATAAATTTTACTTATTTTCCTATATAGACATGTAGTATTTATAAACCTATATATATATCTTCTGGCAACATTAATTTGATCCAACACCTTAAAAAGCAAATTATTTTAAAATATAATATACGATGCGATCCTAATACGTATAATATAACGACACCTATGATTCAATAAATAAACATGGGTGAACGAACGGAGAAGACGTTGAATGTCAATGCTTAGGTAATGGAAGCATTAAGCATTGATGATCATTATAATAATAACGACGTGATGAACGCTATAATGCGAATGAACTTATAGTCATCGACCTTGGATAGTTAGACGCCCTTCACTGTATTATAATATGTGTATAAATAGTAGTGCGGAGATATAATGTTATACGATATAAACCGTTATATATTATAGAATACTAAATAATGATAATAATCGAACAGCGACGAAAACGAGACTGTAAATCATAACGAAATCGATAGGTAACAGCCTCGAACTCTGTAACTTGAACGCCCATTACATTTTTCCGATTGTGATAAATCATTTACGACAGTAAGTATTATTTATATGATATAGTTCGCGAAAACTTCAATGATTATCCAATTATCGATAAATATAGTATCGTATTATTTGATTTTACTCTTGATTTTTATTTTCATAAAACATTGAATATAACTCGTGTAAGTAGGTATTTTCTTTTACACGCAATATTTAATAAGTAATAATAATTACAATATTATAAATGTCTGTGCAAAATTAGAGGTATCTAAAAACCTTAAGTGTTGTACTCTTGAAGCTCATGATCAGGCTACATTCTCTTAATCCGAGTTCAATTATTACATCCAATTGATAGATTAAATCTTTTGGATACGAGATTGCATATTTTACGTATTAAGTGTTTATACGTAATATACGTTTAATACATTTACTTGGCTCTATAATTTTTTATATAAAATTCTTATTCTCTAATCCAATTATGGATATACACATATATATATATAGTATATAATAATAATATGTAAGTATAAAATAATAATATGTCAATTGTATTGAAAAAATGTTCTAAAAAAGCAGCGAGGATAAAATGGATGATGACCTGATTTTTCTCTATGTAAAACTTGCAAATCTTTGCTTTATATCTATGATTTGTTATATCAAACGAAAACGAAGAGTGAAATATTATTAAGGTGTGGTATATAGATGATTTTTTAAAAATATGAATTTTATTTTGAGGGTCTTATATAATTTAATATACTTTCAAATTAAAAAAACAACACACGATTGCTAACGGCTGATTTTTTTCTGTTTATCCCAAAATTTATCTCAAACGGTTTTATATGATTATAGATTTAGGTGATTCTGAACCTATACCTGCAGCCATATTGTATAATCTATTATCACGAACAATTATATTTTATAAAATACATTCGATTTGGCAATTTTCTTTTTTCTCATAAGAACAACCATAATAGATAATTATGTTCCTTATAATAAAGTACTCAGACGGTATGTGAAACGGTTTTGAAACAATCGTGTACGCAGTCGTGTGATTAAAATGTAATAGATTACCAATCGGTTTGGTATACCGATTTCATATTTTAAAATGTTAAAAATGAAAAAAAAAAGTATAACCAATAACGGTTAAGAGGACGCCAAACTCACATTTATTTTTTCCGTTTTATAATTTAAGATCAAATGAAAATAACGTATGTGTATATAATTACGGTTAAAATATTAAAATGTAATAATGATTTGTTTTTATTTATAATTTTAACCATAAAATCAATACCAATTAAGTATAATATTATTTCAGTGTAGCGTAATCGTATCATTTAATATGATAAAATTAATCGCTCAGTAATATACCGCGATTGATTAGAGGATTCGATCCGGTCTGTGTTTTAGAATAGATCAATTTTATATCATTTTTATCAACTATCCTATTCGTCGAAAAACTTATTTGAATTTACAACGAAGTGTGCTTAAAAACGAATTTTATAATTTTTTGAAATTACGCTCATAAAATTAGGCATTTACATTTTGAATATCAAGCATTTTAAAATGTAAATAATATTGAAATGAAAAAAATAAATAAATATTTAAAAAGAAAGAAAAACGTTTTCAAGTAAATTTAACGATGAACTCGAATATATATTCAGAAAATTTATCAAATAATTAATATATTGATAAATACCACGATTGAAAAACGATTGATACTTTTGACCAAAAAAGAAACACAAAATAATTAATATTCATGTAATGCGTAATTGATATGTGCGTGCACGTATAGGAGCAATCCGATATTTCTTTTACACACAGTCACTCACTTTAGAAACTTAGGGAGATTTCGGTAATCATCAAAATTTATATGTATATGTTTATCCAAAGATAATGTAGGCAAAATAAAAAGATAAAATAAAAACTAATAAAATATCTGTTAATTCATTGGCATAAATAATTGTATTATCTGCACAGGGCTGATAAAATTCGTCCATGTATCAATATTTGAAGACATAGGTAATAGGTTATAATATAGGACATAATATATTTTATTTTTTTTTCATAACGAACGTCCGTTTTGCATTTTTCGTCGCTATTCTCAGTTTCGAGTCTTGGCAGAACTTATAAATTATAATATTAGTTACCAGTTAATCAAACACAATGGGCTATGTCGGTGTACGGATCTTAATCACGTCCTACAAATGACCTACCTCTTTCCGCACGACGAATATTCGGAATGCCGATCGTATCGATTTTTATTTATACCACAATATATATATTATTCAGTCGTATATGCCACGGCCGTGATATAAGGTTGGGTTTCAATTTTAGTTGATACGTGTTGTGGACGGGTGTGCAAACCGTTTGCAAACATTAAAATTCTGTGTGTTAAATAAGTTTGTTTTTATTTTTCGTAGGTATAGGTTCATAATCGTGGATATTTAATACAAACGCACATACTATAAGGGCACTATCACCAGGACACGTACAGACTGCGTTTGGACTTGTATATCATGTAGGTATTATTATTATTATAAAATGCTATAAAATAATACGTACGACACATTACATTTTATGTACCCGTACGAGAAAAATTCCGCAACATGGGAGGGTTTCGGTCAGCGGTGGTCGTCCGTAACGCGATTAGATTGCCGTCGGCGCCGAAACCGACAGACGAACTACGCACACATGTTACAAAGACTGCGAATTCGCCGACGCCGACGCACCCTCCGTCGGCAGCCACCGTGAACAATAATATTCGTTTCTGCGAGTAACGATAAAATAAATCGTAATATGTTCTCACGTGAGTTGGGCGTGACTGTCGGCGGGAAGCAGGAATGTAAAATCCGAAGTATATATAGTAATATCATCCTGTACGTAAGATACAATAATACATATAGGTATATACGAGTATACACAAACAGCGTATAAAATATAACACCGTCACCACTCGCCCGGCGTGTTAATTGTGTACAATATAGGTATATAATATGTACATATAGCAGCTATGGGTCGAGTGGCGCCGGTGTGGAAAAAAAATCGTCTATATGCGACGTTGGGGCTTATTGAAAAACTGACCACCTCTTGATTACACTTTATGACGACCACTTCTTATAAATGGCATTCGCATACCTCCATCAGTCTTTCGAGTTGTTTGTTATGGAGTAAATTTTTTTTTTTTTTAAACGAGTAAAACCATTTTATTTCAACTTCATTTATGTTGTGTGTATGCGATGTACGAGTAATGTTAACATTTGGATAATATCGACATTAGCCGGACGAAATCAACACTACATAGCCATATAATATTTCGGTTAATGTGTAATAATTCTGCGCTTATAAATATAAAATATCAACATTATCCGTGGACGTTAACCCGCCAATAGCAGATAATGTTTAAAGTCATGTAGTAAATATGTTACTATGCGAGTGTACGTAAGTTTTTTTAGTATTTTGTGCAATTCGAAATGTCATGGTAGCATGCGCTATGTTATAATAAAATATAATAACATTTTAAGTCTACTTTTAAAACAAACTCTTGTTTACGCAGTGGCGTAGAGGACTTGAAAAGGGCATCAATCTGGTATAATATTATATTGTCTCCATTTACAAACAAAATAAATGGTATTTGCTTTAATATTCGGGTGAATTAACCTATTAAATAATACGAAGATAAGAACATTATCTAGAGCAATTTATAGGTTTTTTTTTTCAAGTCAAGATTTTATGAGTTATTATAGTTTTAAAATTAAAAACCAATAAGTCTACGAAGTACCCTTTGCACCTCTAAATCTTATAATATTAATTTATTACCACAATTTATTTCGGAGGTAGGACGTTTTACATCTTTTATAGTAGACTATTTACAATTAATTGAATACCATACTAATGCATGTGATTTAGGCCATTTGGCAGTTGGCAATAGTTATACATTTTGTCTATGTCATTCTTCGCATTATATAAATATATTGCAGTAGTAATATGTCTCGTTCCATGTGTAAATTTTTTTAAATATTGTCAAAATATTAGAATGTTCTGTGAAAATTAGTAATTTGACTTTCAAAATAATTATATAAATTGTCTCCTAAGGCGTATAAATTGAGTCGAAATTTCAGGGTTTTGACAAACAAAAAAACTAACCGTATAAATAATATAAATTATGCTGTAATGTCGTCTTCAAGTGTGTACTTATAAATAAATATATTCATTCAAACAATAGAAATAGCTGTATTATATGCTGTACTATTCTAGCGTGATCGAGAACACTGTTGCCATGAAGTATTTATTTTTAGTAAAACCTTATACGTTTATGATGGAATTTTTTTTCTGTCTAAAATAAACTAAATGCCTTTAAAAAAACGTGGTGTAGACATAGGTTGATAAATTAGTATACAGTTATTACTTAATAGACAATCGACTTAAATTATAACTTTACATTTTACACTATACAATTGTAAAATTACTATATATTTCAGCTTCTTTTTCCCCCTATTGAACCTCGTGTCACGAGTAAATTTAAATATAATTATTTCTACGCACGGACATAAACAGTTTAAAAAAAAAAAAATGAATTTTTTAACTAGTTATAGGTATACGTGTGAAATTCATTTTAAAATAAGTCTTACATGTTGGTATTATTCGAGAGTATCTTGATGTGTTCTATGTTTGTGAATTATATATATATTGATACATAAAAAATACCGGTTCGTAGTTTTTTAAGTTGTTTCCTATTCGAAATGAAGACGTTAACATATTATATTGTTGTATAGTAATTTATTCACGAAGAAAATACAAACACTCAATTTGTTGTATTTTCGTTTCTATAAAAGTCGCCGCAGTCATCATTGTCGTTGTCGTGTAGCGGTATCTATAATTAGTACAAACCATACTAGGATTCATACCTAACATTGATAATAGTTTTACGATATATTTAAAAAAATTATTTTTTTCTTTAATCGTTTTAATCGTAAATATAATTTACTGAATACCTATAAACTACCTACGCATTATAATACAACTATCTATCTTCGTTCATGTATTTTAAGTTATTCTGCAGCCAAACTAAAATATTTGCAACGTGAATATCGTTGATCACGTGCGTTGAAGTCACCGAAATGAATATTGCAATGTTCAATACAAAATATTGACCGAGTGACGATATATATAATATATTGCGGTCAGGGATAAGCATAATATCTTAGATAAAAAAAAATTCTATCTCCTGTCTTTTGACATTTTTAATTGTATACAAATAATTTTTTTTTTTTTTTTTTGCTGTAAATTATACCTTTTTTATTTTATGTGAAGATATAGTAGACGCGTAAAAATAATTTTTTTAGAAATTAAATAAAAAAATATAAAAAAAAAAAATATGATTTGGAATTACACAAATTTAAAAGAATTTGCACTTTGTAGTGTATTGAAATCTATATAGTATGAAAATAAATAAACTATGCCTACTTAAAAAATTAAACAATTATGTGTATGCATAATATTGTTTAGGTATAAACGTATAAATTAACTCAGATTATGGTAGCAGTGGAAATTAGTTCCGAAACCCAAACATCTTAGGGACTCTTTTTCTCAGTAGGTCTAGTACATACAAGAGAGTAGTTTTACATTTTAGTTATTTTACTTATTACAATAATTGTTTAAAAAAAATTATATTGCATTTTATAGTACCTTAAGATAAAAAAAAAAAACAGAAGCATAAAAGTATCTAGTATTTTTTCAAAATGTATTGAATTCATATTTTATACTTAAATGATATTTTTCAGGTATAATTTTATTCTTGCTTATACCTTATCGTTGATAAGTAAATATTATTATTATATATACGATATACTTATTAGTTATTATATAGTAGTCTAAATACGGTCTTCTAATTATTCTGTTGATTAAACAAATGATTATACAGTTTTACGTCACATATATATATAATACAGTATATGTATGTCTATAATATTATATAGTTTTTAGACATTCAGTACTAGCATTTGTACAATTAGAGTAATTAGACAATAAAACATCATTAGAAAAATATTATAATATTATGCATACGTTTAACACAATTGTTTCTATTTCTATTTACCTACTTTTCTATTATAGGTACACCTTGTATTCATTTTTGTCTATGGTTTTTTTGTTCATCGTTAAATAACAACTAATCCGTCATATTATATAGCTATATAAACATAGAAATAAACATTTATACACGTGTACATATTATGATATATATATATTTACAGTAGTTAATTAATTTATCATGGTGGCGTACGTGTTCCTATAATACCTTATTCAATACAATGTACACAATATTTTACCAACATTGAACACTTTCCTCTCATTTAATCTCAAAAAAGTGTGTGTCTAAACGACTATAAACTAGTTAATCCAAATATTGTTCACGCGGAGACAGGATTGTAGGTATACATATACATATACGTATCTATTACATAACGGTAACTGTCATTCAATACGTAATAAGTAATAACGTTATTCCGTCGGCCAGTGAATAACCTATACAGGACACATGACTTATATACAAATGTATTTATTTTATATTTTGTAATTACAACAAACGATATAATAATATAACAAATAGTACGCTAGCTATAAAGTTTCGTTACCTACCTACTATACATATTATACATATTACGAGCTATTATCTGTATTATGTTTGTACGCAAGGTGGTTTTTTCGTGTAATTATTTCCCTATCGGATATTGAGGAGGACTCATATAGGTACGCGTGTCCGCAATCAGTACGATATAATTTGTATTCTTTTTGAATAATGTTTCCTAAAGGAGAAAAAAACGTCGAAACTTCAACAAATATTCAAAATAATGAATACAAAATATGTATAGTATATTAAAATATGTAAAAAGTTACACATTACACTGAAAATATTATTTTAATCTCTAGTTTTTGTAAGTAATATGAAGTTAAAATTACCGAGTTACGAAATAATATCTCCATACAAAACAATGTATTTATCATTAAGTGTACGACAAGGTGACTAACGTGGATTTAATAATTTGTTTAAAAACTAATAAGTATTCACCTTCTCGTAGTATGCACCTTGGTTATTACATACTAATAATGTTTGAATTATAAACTTTACCGTGAATAATAGAACTACATAATTATTAAAACAATCCATTTCCCATTCAATACTGAAAATTATAATAATATATTAACAAAAAATATACGACTTAAATTAGGAAGGTACTTGTGTTTTCAAACTAAAGACATCAAATTCCATAAAACCATGAGAACAGATGTTTCCCAGGAATTATAAAATTACGTTAATTATTGTTGTAAGCAGTTTTGTAGCATTATGTTTGACTCTTGAACAAGAATTTTAACCTAAAATGACCTTGTATTTTTTTTAAATAAATACGAACCTTTTTCAAATTATTTCAAATATCAGTGTCCATCTTTTAAATACACATATATTATCTATTAACTTTAAGTTAGATTACTTAGGTACCTATTGGAAATTTATTTTAATTAACTATTCTGATGGAATCGTGCAATTTAAGTAGATAGTTTAATTGAAATCTATTCAATAAGAACATGTTATATACTATAATGTACACCAAAATTATATTAGAAGGTATTTTCGGAAACAACGAAACTGATTTGTCATTTAGGAAGAAAAAATAATATATTTAAATATAGGTTGATATGATAATGTGAGAAAATCATAGTACCTACACAATGTCTAGTCTTCTAATGAATGGAAAAAACCGAATAATTAAAAATTAGGTTACCTACTTTAAATATAAATTGCCAAGCAGCTAAAACCTGTGCAGTTATTATTAACCTTAAGTATAAAAATGTTTAAGTTATGTATAATAAAATAAACAATTGTTGGACTATACATAGTTCATATTCCAACAATGTTATATTATAAATCTAAGCATAAAAGATCATAAATCGTATCAAGTTTACAAATTCAATTAAACAGTTTTAGTATAAGATGATAGTATTGATAAAAGATAATAAATAAGTCGAGTCAATAATAAAATTATAGTTTTGAATACAAACGAAACTTATTAAAATCTTCAGTTATATTGAAAACTATATTTTAAAAAAAATGAAATTTTTATCACTAATAATAATTGCATGTTTATTAAATTTTTAAAAAAATGCAAAAAAGTATTATTCGAAATAAAGCATGTTGGTTACAAAGATAATCATTTTTCATGTATACATATTTTTTTTTAAATATCTACGAGTATAGTATTATTCAAAGAAGTTAGCAAGTCATAGTAGGTATATATTAATATATTATGATGATTGATGATTGATGACAAATTGAAAAAGAAATTTATCGTGACGATAATAATATTATGATGTGTACCTTATCACAAAGACGGTTTGAGAATACAATATTGTTGATGCTGTGCTCCACCAATACGTATATTAATAGGTTGGTGACTGGTTTAAAATTTACTTAACGTAACGTATAATTTTAATTTCAATAGAGCAAACAATGATAATAGTGGTAGAAATGTGTTTGCTTATTAAAGTTAAGAGTTATTTTTATTACAAATTCCACTAAAGGAGTGAGATGGGTAACTGTGTGTCTTATACCACTTAATACACTATAATACTATCTAACCATCCACACAGTTGGGTGTTACACGATACGTGTTCGTAGCGGTATAACTGAGCTAGCCTAGTTATAGGATTCAGAGTGCACCCCAAGTCTTTAAGCAATTTTCAGGGTGTTGTGTATACAAATATCTATTATTCGACATGATATTATATTATTACCGTATACGTTACTACCCCATGCAAAGCGCGTTAGCAAATATTAAGTATATTATTACTCAACATAACCCCGTTGTAAAATAAACGTCATTAAATAACACGCGGCAAAGCCAAATGTCGACCGTGTTGTGGAAATAAAACGAAAGAAGAACTCACTTTTGAATATGCGGTGGACGATGGACACGGTTTTGTCATCTTTACAAAACGTGTGTCGGATAACCACGCCGATCGGGGTGCGCCCAGTCACAGACGCCGAGCCGGAAAAGTTCCTATGGAGACACTGTTGACGGGCGGACAGGCAGGTAGGTATGAAATGTCAGTACTCGAAAGATCGAGTGCTTGCAAATTCGTTGGTTTGCAATGATATTGTATGCGGCTGTAACACGGACACCGGTGAAAACGTGCTGAGAAAAGAGTTAAGCAAAAACAGCACTGTGGTCGACACGGCGATATCGGTGGTCCGACAGTCGGTGTAGGCGATGCTAAGTCAATCGACTCGGGTAGGCACCTTGTGCGTGTGTGTGTGCATTTGATAACCGACAACTGACTTGGCGGTTCACGGGTCGCCGGTCTCGCGGAAAGACGGTTAGATACTGACGACTGCTGCGGCGGCGGCGACGGCGGCCGGTCGGCCTGCTACTTCTATGTTGTTATTATATTCTCGTCCTTGTTCTTGGCGGGGAGACAGTCGGCAGCCGGGACGTATACCTATACGTATAATATATTACATATATTTTACTTGCAGCAGCCTGCCACGCCGTTGTATATACGCGTACGTATAATACTAGTGTGTTTGCCCCGCGGAGAGAACAGTCGAGCAGTATACATGCAGCAGGTACCTATATAATAACGCAATCGTATACAATAATAATAATAATAGTAATAATATTGTGTACCCGCAGAGTACACAATATAATAATATCATAGTGGTGGTCAATGCACTTCGGGTTTTGTGCCGCGAGTTCAGCCCGATACAACGTAGGTACGGGTATGCGCGCGCGGTGTAAATATCTGTACCCGCCGTGAGTGTTTGTTTAGTACGCGCATTAGACACACACATACACAACACGAATTATGAATATAAAATAATATTGAATTATAGTTTTCGACGAAACAGCGAATTGTGTGGGCGTTCGATCGCAAAAACATAAAAACACAATTTCGTAAATTTTTACTATAATTAACCATGATATTACTATGTATGTGTGTTTTAGATACCTGTGTGGCAATATATATTATATTTTGGTTGAAATTCCACTACGTTATGAATCGCATCTTATATAAGCGATTGGACTTTTTAGCATTTTTTTCTGACGATGATAAGCGATTTACATTAAGTATAGGGTTAATCTGTGTAAATATTCTCAAAGTCTTAAAAACATAATATTGTCTTCATAATAAGGCGTAAGTATATTTTAGTTAGGGAGTATCCAATGGGGTGACGAGAGTGTCATCATCACCCACTGCTTTTTGGTTTTTTATTTGTCTGTCTATTTCACATCTTTTATATTGTTAAGATGAAAATTCATGTTTTCAATATTTTCTTCTGAGTGACGTACAATATAAGTTAAGTTGATTGGCGACAATAAAATAGATAAATCACATTAACCGCTATCATAGAGTGATTTACCCCAAGATGATATTAATAACTAATAAGTAATAACATGCGCATAATATACAAATCTTTATTACGCGTGATTAATGAAATACATATAATTATAATAAACTAGGACTTATGGGTAAATGGAAGAATATAAATTTGGTTATGACGTGGTCTGAGTAAAAGATGCATATATCCCTCCCGCTTTTTGAAAAAACTGAGAAATCCACTTTATTTTAGTAAATCACTTAATAATATTTATACACAAAGCTAATATATTATTAACAAAATATATATAGACAAATAAATTAAATTGTATATAAATAGCAATTTAAATTTGCTAATATTCTTTTAAACATTATACCCGATGAAATTTTTTTTTTAATCTTGAACCAAATTCGGTGCAAATTACACCTCTTTATTATTATGGGTGTACACGCCTATATCTTCTTGCTATGTATAATATAATTAATAGGTGTACTGCAGTAGCATACTATTATTGTTTAGTATTCGCGTTGTGTTCTTAGCGGAGAGCGTAAATATTTTACTACCCAAACGGTAAACGATGAAAAAGAACGGACGTGACAAGAATATCGTGGTTTTACGTTTTCATCGACCGGTAGAGGTTTTCACGTTTAGTTTGTTTATTTTCACATTATGGTTAATATCGTTTTTAAAATAAATAAATCGACGATAGTTGATTTACGTCTTATTCGTTATTCGTATTACATTATATCAATCGGATGATTGCATTCAATAGATTGTGTTGGGCATAGATAGGCACTTCTGTAGATTTACGCTGAAACCGCGATGCACACTAGAATAAATAAAAAATTGTAATTATATTCTATAGTTAAGATTTAAGATCGATAAATTTGCAGATAATTGGTGGACCTATATAAATGTGTTCAATTCATAAAAAAAAAAAAAAAAAAATAGTTATAAAAGATAAACAAATTATTATTGGACACTAATGTGTCATAAAGGTGTTTATATCACTGTACATTTTATACTAAATTAGCAGTAAATATTACAATGTTACAATTATTTACATTACTTCTTTTTTGCAAGAATATTATCATTGTTGTCCTCTGAAATTTTTTTATAAAATATTCTGTTTTTTTTTTCTTGCAGGTTCTTTAGTTCTTGTATATGTGGGTCAAGATGAATTTTAATTTATGCGTGCGTAGAATAATTAGGCATGATAATTGTGTAACGTTATTCGAGTGTTATAAAATTAAGTAGGTATATAATTTTATTGTCTGAAAATGTATGCATCTTATTGAACTCAATAATGCAACTATGAACGATTCTGTATAAGATACGTACCTACGAACTTCGGTAATAAAGCGTTATTGTAAAACTACAGTAATTTATACAATGGAAATTAATAATATACATTATAGCATTTACTAATGATAAAGATAAGCAAAATAAACCATCCTACATTAAATATATTTTATATTATACCAAACATAAAAATATAAATAATTATCTATAATAATAGTACAATGTATATTTTAAAATTTAAGCCGTTACGCAATACAAATTAAAAAAAAAAATTAAATGAATATTAGTTTTAAATAAACCTATTTAATATTATTCATTTATACCTACTTATAGGCAATATTATTGATCTGATAGGGTAAGCTATGTTAAATGATTAATATTAATACAGATTTAAAATATATTTATTGTAACACATCTAATAGTTGTTTTTTTTAATAATTAATTTTTATATTACCTGCAATTTTAAAGATTAGGCAGTAGGTATCTATACTGAAGAATAAAAATAGGAACTAGTTTGGGGACTTTAACGCCTAAACAAAATGCTTATTAAGAACTTAATTATTAACGAATTACAGCATTTAAACATCATTACTTACTGAAACATCTATAATCTTAATCTATTTTATTATAGTTATAAGTCATTTTATAATATTACAATATTTATTGAAATAAAATATTTTTTCATCCAGCATATATGGGTATAGTTTTTTTTTTAAATTATACTTATTTTAAAATTTTATAGTGCATATTTCACTTATTTTTAGTGTATAAATGCATGCATATTTAAGACTATTTTAGTGCATGAAATTTACAGCTCTACTTATAACCTTCGTCTTTGATGTTTTTTAATTGTCAAGAATAAAAAATAAAATTACTAACTAACTTATACAAACATGTTAAAAATAAATATTTTTAATCTTTTTGATTATTGTACCTATAATATATTTTGAAAAATACATAAGCTAAAAAATTGTAACAAAATCTTGAAACTACCATAAAAAAAATAAATAGTTAAACTTAATATCACAGTAAAAGTAAAACACGTTATACTATATAGTTTTAATTCTTCCATAAACAGTTGATTATAGTTACAATCAAGTAACTATATTAAATTTAAGTGGAATAAAGTTTGGTGATACCTAAGACATTATAATAACTTGATGCTGCAGTAATTATGTAATATTTAAATCTTCCGATCTAGGATATTATCAACTAAAATGTTTTTAGTTTTGTACAAGTTACATGTTAATAATTTCTTTTCGGTACCTAGATACAAGATAGTTATGTTATATACATACGATTTATAGATATTTTTATATATAGAGTGATCCACTAAACACGCTCAATATCTTTTTTCTTCAATAAGGCAGTTATTTAAAATCTGATTATACGCATTCTTAAATATATTTAATGGCTACCTATATTATTAAATTCTTGAGACTTTTTGAACAACATAATTAATATTATTTATATTATAGTGTTCTGTACTCCTGTGGAAATCCACACTTTTATTTTTCAAATAATAAACCTTCTTTTTCTATTATAAATTATTTATTTTTTAAATTTTGACGTATTAAAATAAAAATACAAAAGAGTGATTTTTAAGATATTTAACTCAATGCACTAAGAAAAAAATGATAATACATCCATGATAACAGGTTTAGTATCCACTTATAGCAATATTGTGGTATTTTAGACATTTTAGTAATTAATACTCATATTTATCCATCAACATGAATTATGATTTGTAAAAATGGCCCAAATATAATAAATACTAGATTCAATATTGTATATATTTAATATTTTTATACAACTATTTTAAAGGATTTATATCCTTAATGTAGACATTTGAATAACCGACAAACTACTTGTCAACATTTTTAATTATTATGTACATTAAAATTTGTTGAGTTCTCATTTGAAAAATAGAAATTTGTATCATCACAGAATATTTCCTAAGAATAGTACAAAAATATCTAGAATATATGAAAACATGATTTTTAAACGTGTTTACAAATCAAAAAAATTAAAATTTAAATAAATGTATTAATAAATGAAAAAAATTAGGGTGTTTATGTTTGGTGAATTATTGCTCTGTATGGTATCATAGTAATATCTATACACACATTAAATAAACACTATCCGATGACGCGGCGCGCGCTGTATTTTTTGTACAAAAGACAATAGCGGCATCGTAATTACGAGCAGCTAGTGGTTACTGATTACCTACTATTATACGTATTATGAAGCTATAATATTATGTACATAGCTATCGTGTTATTATTCAATGCCTATATTTAATATGTAAACATAACTATGGTCTGATGTACAATATACAGGCACATAAATATATCTTTCTTGGGATTTGGACGGCGCATCACCCGTGGGAGAAATGCTCGACACGCCTATCATATTCACCAGCCCCGGGTTTTTTGACAACGTGCACTGTCTCGATAGACAATACCATTTGTAATACAATTCTGCAACAGTATAATATTATAGATAGGTAAAATATCATGATAAAATAATAGACTTTTGTTATTAGGTAATATTATCGAAAAATGTGAGCGTTTTGAAAGCCAGCCAAAGGCTACTGCATACATTTTTACACATACGTACATACAAAAAAAAAGTATTATTTGGCTATAAAGTAAAGCTATAATGGTTAAATACTTTTTTGTATGAAAATTCTATTTCATAATTGAAAAAAAAAAAATAATGTGGCCTTATATTAATTATAGGTAGTAAGATATTTGATATTGTAACGCTAAAAATAATATACAATACATAATGCATACTTTGAAAAGTACATTTGTACATTTTTTCATTTTATTTAATATTTTAAAATGAAAACTAAAAATTTGTAGCAATAGGAGAAAAATTCGTTTATTTAGGAACGCCAAGCACACTCTTTGAAAATGTTGATCAGGGTTAAACACGTACTTGGATCAAGATCGGATTAAAATATGTATGGCATTAAGAGAGTAATTCTTATTTAACGTGTCGTGGATATGGACTTAAGGTGTCGTAAAATTTTTTAATAATAATTATAGATATATTTTTTGAAGTTTAAAATTGCAAAAATTACAATAAGTGTTTAAACAGTTTTAAAAGCTAATAACGTGTAACATTTGTGATCCGTATGTATTTAGGTTTATTGTTCAATCAATTTTAATAATTTTTTAAGCTACTTATTTGCTAAAGAAATAATTTGTAAAAATAAAAAAATGTTTTAACAAATACAATTTTGAGTTCATGTTGAAAAAATATAAGCAATTATTGACAAGTACTTAGCATAACATTGTATTAATGAGAACTATATAGGATATCTAAACTTTTAGAAAAAAAAGTCCAACTAAAATATTGAAAATAAAATTTGTCGAGAATAAATGAAAATAGAAAAGTAATTTAGTAGATTAGTATTTCAAATATAGATTATGAGTAACTAAATTAATTGTATAAAAATATCGAGTTCTATGGCACACCTAGTCACACCTATTAGTTTTTTTTATTCACTTAATTTGTATTTTATTTATTTTCTAAGTGGATCGATAAATGTTTTGGTTATAAAATTTGTATGTACAATTTAAAGTAGAAAAAATATTTCAAATTTTAATTTTAGCTTGTTTGAAATAAAGTGAACTTAGTTAATAGTTTTAGGAGGTTAAAATACTTGTTCAGTACTTTTCAATATCATCAGAGAAAAAAATAAATAAAAAACTGGAATTTGTACAAAATAAAAATAAAAGTGTATTTAGTTATAACTTATAAGTTAATAATACTTGTCTAGTTACATAATGGAAGTTTATAATCGGATTTTTTTTTTACCTATACATAGATTATCCATAGAGTTTTAGTAAATACTCAATGATATCGTTGGTAAAAAAAAAATAAGTTGAAAATATTAGTGTCTTAAAAATTTTTAGACATTGGAATTTCTAACTTTCAAGATATTTTTTATTTGAAAATTGTATATTTTTCAATGCTAAAGTGTGAAAAAGATGAAACTTGTACTAAATGCCATTGTATATTTTTTAGGTATGATTTATATAATATTGATATTAGACGTCCTATGTTAATTTATTAAATTATTAAAGTTATTATAGTTATATGATAGTTGTTGAATTTATAGAATATGGCAAAATTAAAACAATGAAAAAATATAATTTTATTTATTATTCCTGTAACAGAGAAAATATTTTTGTAGATACAATGAACAAATGTACACCTATATACGTCTCCAGTAAAAATGTTGATGAAAACACGCGTTTGACATTCAAAAATAATATATAATTCATAAACTTAGCCATTTTTTTTGAAATTTAAAAATGTTCAGTATCAAAATGATTTTGAAATTAAGTGAAATTCAATTTTCAGGTTAACACGTTGACATGGTTTTTGAATAGGGAGACCTATGATAAAAAAAAAAAAAAACTAGACAATAGGTATTTGAACGAGTCATGGAAGTAGAACAAATAAATACCAATATTTTTTTTGTATGTATAACAGTTGTGTCTCGAAATGTGTCTCGTAATAAATATTAAAAAATACTGAACTATAATAAAATCTACTTGTTTTGAAAATGAAACTTTGTTCACCATTCTGTGTATCATTCAGAAAGTAAATTTAAACGAGATTCTAGATTTCTTAAAGCAATTAATGTTGCCTTTGTCTATTGGTAGTATAACTTAGTCATGGCCACAAACAACGACAATAGTATTTTAAGTAGAGGGTTGATCAGAGCCATATATATTGAAAAATATAGGCAAATAATCTACCTAGAGAGATTTTTATGTTAATTAAAGATATATTTGAAGAGGAAGAACTATGCCATTAAAATACGAGGATATTTTGAGATTAATGGATATCATTCTTTTGGTAATGTTTGTTATACAATATTCGTAACGTTTTTGTTAAAATAATTATTTTTCGTTTTTTTTAAATTTAAATTTAAATTTAATATACATTCATTATACATAGACCTTATCATTAATGAAATATACTGGAAACCTATCATGCAAAGTGACTTCTCTTTAAAAAAAAAGAAAAGTCTATGTGTTAGTCATTTCAACTAGGATATTTTAATCCTTGAATATTGAATATAGAGTATTTTGTCTTTAGATAATTTAACCCGATACCATGCATGGTAATTTTACAACAACAAGATTGAATAAAATTTTAAATATCATCATAGAAAGACAATAATAATTGGCAATAAAGTAACCCCCGCGTCATCCCTAAAAAAAAATTGACACGCGATCGATGTTTATCGTAAGAGAAACGGCGTGTACAAAGTTTGCGTGTTTGTGCTGAGAGTGCTCTCATAAAGATGCCACTATTATACATAAAAGATTTTATATAATATATATGAGAATAATTTCTTTTTTTTAAAGATATTACGTACATGCAATGACCGTTGGAATGTATATACCACTTAAAACAATGCTGGCGCACGCCTATGTACAATATAACATATAATATACGCGTACCTTATAGCGATATAATAAGCGTACTTATATATTATTATTACGGCTCGCTTTATTCAATAAATTAGCGCACGCGTATAAGCATACCCATTATCCTTTGTTCGAATATGTGTACTTAATACTTATCGTGGAAGACAAAAAAATCCGGAACGAACACGCATCTCCCAATGGACACATACATATATTGTAGTGGTAGCAGTAGGGTCGTGTTATTTTATTGTATGCGTAACAACGGATTGAAAGAAAAAAATAAGAAAAATGCAAAAAAAGAAAAAAGTAAACGACGAGCGAACGAGATTGCCGAATGATGTTGGCTGATTAGGTTTTCTCGTCGTGTTGTGTAAATTGTTGGCTATTATATTGTACAAGGTAATTCTTATTTATCATCATAAACAGACATTTCATCTGTAAGAAAATATGTTTTTAAAACCTTTCTTTTTGTCCTAAATATATTTTAAAGTGTTTACATGGCATAAAATTTATGAAAAAGCATTATAATTAATATTATTTATTATTATTGTCGTTTTTAAGAGAATTTAGGTTTTTTTTTTTTTACCAATACTTGATCAGTATTAGGCTGCATTTTTCGAGTACAACTGTATTGTGATTATTCGATACGTATACCTACAAGATATTTTATTTTGATTTTTAGCAATTTTTAATATATTATTTGTATTTATTTTTCACAAATTGTATAATGTGTATAGTTTTTAATTTTTTTAAATTTCTATAGTTCTAGTAATTAGGAAAGTACACATTTTATAACCTATAATTTTGAAGTCTCGACTATTTATAGGTTTAAACTGTAATAGTAATTTAAAATATAAATCGAATTAAATCAAGATAATAATTAATAGGTAATACATTTTTAAAATTAATTTATGAACTGTAGCGCTCTTTCGGTCTATTTTTTTTTTTTTAACTTTGTATGGAGTTACAATATTTAAGCCTTATAATCTCAACTAATATTTTACTAGTGGTAAAATATTAATTTTATATAAAAAAATTCTTAAAATAATTTATTTTTTTTTTCGAGATATGAAATCGATTTAAAAAAGTAAGGAACTTAGGTATCAGCTGACCAATCTTCATTCCAGAAATTTCAAATTTTAAATTATTATTTATTTTATATATTATTGAGTATTATAATATTTATTTTATATTTATATTAGTTATACGAATTTATAGCTATTATTGCTGACTTCATACATTTTCATAATATTGTTGAGCTAGAAAGGCCGTACTTATTATTGTTATTATGTATAATTGTTCATTAATTGTTTCCCAGTAACTAAATTCGCTATTGGAAATCAATCGTTTGTATATTTGTGTGTCACTGTAAATATATTATTTATTATTAATTGCTCATATTTCTTACCAAAAGGCAAAAATATATACACACATACACACTTACACACGCATCACAAATACATAGTCTTAACAATATACATTACGTACTTCGATAATATTTGCCTGGTATACCCGACCATTGCTGTTCAAACTACTCACCATTACATATTTAACTATTTCGTCATTATTTTAAGTTCTAGATATTAATGGTGCACTAGATGCACATTAAGCAGTTGATGTCCGGGTACGCGTTTATCGTCTTATGCTCCCGGCCTGTACATAATATGTTGTTTTGTAAATATTTTAAATATGTAAAAACAAAAAATGATAAATGAATCGGTATGTATAAATATAGAATGGCATATGTAATAATATCCGGAATATACGAAAACCAGTTGACATTTCTCCCGGGTTTTATTTATACCTATATTAGAATATATATATAGACAGTCCAAAGTCGTGAGGATTATTGCTCGTGTTTCACCGCGAAAATAAATCCACTTTGGTTGTAAGCTTTACAGTCATTGTTATATCGGTGGTGGTTAGGACAGCACGACTCCGAGACAATAGTGTGTCATCGTCGGTTTATTATTACTCGGTTGGCCTCTTTAACTGTGAAAAGTTTTGACAACATTACAAAATTTACTTTAAAAAATGTATAAATCTTAAAACCATATCATTCAAGCATTAAAATATTAAAATACTTTTTACAATAATTGTAAAAACTTCAATCGTTGAAAATTAAAGAAATAGTTAATTTTAAATACAATTATTTATATTTAAATGTAACCAAATCAATTTATTGGTAACTCGTAGAATGTTTTTTAAATATTTTATATTTTTTAACTAGTTACTGTTCCGGATTTGGATATCAATAGTTCAAAAATCGAATTTTATAATGCCTACGATATCATTTATAAGTACATTACCGGCGTATATTCTGTTTTTTATTATATTATAATATGTATGTCACTGATAGTTATAGTACATTATTCGTCGAGGGGAAGAGATGAATATTGGAAAAAAACATACATAAATAACATAAAAAGAGTTAAAAATTATGTGTTGTGCAGTACTAGACGTTACGGTAATTTTCAACGTAGGTAACTCTTAATTATTGCCAGTGTAAAAATTATCGATGCAGCACTTCACTTTGACGTGAAAAAACAAGTACAGCCCCGCGAAGACATTTACATTTTCACTTTATGTGGTGTTTACAGTAATAACGCAATCTACTTTCAGTAAAAATGTCATAAATAATAAACGAATACTTAATACTTATGGGGTAAGTACTAGAAGTGGGCGTATGTACTTATATATTATAATGATAATGCTTATGCAGCATATGACTACGCTACGGAGTAGATTAAGCAAATTGATACCCATTGTGATTTAAATTTTTATAATTGTGTTTGCACAAGTATATATATTATATATATAGTAAACGTTCACTTAATTAAATATGCCTTAGACGTGATTAAAACGTCTTTGTTCGAATCAGACTGATTAATATGTTTAAAATAATGTGCCTACGCCACGTGAGTTATGCACAATTAAATGCGTCTGCGGCAGTCGGACAATTAAAACAATGCCTATATAATATAAAAATATGTATAGCTAAAGACTATACAGACCCACCTACATCATATTATAACAGTCATTTAAACAATTGTACAGATGTACCACTCTGTCGCGCGCTGATTATGTTAATGTTTCACTCTCTAAACTAGACACTGGAGATTTAAACAACTTTCGCGTTAAATATAATGGTCAGTCAACACGCAGTATGGCGAATTATTATGGTATATTATATTGTTATAAAGGGATCAAGGATATAATAAGAATGTACTAAGAAAATGAATGATAGATCAAGCTATTAAATTGTGCCTTCTCATTACTTATGTTTTACCTATGCAAAGTTTTTTTTTTTTTTAATATTATCATTGCACTCGTAATATTGTTTACGTATTCTTATAAACCGCTGGTATTGTAACCAATTGAAAAAAAATAAACAGAATGATCAATGACTGTGATATTTAAAATTGAAATTCACATCAGTGGTGGATCTATAGTAGCAAGAATTCTATATTACTATAATACACTTCTTGACTCCTATTGATCTTTATTTTTATACGGAAGTAATTATATTATTAGCTATGATTGCGTGTAAGTTCTAGCAGACTTAGTTTGATTTAAACTACAAAAAAAAAAAATTATCAGTGAAACTAAATTAACTCTGTGAATAATTATAACGCTTGACTTAATATTATTGCCAAAAATACCTAATACGAATATTATATAGATTTTAAGCGAATACAATTATTGACGTGTTACCTACCGGAAAACGATTCAAATTTATAATTTAATTAAACAAATTAATATTTATCTACAGTTTAAAAAGTATTTATTACTATATAAAATATATAAACTATTTTATGTAGATAGAATGTTCAACGATTAATCTTATATTGGTAAATTAATTAATCTTTTCTCATATAGTATGATCAAAAAATAACTTTTTTTTTAGTATTTTAATTTTTTTTATATGCTAATATTGAGATGATATCAGAGCGTATTGTAAGTTGCTCTGGTATTCTCATAAATTCTACAAAATGACATAACGAACTCCAAACCAAAGAACTGGCCATGAGTGTTTTCTTAACGTGTCTGAATTTAAAAGTTCCAACTTTAACAAGTATAAGTACTATTCCACCTGCCGTCTTAATCGTTATAATAAATTTTAAGAGAAACTGAGCAAAGTATAGGTACCTACTGAGAAAAATTCTAAAACGAAAGTATCACACAAACAGCTCTGCGAAATACTTGGTAAAGTATATTAAGATATCTGTATTTGTATCTATATAATATTATAGGTAAAACATTGCGTTTGTCAACAGATTAATAAGATTAGACGTGTCACGATGTCGCGCGTCGTATTCGGCACGGTTTTTACTTTTTGTTTATGTTAAAAATAATAAAAATGGTTTCTCTGTCGATTGTCACTAAAAATAATAACGGTTTTTAATAATGGATAATGCTATGGATCACTTTTTTTTCTACAACCGTAAATATTCTTAATCCATTGACCTATATGTTTATTGTAAGCTATGTTTTATTCGTAAATTATTTTTACATTCTATCAGGATACAGTGATGACCATAACGGGCCAATAGAGGACACAGTAAACACTGAGCTCTGTGCGTATAATACTAATTAATTATTATGATAATATTATTATGTAGGTAAATCTAATGTTCCAAAAAAAAAAAAAAAAAAAAACTATAAATAGAAGCTTTGATCTCTTTAATATGAGTTTATAAAAATATATCGTGGAAATGATTTATTCCTTCATAATATTATATTTTGTTGAAATTTTAATTGTGATTAGTAATTACAAATTTTATCAGTTGTGGATAGGATTGTTTAAACAATTTTAAAATAATGTGACTTTTATGAAACGCCGCTTTTATTTAAAGGAGTTTGACATATTTTATTTTTACTTTAACACGGTAAACATTTGTTGCATGTTTTTGGGAAAAATTATATCACTTTTCCACGGTCAACCACCATAGATTTATCTTCTAATTTTTTTTTATAAATGAAATATAACACATAAATAAACAATGGTTAACACTTTACATCTCTAAAATATAGTACGTTTATTAAGTAAAAGCTGTAACTATATACAAAGTGATTTATCGAGAATACTAGTACTCATTTCAATTTTTTTTTTCTTTTATAAACGAAATTAGGTACTCAAATTCAAATTTTAAAATTTTTAAATATGTACCTATGTATAAAAACTATATTTTCATATCGTTATAATGAATTTTTTTTATACTACGCTTAATGAGTATTCAGTGGCAATACTAATTTCTTTTTATCAAATGAGACCCTCTCCTCCATTTTTAGTATAAATTAGTAAGTGAATAATTTTTTTGAAAATCTTGATGTTCTTAATCTAAAACTCGAGAGGTTGGTTCTTAGTTTTTAAAATTTTTATGTTTGGATAATAATCCTTGTAAATGATTTTACAAGAATATAAAATATAATTAACATTAAATGAAGTATTTATTATACTTGTCTATTTTTACAAATTATAAATTTTGATGGATAAATACGTATTAATAATTTTAAAATCAACATATTCTCTATTTTTTTTCTAAATCTATTACCATAATATGGAGCTATTAGACACAATGTGAAAAAACTTGAAAACTAATTGTTCAAAATTTAATTTTATACGTCTATATGTTTAACAAAATTATCTTTGGTTTGAAGTTTATTAACAGTTTGACTTAAGTATTATGAATCGGATATCATTTAAAATTCATTTAGTTTTATCATATTTTTATTAACTTTTTTTTTTTTAAATTGTTATTTAGTATATATAAAAACATCATCAATTGTATAAATGGCGTATTTCATATTTATTCTCGTCTACCTACGAGTTTATAATATTTTCACGCTTGGCAACCATAATTTAAATAAACTAAAAAAATCATCTCGGTTCTTATAAAGAATGATTCTAAAATTATAATAATATAGTATAATGTTGTAGAAAAAATATATTATTATCTATAAGGCAAAACTTATACTAAAGAAAATTTAAATTATGCAGGTTCGTATAATAGCTTGTTGAATAAATCTGAAAAAAAAATGGAAAAATTAATCTCAGACAGGTAATGAGGACCTTGAAAGACACGATGGCTGAATTACCGCAAATATTCTATTATCATAGTTGTCATGCCTAAACGACTTAATCCCTAACGAGAAAAAATAAATGAAAATTGATTTTGAGAATACCTACAAATGACATTTTGGAGCATGGAACCGAAACAGTATGTGTTTACTTTATTACTTCTGATGTTGATCTAACCACGATAATAAACCTCATAGTTTGTTTTTTAGTCTGTGGCGACGGCGTCTGCAGTTGTAGTTTGTGGAGCTCTCTTAACAAAACAACACGATCGACGGGGAAAGCCGCGATCGGTTGACGACCGCACGCGTCAAATCACCTGTGCCGGTTCATCGGACGCGCACCACAAAACTCACCGTGGTGTGTATGTCCTCTGTCAATAGGACGGACGCGTTTGTTACTGTCTTCTTTCGACGACTATCGTTCGGAAAAATAATGTAATTTTTTAACCAAAATACTTTTACTTCTTACGATAATATTTTATTCGCAAATTCATTGTAAATACGACTATTTAAAATATTATTTCCACCATCCTTATTTATAAAAACACTAAAAATCGTATTTTGTTTCAATTTTCAAATTTTGCGTATGTTAAATATAGTTAATTAAAAATGCTCATAGCTCACTTAAAAATTTAATTATCGTAAAAACTCACATACAAACACAGAAAATGTTCTTACTATCAAGTTTCATTATAAATTGATTCACTCTAATTTTTAAACTGACAAAGTTAAACCAAATCTGCTAAACTTAAATTTTCTATGTTACGTACTTGTAAGACAGAGACAACAAATGTCTGTTTTGCATCCTCTTAATAGTCTTAATGATGTTAAAATATATTATTGAAATTTTTTTTATTTAGTACATTCTTTTACTATATTTATTATAAACTTTAATTGAATGTTAACATGAAACTGCGTCAAATATTAATGTTCTTTATTTTTTAGAATTATGTATTCATATTATACGTATGGATTTGAAAACAAAAATAAATTTAAAGATACAGTTTAAATTCATCATTTCTGATGTTTGATTATTATTAACCAAAAATATGTTATGTGTAAAATATCGAGAATAAAACTATAGAGAAAATTAATTTTTTATTTTTCAATACTATTATTCTGCACCAATAGTTATAAACAAAAACTAATTATAATTTAAAATTGATAAACCAGTGTTAAATTTAAGCGCAATAAAGCTATTAAATAAAATATTCTCCACGTGAGTTTAAAACAATAAACAAAATAGCTATATTCAAAATTTGTCATTTTAAAATTAAAAATTGATATTTTGTTAGCACAAATTATAGCAAAATAAATTACAAATATTATAAACATTAAAATATCTTGAATATTATTTTATATTTTACATTTAATTCTGATAATGGGCAAAACTTAAATTACAAATGTTTAAAGAAATATCTGTATTAGATGGTATATTATTTGATTGGTAATTGGTTCAAATTAAAATAAATCACCTTTTAACTTATATAAATAAATAATAGCTTAATAAGCTTACTATTAATAAAATTCGTCGGAGGTTAAGAATAATTTACATCTTTGATTTATGTAAATCGTCATGTTCAGTATAATTTTAATAGATTTTTCATAACTTTGTTGACGATTTGGAAATAAAAATTTGTTTAACTAATAAATGTTTGAGAAAAACACAAAAATGTGTAGAAATTTATTTAAAACAAAACATATTATAATTTTTTCAAATTTATATTTTAAATATGAATATTTTGAGTAAATATTAGAAAAGAAAAAGAAAGAGAGAGTATTCTATACACAAAGCTATTCTAATATTTTTTTTATTTATGTAAAAAACGCGCTGGTGAATTTTAAAGCATTGTTTTTTATAATAGCTTTGAGTTTAGCTATATTATTTTATTGCGTATTAATTAGGTATGTCAATTCGAACATATTTTACTGTATATTACAGGTGATAATATTAATTTAAATTAATTTATTTGATTTAACTCAAAATAAATAAGGTTCCGCGTATATAATAACAACCATTAAGTTTTCGTTCTCGTTAAGTCAATTGTTCACTGCTTTGCTCACTGGTTAAATAATATGTGAATATCATCGAAAATTCTGAACAGAATAGGTACATTTAGGTGAAAACGAATCACTGCGCGTACATCAACAAAACCTCGAAATACGATCCCGAAATTCCGGGCCGTGTCGTAACTGTTTCTTCGTCAAGCTACAATTCCGTGTTTTGTATTCCTGACGACGGTTCCTTAAGTGTATAAATGACGTGGCGTTTTGTACGTTCATCGGATATTGCCTACATAACATCAATACGTATACTGACGAAATCGATATAAACAGTGCGGATATCTATAATCTATTATAACTTGACGGTGGTATGTGGCTCGTTTACGAATATTATTATTTCACATCGCATACATGACGCTGGATTTTTGGAAAACTCGACATTATAGCTATACAAATACGGTGTTGTAAGACTACGATCATACTTGACACGCACACAAAACTTACGCGAAACCCGTGAACTGATATATTACTTTAATAATAGATATAAAAATGTTATGGGCAAACGCTAAACAAATTGTATATCTATTGTTTGGTCATTGATCATTGGTCGTGCGCGGTTGTCGATTGTTGTCGATTATATTGGTCAACTCACTGGTCTCGTTTGTTTGTAAGTACACATAGTAACGTCCCGTCAACGCGTGGTATATATCATATACGTCCATAATTATCGCGCGTAAAATATTTTTATTGTACCTACACAATTCAACGACAACGCTAAGAAATGCGTAAAATCGTAAGTAATGCACACTTAACTGCGAGTTGTTCGTGTTTGAGTTGAGCAAATAACAATATTGAGTTGCCAACTATCTATTTTTCCAAGTCTTTACGATGGCGGTGTCCGCGATTATAAGCCAATCGCGCAAAATGTTTGATGGTCGACCAAACGTCACACAAGGAAATTTTACTCTGCGAATACTATATTATACGCATACTAATAAAGAGGATGTCGAAGCGGCAACGAACTATTTTTTTTTTTCTATGACACACGCACAGCAAAAAAAACATTTGCGTCCAGCATAATTAATATTGTGTTGTTAGCATTGATATTAAGTATAGTGTATAATTGAAGTAATACTAAACTCGTGGACAATTAAACGTTATCCGTGTTCGTACACGTTAATACTTTTTTACACGATAATTAAAGTTTTTCAAAATATAAGAGTATTTTTGAACTATAACATCAATAACAATATTTTTAACTTTAAGTTTGATAAAAGGTAAACTCAATTGAATATTAAAGCTGCAAAAACATTCATTGTTGGTTTTGTTGACGCACATTAGTTATATTATGTTGTGTGTAGGCTAGACACGGAAAAAATAGTAGTGCGGTCGGAAATTTATCTTAATAATATCATAGATATACATATTATGTAAAAATATATAGCCACGGCAATTTAATACGAGTAGTACTTGGTATACATAATATATTGAACATTCTTTTTGAAAGTTAGAAATAATTCATTAGCCTTGGTTTAATATTAATTAGATTCACGTCCGTGTAAAGTTTTCCCCGACCATTCACATATATTCAATCCTGCTCCTGATATTTTTTTTTCAACTATTTTCCATGAGGTCTGGACCTACTCCGAAATTTTTGTTTACTATATAATACCTATTTGTCAGTTGATAAAAAAAAAATTAAAGGTTTTATGTATCAGTTATGCATGACAATTATACTAAAATTTATTTTGACCCTCCCCCCAAATAAAATCCTGGCTTTATGCCTGCATATAGATACTTTAGTCATAGTCTGATCTAATTTCTTGACTCAACCATAGTGTCACCATCTGATATTGGCAAAATCATTCGGGTGGTTCAAAATTAAAATGAGCTGTATGAATTCCTACACGGTATCTATAGTACCATTGAGTGTGTAAATGTATTAAATAGATAAAATATTTTGTTTTAAAATGTCTTATAATTTAAGAATTTGATCGAAGAACAATTTTGAAATTTCTTATAATTATATGAAAATGGTCTACAGACAATAACAAATATTTATTTCAATTTTAAGATAAACATATGCGACGGTAAGAATGATCTAAAACAACAAAATTCTCTACATACACACGATTACATTATAATACGTCAATAGCTAAAACACTATTTGTTTGATATAAAATTAAAATGTTTGTAAAATCTTATATAATACCATATAATTGTTTTTTATTTTGTATTAAAAACACAAACTATATATTTATAAATTATAAAACGGTCATTTGTGTAATTGAAAACGAATAAAATTAATAATTTGTGTTGTTATAAATATTTTTATTTAATTTAATAAGGTTCGTTTTGTAACTGTGTTTTATAAAGACTTTACACATCTTATTATTATATATGATAATTTTCAGGAAAAATTAAATAGATTGCCCGCGATGTTAATTCACCGTTTAATGCCTATTATAGTGGTGATATTGGTACTAAAAAAATGATGAACCGATTTCAAACTGTAACTTTTTTTTTAAAATAATTGTATTATTTAATTAGGCACTATGATTTTGCACAGACATGTACAATGAAGTATGACAGTCACTAAAAAAAAAACGAATTTATGTTAGGCGATGTCGTTATGTAGGTGTAACTGTAGAAGAAATAATTAAAGAACATTAATAATGACTGAATATAATGAGTTTATTATTAATTCATTGAGGAGTTTAATATTAGTTCTATTTTTTTTTCATTTATAGTAAAATTAATTAGGAGTATAAAACCTGTAGACACCACACAAAATTGTTATTTGATAATACTATGTCACATTTTAGTTTTAATTGTTTATATTATTATTTATCATATTATATAGTATTATATAAAATTATACTAATGCTATTACATTTCTTGCAAATATTTTAGAAATAAAATAACTTTGTGTTATACTTAAGTATATGAATCAGCTGCTTATGAATTTTTTAAATTACGAGGACTCTGCTTACATTAATGAAACTATATATGCGACAAAATAATTACAATATCTCAATATAATGATTAATTAATGCAATTTCAATGAGTAAAATCACAGTTCACTTATTTTTTGTGGTAAACTTACAATTGTATAATAAACGATATAGAGGTATTTAGAACAATTATTCAGTAGAAAAGAACAGAAAATTAACATTTCAAAACTATTAAAGTAAGTTAATACAAATCATTTTTATAGTTCTCAAAATTTTTAAAATAAAATCATTAAATTCTATGCTTTGGTTTTTAGATGTAAATTCAGTGGTTTTTTCTATTTATTAATAAATTTTTCTGTACAGATGCTAAACGTGTTTACGTATATAAGCTTATATAATGTAAAGAAGAAAAGTTCTTAAACTAAAGTTGATCATCCAAATTAGGTACCCTCTAATATTTTTTCCTGTAAATACTGATACAAAATATGTAATTTTATGTAAGAGGATAAATATTACACTTAATTTTGGTTAGGTATATTATAATTGTATTCATCATTATATTTGTTGATACTGATACAAAAGTAATAATTTAAAGGTATTTCAACAATATAAAAGTAAAAAACATCTAATTTTGTCAATAGTCAGTTAATATTTTTTTTCCAAAGTTTAATTTATTCAATTTGTATGATATTTTTAATAAATATAAAATGATAAAATAGATTTAAACTATCAAAATAATATACTATTTAAGATAAAAAAAATATATTTGTGTTAATTTTAACTCAAACACTATTACAACAATTTTTCCCAAGCTAATTTTTGTTTAGTAATAAATCTATTTTTATAAAAGTGAAAATTTAATCTATAAAAATCTTATAAAATCTATAAAATAATTTTATGTCACTGAGTTGTACCAATAATTAGTATAATTTATAGGGTTTAGTAATAGATATTGAAGTTTAAATGAGCAATGAGGAGTAGTAACTTGCGAAATTTCGATGCACAACTCATTACTATAATGTAAAAATTATCATAATAAAAAATAATAAAAATATTTTTTTTTTAATACTTAAAAGTATGTTTATAAAATATTTTCAAAAACCTTAATAGTTTTTAAAACAATAAGTTTTCTTAAATAAAAGTATTACCATGTTTTTATTATGTCGTATTTATACACATAGGTATCAGGTAAAGGAGGTACACGACCGCATAATCCATCCGCAGGCGTTATTTGTCAGATTAACAATTGTGTATTGTAATGTTTTGTGTTTTCATCTCAATTGACGTACCTACGTAAAATTTTATCATAATGTATAATATTATATGCAATAGTGAAACATGAAAATTGCATCTCTCAGCTGGAGATAGTTTAGGGATAACAAAAATTAAGGTTGTCGTAACAATAAAGGATGACGTTTCGATATGATATGTAAGACATGTATACTTATATATATATATAAAAAGTTAATATCAACATAAAATATTGGCGTTATTTACAAAAGCTTTTGTAAGCTACAGTTTTAATCCTTTTTGTGTGGAAATACGTTACTTCACTTATTATATTTAATAAACTAATGTAGAAATATATTAAACGTACAAAATAATTTAAGACTTCAAGTTACCAACATGGAGCGGAGACCGATGATTCTTCGTTCACTTTAAAGTTAAAACTCTACCAATCACTTTCTCATTAAAGTATTTAAACTATAATCATTATAGTAATAATAAAAATAATTATGGTATGTATTTAATTTTACTTTTGTGTATTAAGTGCTTATATTTTCATAATTATTTAGTTTCCAATAAAAGACTCCATATATGTAAACAAACATAATAATATATGCATTTGTTTATAAGCAAAAAAAAGGTCATTAAATCAAGTGGTAGGTACCTATATGAAAAAGTTTCAAAATGCGTAGATACTATTTAAGTATAAAAATGTTAAATGAGTGAAAACTACTGATGTAGATAATAATATAATATCACAATCACAGATAATATGAAAAGTTTTTTTTTTCGATTACAGGATATTAAAAATACACATAGAAATGGTAGATAATATAATTATAATACAATTTATAACACGACTGTGTGAAAATTAATAATACACTATCTCGTTATCAACCCACATATTGTGATTTTTATTATTTGTAAACAATAGTGTTGATGTATTTTAAACAGTACTATGGTACTTAGTACATAGTACACAGACAATTGTTAGACGTCATATTGTTGATTGATCATCAAAGTTCAGACCTTTTCGTATGCATATTGATAACAGCAACATCCATATTTTTATGAGTACAATTCAAACATACTTCTATTATGTACTTGCTTATTTTTTTTTTTTCAATTTTAAACACTTTTTACGAAATTTAAGGCATGCGTATCTTTTGTATAATTTCACAAAAATGTTATAAAAGCACCCGGAATTTGTTTAAATTAATTCGTCTTGTGACACAATATTGCAAAGGAATTTGGAATAACAGTTTTTTTTTTTTGTCCCTGTGTTTAGACTCACGTGTCAATTCGTGGTCTATCAGTAAATTCTCTTGTATTATAGCTGATTTAAATAATAATTATATTTAATAACTACACAGAGCGTGTAAATACTATATTGTGTGATAATTTTCTTCGAGTAATTAAATGATTCAATGATAAATATAGACGTACAAAATGTAAGCATTTAAATAAGTAAGAAGAGTAAATATCTCTATTAAATAACTTAGGAACGAACTTCACATTTTATAATATCAAGCTAAACTATTTAAGCCACAAAATACCTTATATTGTATAACATTTGCTTAATCACATTATATATACTTATATTTTGCTTTGGAATACGAAATTAAAAATTTATATTTGTAAAAAGATGTAAAAGTAAATAACTTAAAATATCACTGCAGAAAAATAATTGTATTTTCATAAAAAATATTGCTGTGAAACGACTTAAAGTAATATAAAAAATAAATTTTCAAAAATATTTGTGTTTTCTGAAATAATGAATATCTTTTACGTTAAATGAATCATATCGTAATTCGTTTATATATCTGCATTCAATATAACTAATTATTATTTATTAATAATAACTAATGCGTATTATTAAGATGACGAAACACCCACTGTGGTGTGTCCGTCTTACAAACGCATACCATAGACATTTGTTTGATCTGAATAATCCATTTAATTCTATCATGTTTAATATAACACTAAATTTACTTATTCTCAAATTTAAAATTTAAAATACTACCTAGTGAACTTACTAGGGTTACCTATAGACTTTTTTTTATATTTTTATTTTAAAGTGAGTTATGAACATTTTAAAAATCTAAATTGTTTGTACATATTAAAATACTTATAACTAACTTTAAAATAAAAATATTTAAAAAATCCTATGACGTTTACTAGGCAATATTCTTACTTTAAATTTGATAATAAGTAAATTCAGTCTTCAGTGTAATATTAAACATGACAGAGTTAAATGGATTATTCAGATCGGACAATTTGCTATTTTATGCATGAGTAAGACGGAGACACCACATAGCGGGTATAGCGTATAATTAAACCAATCTATCAAGTGCTATATGTCTTCGACGTCTTCGTTAATGTGCATGAGTAAGGTAATTTTGTATTTTGATATCCTCTCACATTATCGCATCTTAATCACGCTGCTGATCATTTCGTGCGCTGATTATGCTAATAGTTAATGTTTCACTCTCTAAACTAGACACTGGAGATTTCGACAACTTTCGTTTCAAATTATAAGATTTGTCATCAAAATAGCAGCGAATTATTTTGATATTAGTCTTATATCATTGCCCATACGGCTTTTGTCATTTTTAAGACATGTGTCTGTCAATATTATATATTTTATACCTATTTTTCTAATTTATTTTACGGTACCTAATAACCAATAGGTTCAATATTTTACCTGAAAATTGTTTTTATAAATTATATTTTTTATTGTTTTAACGTTATTTTCTCTTTCAGTGTTATATTTGTTACACGCTTTCAATTGATATTTCTTTTCAATTGAAAGACTTATGCTCGTACTTCTAATGCAATAGATTTGAACCACACGGCTTATAAAAATGTCTATTATAAATATCTATCGTCTATTACAATTATTATATATATAGTCCAATGCTTTTAAACATGATTGATTAAAGGTAAATTTAAATTTTATATGAGTTATATTTTTGAAATTACATGATTCAGGTATAGATAGGATGACAACACTTAACCATGTCAAATCATGTACCATACCGAATTTCTAAACGTCTTTTTGACAAATTGTAAGTAACTTAAAATCATAATATTCTTTTGAAATTCACCAACAAAAATAATTTAATAAAAAATGAAAGCATTATGTCAATGATACAAGTGTGTTTAATATTTTAAGTAATAACTACTAGACTACTTATTTATTCATACACTGCAAACAAAATATAATAAAATAATGTATTTGGTGTCAGGCATGTATTTGCGTTGTACATATTATTTACCAATTTAAATTTTAAATAAGTTATTAAATTAAACTCACATACAATAAAGAATAATTTTGGATATTGCATGGCAACCTCAGTTATTTTTAAATCAATCTCATTTGAACAGATTTTTTTCAATTTTGTTTACTTTTAGATTTTAGGTAAATCAAGTTTTTCTCAGTTTATATATTCATATAGATTTTCAGATAAATAATAGTTTTAAAGACGTGCGCATTTTTAACCCAATGATTCATACCCACTTCGCCGTATTTTAATTTTCCAGTTCGCTGATTAATATTCGCATATTGATTTCATAATATTTTGAAATCTAATGAAAAATTATGACAATAATATTAATATAGATAACGTTATGTTCAATGTTAAAATATTTTTTTTCACACAATGAATATAGACATTATAATAAAATCCCAAGATTAATAATTTTAGTTCATCCCTGTCATTTTTACTGTGTAGTATACTGTAATTTCGCAGTTGGATAAAATTATTTAAGAATATTTATTATAATGGAATGGTTGTTATTGGTAAATAGTACACATATATAAATATTTGAATTTATAGAAAACGAGATAAAATTGAGTATAATAAATGCATACAAAATTGCAATTTGTATATACCTATAGTTAGTTTAGTTAGGTTATATACCTTGTATACGAACTTCTAGATTATTTTTTTTTTTAGAATTGATAAATTCCTTAAACATTAAAATATATTTAATTATAGTACATTATTACGAGTAGGTACAGTTATGAGAACATACTTTAATACTTAATATAACCTTTATACTGATTTATTAGTTATTATGTTAAATAATTTTTTTATGGGGTAACAGTTTAGTCGGTGAATAGAAAGAGTCGCCAATTTGTGAACATGTAAATTAGTAGCCGACTAATTAACTTATTATTAGAAGTCAGCAAATCGGGAATCAACGACTTGGAAAGACACCAACTCAATGTCGTTTTTTAAGTAGTCACGAAACATTAACAAAAATTGTTCACAAAAATATGTATTACAGTATTGTTATAGAATATAGATGTATATGGGTACTTTTCTATTAATTTTTAAAAGCAACGAGCTATAATAAGTTTTAGCGTAAAATATGTATTTATAAATGTGATTGGAACTTAATTCAAATTTTTTTATAATGTTTTGTATTTAATCAAATACTAAGACATAGTATTTCAATTTATTTAATTTTATTAACAACATATTTAATAATTACGTAACATAAAGACTATAGTCTATAATAATCATAATTAATATAAATACATATAATTCTAAACATTATACGACTTAAATTTCATTACTTCCAATATTTCACTGAAAATGGAAATAGTAGAATTTTGATTAATTTCGAAGGTTAAATAAAAATAATTAACTTTTATATTGTATAAAATAAAATTATAAAATCATCTATCTATAGGTAGTTTTTGATAAAAGATTAATCGTATTTTTTACAGTGTTATATAATATATTGAAGTTGCCTATTTATTTTGAACATCATTTTTCACGATTTCCATTTTTATGAATACTAAAAATTTGATGAACATTTAAATTATAGGTTCCAACTTTATGGTCTCTATATGATTTTAATATATTATATCATTGTATTCATTTATAAAACTGATAATCAATATAATCGAGTGTCTATCGGAATCTTCAGTCTTAATAAACTAATGTCTCTGTATAGAATTTCATTTTAACGTCTGCATACAAAATGCATCGGGTCTAAATAACGAAAAAATTTAGTTTAATCTTTTAATATAACTCTAATGTATATAATATGGTATATATCTTTTAAAAACCTTTAAGTAGTTTAGTAATAACAAATAGTAACAGAAATAAAGTTATTCATACCTTAGTCACCATATATATATATACCCCCTACAGGAACTAGAGAAATGAGCACAAGTCGAAATATTTATAGAGTACTTAGAATTTAGATCACAAAATTTAAAAATTTGAATATATAAATTAATCAAATAGTTGATTAAACTTCCGATAACAATTAATTTATAAGTGTTTATATATTTATACGTATAAGAAACCTTTATTGTAACGGCAGTTTTTTTCATCGCATACAAGCGTATTATTCTTATTTAACTTGTTAAATATTTATTCACTCAAATTTATCTAAAATAGCAATACAATAATCGTTAAATTGTATTCTCTAAATATCTATAAAAAATAATATTAATTTTTGGCAAGCATAAATATATTATTTGAGTAATAATAAAATTCTAAAAATCAAAACTTAAAAAAAAATCAATCATTTGAAATAATTGATAGATTTTTTATTGATGCCATCATAGCCCATAGGTATTTTGATTTCTCAAACCTTTAATTTTTTTCTATATTTTCACAACTTTGGAAGTTCTTTTGGAAAACGATTATTCCATTGTTACTCCATGCATGTATAAAATACAAAGAAAAAGTGTTACCATAGAGAATTTTATAATTTTTACAGTACACTGAAGGACCACCTAGCTAACTATCACCTTTGTAGCTAATTATTTATCAGCAGTCATGCCATTTGATCATTTAATTATTTGAATATTTTGTGAATGGTTTTTTTCCATTTCAAAACTTGTTTTCCGAAAGAACAAAAGCGTAGATAGTCTAACACCGTTAATCAATAAATATATATTCCATTTATCATCCCGAGACTCGACATGTAATAAATTGCTTTCGAGACAAAAACTGACAATAATATTATGATAGTGATCGATCGTACATTAAATAATAGAATAATATCTAGAAATATTTCAATTACTATAAACTTTGATGATTAAACATATAAAAAGTTATTGAAAATATGTTTATTAGTAGGTTAATACCAATATAACATTTTACACATATATTATTATGATTCCAATTAATTTAATATTATCTAAAAAACACTGCAACAATAGAAAATAAAAAAGACATCATCATAATATTTACTTATTTAGGTTCAACACAATGTGGTTATTGTTTAACTTCATTGTATTATGTTTATAATAATGTATTATATACCTCACAATAAAATAAAGATTAATTTTATATTTAATTTGAAAATGTCTTTCTTATATATTTTTGAAAACAATGAAAGTGCCTACACACAACTGTACACTGCTGTAATTTTGGGCATACCCATTATGTTGTAAAATGCACTACATTTTTTTTTTTTAAGTAAATTCATGTAATTATATACAATACATGTTCCAGATAGTAACAAAGTTTAGTGGTAAAATCGTTATTTGGACACAACTTACACGTGTCCCGGACAAGATAGGTAAGTAGACTAGATTTTGTCTGGTGAATTAGTGTTCTACAATATACATTTTATTGATTTATTGCATTATTATATGATATAATATGACATCTAAGTACGTTTTTATGAATTATGATTATTATTATATTATGATGCTCGAGCGAACTCGTTAAATCGACGTCAGCCAACGCAAATAACTAAGCATAAAATCTTTTATGAATAACACACACCACCATCATTATAATACCCAGGATGGGTAAACGTCGTATGATGGGGTTGCAGGTGGTTAAAAAATATGTTTGTACAACATTCGTTTAATAGCTGTATTGCTACGGTGTATAGATATAAAGCAATACAATCTATCGAGGACGGCTTTCGCAGGTATATTTAACTTCATGCCGCATATTATATTGTAATATGATGAATTATGATTTATTAATTTATCTATAAATATTATTATTTCTGAAAAAATTACAGTACGATTAATAAAATGTATATACCTATTACCTGCATAATAATTCTAATTATCTTAATTATCCGAGGCATTTATAATTTTATAGATAATACATTATTCAGATTCGATTATCAAAGATGAGCATTAACTATAGTTAAAATATTAAATATTTTCTAGAACTTTATAAATTAACTAGTTAGTTAATTTTCTAGTCAACTCAATAATAAATTACCATTTTCTAGTGAATTTTAAAAATTATACGTTAAGTTAAAAATCAAGTTTTTTTATAATCTATAACTGTAATTAAAACTAATTAATTAATTATTTTTTTTTTATTTAATACTCCGTATACGGTTATTTTTAATATGTATTATGTACATATATAAATAATATACGCATATGCCTTAAATAAATAATTTAGTTGATATTATTAATGTGTTTCAATAACATCGTCTTAACTATACTATTTAGTAAGTGTGTAATAAACTAATAAAGTAATAAGTATGAATACTTAGTGATATATATTTTTAACAAATTATCTACTTATTATTTATACTATTTGAAAGTTACACAACAATCATTATGAGTGATTCAGGTGATAATTAAAGAAAAAATCAACTTAATCCAACTACCAAATTAAGTTAACATTTTTCTCCACGTCAACTTAACGAATTTAAGTTAAATTCAATTTATAAATAACTTATATTTTTTAACTTTGATACGCAAAATAATTTTATTAATTTCCTTGTTCATCTTCATCAACCATACACTACTCACTACATGTGATCACGTACAGACGCGTACAAAAAAAAAACAATTTAAGGGAGTTCATAAACAAATTTACAATGACTATTATCACACACAATATAAACATTTATATATATACTAGATTATGTCACTATAAATGCCCAATTACTATTGTTATAACATTTATTAATTTATTTGTTTTTGAATTGAGGCGGGGTTAAACCCCCAATTTCCCTTTATAGTGTATACATATCTGCTGCGTACACAATAAAAAGTATTTTTGCTGCATCAGTATTAGTGCATTACAAGAATACTTGAGTTTCCTAATACCTCGCAAATTATTAAAAGTTGATTATTCAAGTGTTGTTTTTTAAAAAACATATAGTTTTTAAATGCTGAAACATCTATTTATTCCAATAGGTATAAGAAAAACCAGTTTAAAATTATTTTTAAGTACAAAATCATATATAAAAAAAAAAAAAAAAAAACTATTGAATCGCAAAAACCATTACAAACTATTCTGAACATCTGACAATTAAATAACCAATAAGATAAAAGAGGACAAATTTTAGTTTTGCTTACACCTTAAATGTCATAACATTCACTATTTATACGATTTTATTAAATATTTCAAAACAGAAATGATTAGAAAATTAATTATAATTTAATGACGACAAACAAATGTAAAAACTCTATAAACAATGTATGGAGCATGCACGATTCAAAGATAACGATCCAAGATGGTAGGCAAGACTGCAAGAGTTAACTCGAATATATTTTTTATCGATGACATACGAATAACATAATATAATAATATGAAACTGTAAGATTAAAAAAACCAATATAACCATAGTTCCTACATAATATTAGGTTTAAATAAGTAAATGACGTGACAACGAGAGGTAATTCTTCATTAAGTATAGGTACCTAGAATTTTTTTTTTTACTTTTAACGTGCACTTACTTATTTTATCGAAACGTGATTATATTCCAGTTTGTTTTATTTCTGATGATTATTATTATTATTATTCGGTTGAGTGACATGAAAATAGACAACGGACGTTTTCAGTATCTACGCAGAACGAAGCATAAAAAACAATTATTCAACACTTTACCAATTATCATCAATATACGTCTCCTCTGTTTTCACATTATTTTTCTGTGCGTTATTAAAACCCAAGTATTTTTTCTATTATATCTATCCTCCTATACCTATCTATATAAAATACGAAATTAACCGAATAATAACGTCAGCGAATCCGATCGTTAATGTGGAGAAATATATTTCCGGAGAAGAATTCCATTTGTATGGTCTGAAAATGTATACTGGGTAATTCTTTTATCGGACAACACTTATCATTTAAAAATCTATTAACGTTTTTATAAGTAGTTTTTTAATATAATTTCCAGTCGAAATAAAACAACATTTTTTAATTTTTTACTTTTTTGAATTACAACATACATTACTAACTTTCATATTATAAAGTAAAATGTTTTTCGGAGTATTTCAATTTATAAAAATCTATGGAAATTAAGATTATGTACAACCATAATTTGCGACTCATAACCGAATTTGATCAATAACATAATTGATGATGATAAATAGGAAATAGTAGCTTATAATAAATTATACAAACGTTACATTGTTAATGAAAGTGAATTAAATTTTTTATCGATTTTAATTTAACTTCGACAAGCTGATTAATAAATGATCACAGGCTGTAGTTAGTTATTACTGATCTAGACTAAATGCCTCCCACCTTGAATTTAATTTCTTTACCCTATAATAAACACAGCTGACAACATTCATTAAATGTACAATATTCGTTGCAATAATACAATGTTATTATCTTTTATAATTGTTATTAATGACCATTACTTACTATTCACACATTTTAAATCAAAATGCCTTAACTTATCTAATCGTGTTAAATAAAATATAATTTATTTTCATCAATGTTTCTGTAACGTATAGGTTTATAATATTTACTACATTTGGAAAAGACACATAAGGATATTGTTTAAAATTAAATATAAAGTACAAAAAAGAACTTTACTATAACAGGAATTTATCAATTTGTAAGTAAAAAAAAAAAATCATCCCGATAGACGGTTTTGAAAAAAAAATTGTTTTCTAATTTGTATAAAATATTTATATTATAATGTATCAGAATTGTACCTATTATAATTTTTATTAAAATGTCAAATATACCAAATTATTTGTAATAAATAATAATTATATAATTTATGTATTAATAATTCCTATAATATATAGTCAATAAAAAAGTGAGTCTTCCCCCCTCAGAAAAAAAAGAAATTGTCAGGATTTTTACTGTGTGAATGCATGGTTAGCTTCTATAGATACTATTACCTCTAAAGTAATAGCATAACTACGAAAATCACGAGAAAATCAAATTACCAATATTACACATAACAAAGAAATATAAGAAAACACGGTCACTAGTCTATAGTAATAATGGGTTTCGAATGTACTTCATCATTGAGTTAGAATTTTAAATCATTGTGCTATACCTATGCGTTAAATTTTCAGAATATAATATGATAAATCATTGTATACAAAAAACAATTTTGATCTGAAACCGTATTGAGTAGCTTTTATTTTTAATAATATAGATATGAATTTATATTACTATATTAGTAGGTAGTACAGTAGAATCAGAAGTAGACAATAAGACAAGTTAGGTAAGTCACTGGGAATAGTCCTACTGGCTAGCCACAAGATTTTTTAAGGCCACCGGGCTAAACCATGTAAATTTATAAGCTTTATACTAAAATAATATAACAATGACTATTAAAATATATCTTTTTAGGTTTATTAAAATATACTCGTAAGATGGTTATAAATTTTGGCTATCGCTAACAAACAATAATGAAAAATATAAATTTATATAGAATATGACCCAGCATTATTTAAATTATGCATGCTATTTATAACTACTTATTTTAGAACAATTTCCAATATTAATTTTCAAAAGAAAAAAATTGTTTATATCCATATTTTATTTTATTATTTATTTATTTATTTATTTTTTTGCTGAAAGCTAAGCATACTTTACTTTAACCTCTAATTAGGCTGATTAACCTTGCTTCTCTACTAGGCCAGCACTGCTAGTACATCCTTAGATAGAATGAACTAATTTTTATCAAAAACATTACATATTTATATATAATATTAGGTAATTATCATATTATTTATGTTATATATTGATAAATTATGGTTATTTACTTAAAAGTCAATACCAAGGTCGTACTATAGAAAGGTGTGAAATATTCGTGGTATCAATACCTATTAAAATAACTAATTAGTTAAAATACTTTGAAAATGTAATTTTGTAGGCATAAAAAATAATAATATAAATTATAATATGGAATGACGAAAAGTCTTTACAATTAATATTTTGTAAATCCTAATAATACCTATCATTAAAACCAATTTAGGAAAAATTGTTGTTTTTCAAAATCAATTTCATAAATAATTTTAATTTATACATACCTATTAATAGTTTTTTAAATATTATTTTAATTTCTATGTGTAAGAACAATTTATAAAAAACCTAACTTATATAAAGTTTTGAAATTTTTTATTTAAAAACAAAAAAAGGGAAAGTAGATAATCACTCTGTTGCTTGTTATTAAGTAAGTCACTGACCAGTGACCGGTGATCATTGTAATGCATGTGTTTAATTCGAATAAGATTCAACGATAAATCGTTGTACACGAAAACCGATTTCGAATGAAGACTCACTCTATATTAGATACTAATTAAATGATATATTTATATTACTATTACTACATTAATTTGTTTCTGTATTAGTAATACAGTATGCGATTAGATTCGTTGTATGTCGTAGGTACATGATAAACAATAGCCTAAAATTAATTGAAATGTTTTGAAAATACCATTATGTAAGTAGGTATACCTATAAAATATAGTGCGTAAAAATTTCTAGTCCTCGCAAATAATATTTCTGAATTTCAATAAAATAACTAAAATCGTTATGGTTTATAAATATTTAGTTATGTCCAAATTCGAACATCGTGTTATGCTAATATTTTTTTTAGATTTGTACCACAAATGTGGATTTGCGACAATACCTATACTTTCTGAATGGAGCAATCATACATCTTTTACAAACAATTATTTTTTTAGAATAATAGTTATAAGTTATAACATAAGTACCTATATCCTGTATATCTAATATAATTATTAGATACCTATTGATTATTTGTCAAATATTATAACTTTTATAGCTTATTGTGTTTTTAAGTGAGTATAATGAGTATATAATGCAAATTAATAGTTTACTTTTTAACTATTTACAGCATTATATTATCTACGAATATTCTTTCAAAGTTTAAACTTTCTTGGGTTTTTGTAAAACCAGAACACTAAACTACATATTGAGTTTATAGATAATGAAGCCAATAGAGGAATATACTGTGAATATTATAAATTATAACTACAAAGCTCTTTTTTACGACGTTCGATAGATTTTTTAAATTAGGTATAAGAATGTTATCAAAATAAAAATATAATTAAGAAAATAAACTAATTTATAGACGTTAATAAACATTGTACAAGGAATGGATGATAAGTACTGATTACTTCGACCTAAATTTAAATTTAAGCTATCTTGGTGAAAGATTTAGAACAAACCATTACTATGTATAATGTTACCCCTAACACTAACCATCATTTACATAAATTCTAATGTAACGACAATTTTTATTGGTACATAATGAATCGGCTGTTAATTAAAATTATGCTTATAGCTAAAATCAGTAAAATCGAGAAATTTACGATACCTAATTTAAATATTCATTGAATTATTTGATCTTTAAAGAATAGTCTTGGAAGTTTTCAGTTTTGAACTTATTAATATATTTTTGTTTATTGTATTTTTATTTTATAAAAATTTAAAATACATACTTCAACTACTATCTTCTAGTGAATGCATATTCTAAATTCTCCAATTTTTAATCTAAAATGTAGCTTTGAGTTCCTATAAATTATTGATTCCCAACCTTTTCTAGTCTACGCCTCCTTTGTAATTTTCAAAAATCTCGTGCTCCCACTATAAATTAAAAAAAAAAACCGATTACCTTTTTTCGTGTACTTTAAAAATAAACTATACAATATTCGGAATGACTATTTTTTGTTGAGATAATTTATTGATAATCCATTATTGATACTCGATAACGGATAAAAGGAACCAGTCAATTAATTTTATTTTCTCTAAGTTTTAAAATAAAAATTATATTTCATAGTAATTGCTTACGCCTCCCCAGCAATGTGTACACGCCTCCTAGTTTGGGAACCAGTGCTATAAATATTGCCATGGTGAGTTGAACCACTTGAACCCGGCTATTCATCACAATATTCATAAATTTCAAATCAAAATTTACTAAGTACCTATACTTATATTACTATTAGAGTATAGGAAAATTTTTAACTATTACAGTAACACAGTAGGTTAAATACATTTTTATCAAAAATATTGTATTAAAAAACTGTTATAGTTCATATAAAACATGGGTAATATCATACGCCAAGTTTTGAGTACCTAAAAAAAAATAAAAATAAAAACATGTCGTTGTAAAAGCAACACTTATCACCTCGTTCAGACCTTAAAATACGCTTATTAATTGTTCGGAAATTAGGAAATATTTTAGAAATAAATGATAAAATATAATTGGTTTAGTCTTACAGACTACGGTATCTTGATGTTAAAATAATTAGCAGACGATAAAAGCTGTCTAAAAAGCCAAAAAGTATTATAGCTAAATGAGTGTATTTTTAGCAGACAATTATAATGACGACCTTCAGTAACATGAAATGACAGTCTACAAAATTAATTTTTGTTTTGATTTATCATTAAACTCAAATTTAATGCGTTTATTAGAGTGGCATAATCAATGACAAGGTATACCAGACTACTACTGTACAGCAGAATGGTTATCTATTTGTTCACTTTTTAATAACTAATAACTAATGAGTAAATAGTTATTTTAATTTTAATAATACTATTGAGCATAGATATTTTACAGTTACTTGAGAGTAATATCATTTTACCTCATACTTACCTTACTAAAAAAGGTATAAAATATGTCAATAAAATTATTATCTTATTATTTTATAATACAGATAGTTTCATCTAAAGTATAACTGATTACTGCGGTTTTAAAAAAAAAGTTGTAACTTCATTTACAGTTTTTAAATAGTGGTAAATATATTAATATTTAAAAATATATAAGAATTCTCTTTAAAGTATTCATTCATCTTAAATTAAAATAATTAATGTGAATTATTATATAACTTTTATACATATTATGTATGCGTAATGAATTTAAGACTTCATGCAGTAATTTATTTTGTTTATAATGCATTAATCATTAATACATTGAAATAAAAAGGGTATTATTTTATTTGTTTTACACAAGTTTAACTTACACAACTAATTAACTATTAACTATTAAGTTATATTAAAAAGTAATTAAGCAAATAATCATATAATTCAAAGCATTTAATTTAAAACCTATAATTTTATTTTACTTTATACATATAAATAATATTATTAACTGTTCATGTACATATTATTTTTATATTTGCATAGTATTAGGCATTTAATGTGAATGGCACACATCATAATATTATAACCATTTATAATAATTAGTATGATGAAAAATTAATTATGTTATGGATTTAGTTGCTCTGTAGAAGCATCTGATTTCTTTCGAGGCAAATTACGTTGAAGAGAAATTGGAGTTAACCATTCCTTTGGTAGACAACGTTGGAAAAAAGGAATGCATGAGCTAACATATGCCAGTCTATTAATCCAACTTGGTATATCTTGTCCACATAAAATCTAAAATCAAGTTTATAAACAATTTATCATATCAATATTGATTTTATAGATGTATAAAAACAAAGTTAATTATAAATGAAACAATATTTTACCTTTGTTAATGATCCAGAAAAATGATTACAGTTTTTATTCATTAAATGGTATCTATCACCTCGAAAATCCTTACCAAGTTCAACCATTATTCTTTTAACATCACTAACAGTAAAATCTGTACTTCCTATGTATATGGATTCTCTAAAAATAAATATTTTATTAAATTCTAAATTAGAATTAAATCAGGCTTATCTAAAGAATTTGTAATTAATTTAAAAATTCTAATTGTTATAAATTACAATAGTATAAAGTACTGTATCAATGTATTATTAAAATAACTTGAAGAATTAATTAGTAACGTACCCAACAATATGTTAGTGAATAAGACTTGAAAACATCACAAATAATATGAATAATAGATAAATATAATATATTAAGATGTTAAATAAATGGAGTTACTATGATCAAACTATTTATATATAATTACATACAAGTTAAATGAAAACTTTGAGCTTAATTAAAAAGTTTAAAATAATTGTATTGTATTAAAGCATTTATGTAAGTATTTGCATTATAAAATTGTTATTTTGTAATTAAATATATAATAAATGCTAATATTTGAAATAGTTAATTTAGTATGTACTATAGTTATCTATTCAGGTTATTAAATTTAATAAGTAGCTACAGTTACAAATGTAGTGAACAAATAATTCTAGTATTTACACTTATTATTTGAAATTTTAATTATTTACTAGTCTGCGAGCAAATAAATATACAATCTGTATAATACTTTTAAAGCAAAAGAAAAAAAAAATTAAATATTATCTATACAACCAAAATTAATATTTATTTATAACAAATACATTTATTGTGCAAAATTATTCTGTTTTAATCAATAGAAAAGAACTAAATGTTTAAATATATCCTGGTATTTTCTTTCATTCAGGTAAGATTCTATTTTTATCTGTATTTATCTTATCTACTTCAGACACTACTCATTAGATTTCTACAGCAAATTTAAAAACAGACTTTCTATGATATTGAATTTATAAGTGATCATAAAGATTTAGTATTTACTATTATTAATATAAGCACAATATTATCAAATTAAAAATAAAGAACATGTAAAATAACTAAAATAAACTAATAATACATAAAGCCATATTACACAATCTTCAATTTTATTAATATATGCTGAATCTGTAAAAGCAGTGATTTTGTCCAATTTAGGTAAGAACATGAATATTCTACATATATCCTAATGCTATAGTAAGGACACTTACAAATACTAATGTAAATTTCATCATTACAGGAATAAATAACATTTGATTTCATGTTATATTATTTAAGTCAATAATAAGTATTAACTTAAAAACAATTACCTACTGCTTATGTAAATTAATTTAAAAAAAATTACCTATATCTATAATGATCTCCTAATTCATAAACATCTTTTGGAATCATATCAAAAATTCCAGAATCTGGTCTATCATGACCTCCATATCCATATTCTACAGTACAAGTAACAAATTAATATTTCAAACATAAAATATAATTCAAGTAATATTCACCTTGTCCATATACTTCAATGCCAGAATGAAATACACCGAGACCCATAGGTGTGGTATATTCATTGATCCAATACTAAACAAAATAGGAAGTAATTAATAAATTACAAACACAAAATAATCATTAATTGTATTAAACACTATCTTATAAAAGTATTGACATTATAGGTTAATTAAAATACCACCAAGTAAGCTTTTCAATATTAATGTATATAATTATTCAATGCTTTAAAATATCCCATTAAAAAATCATAAGTTACTATTTTATTACTTATCACATAAGAATTAAACAATATTCAAATTTAACATGAATACTAATAATAATAGTTAATAATAGATATATTAAATCAAATCAACTCATATTTATTTAAAAAAAAGTTGTTATCATTCAGTTATCATAAACCAATGGTCTAAATATTCATAATCTTCAAAATAAGATAATAATAAATTATAATAAATATTATTATTATTTATTTATATAACAGATATTTTAAGTATTAAAAAGAATATATTTTTAAGAATGGAACTTGGAGCAAAATTACAAATATTAAAAGTGATATCAAACGACCAAATAAATATAATTTTAATACTGTTTGTGTGAAGGTTATTGAAAATAATATTAGCCATACAGTATTAAGGCAGGTAATGAAAATTAAATATTTAAATCAATGCTTATTTAGGTAGATTATTGGATTAATCTAATAGGCAAATATACCAATATAAAAATGAAATAATTATCAAGTATTTTGTTTACTTGAATTGAAAAATTTGTTCCTATTTCTACCTATGTTCTGTGTATGAACTGTATACATTACTTAGTAGAATTAAATAATGCTTGTATCTAAACAGGAATATTTACAAATACATATTACTTATCTGATCACGTTATACACAACAAGCGGGTAACAATTGGATTAGAAGTTAAGGTTAGAAGAGTTAAATAAATGTCAGACATTTAAGCATGGACAGAGACTGTTATTATGACACTGTGCGCTGTTGGATTTATGTAATCTTACAGCATTGGCACACGGGTATGGTAACAACACAAACACTTACCATATCATAGACGTGCACCAGTACAGGTTCTCGAGCCATTTTGGACGATCGGTGGTCCGGCTTCCATACAGCACTACAGGAACGGATACGTACAAACTGGAAGAAAGAACAAAAGACGAGGATGAAGACGTCGTCGGAAAACAGACAGAGATGAGACGGTATACCGTACGCTCGAGCGTATTGTACACGACGTCTCACGGGCAAGACGACTGCTGAGTGCTGACCATCGCAGCAGCTGTGAAGCGCAATGTTATAATAAATACTGTGTCGTTGTATACGTACCAAATATGGTAGAATATTAAATTCACGAAGAATACGAAAACTGTAAACGGACAAAACGGACGGTTTTCGTGTTTATTTTCGGACTTCCCGTTCGTCGGCGTCCGTCGGGTCGGCGGTCAACAGCGACCGACGACGACGGCTATCGCGTTTCTCGTTTATCAAAATATTATCACTTAACGGCAACACGATAGCGCACGCACGGGAGCCCACCTAATGTCGTAGTGTCGGCACGTCAGTAACGAAATGAATGATGGTCGACGGACGTCGACTGTCGAGCGACGCGCAGTGTGTGTGTGTGTGTGTGTGTGTGTGTGTGTGTGTGTGTAGTGGTTGCGCGCGCACCAGCACCCGTGTGCATTGTCTTGTGTGTATGTGTGGTGTGTGTACGTGCGCGTATGTGCGTAGAGCGTATGCGACCGCGGTTGACACCTAAACGAGGCCATCGGAATCGATTTTCCTCGCCGTCATTGATGGTTGCGAGACGGACGTCCGTCGTGTGCATACTGCAGTTCGCCGAAAAAGAGAGACCTATTGTTTTGTTTTCGATCCTTAAAACTCAATAACACATTTTTAAGTAATAATGACGAAAATCGTAATATTATTCTAATGTAGGTAATCATTAATCGCTATAATTACATACATACATATCACATCGATTCAATCAATTGACCGCTGCAAGACGGTCGATTATTGTTGCTGTAATTACTAATAACTAATGAGTAAAACTGTAAAAGCCAATGATTTTAATAATTAATGAGATCAAGAATAATACAATTTTGTCGTTAATAGATGATTGGAAACGACGATGAGCTGTCTTTGCTCCGCATTCCGCAAGCTCAATATTTGGCGATACTTGGCTGACGAGTGACAAGTGACTTGCGGGTATTCCAACATTTCCAACGAATAATATTCATATGTATTCATTACCTATCGATCAATCTAAATTACGCGACAAGACCACATTTACAATGAATAATTTATTTTGCTTGTCAAATATGTAATGTATCAGTATCAAACTTTTGAGTTCCAACTTTCGATGTAATTAAATTATTTTAGCATGACTTCAAGAGTAGGTTTTATCATTTGCCTATCAAAAGGGACTGTATTTTAAAAATGTGGGTAGTAGATTGTATTTTACATCCAAATTTAATTTACCTAAAATCTAATAATATTTTATTAATATAACAAGAACATTTTATATTTTTATATTATTATTGAGTATTCTCAAAATATCGATACGTAAGGACGTTCGTCGAATGGAAAAACAATCCAAAAATAGCTCTGAAGTCTAAATTAATTTCCAATTTAATTTAATTCTTCGATTACGATCAAGCATTGGCATTTCATTTTTATTTTATGAGAATTTTGTTATATTTAACCACAATAAATAATAATTGCTATTAATATTATTCAAGAAAAATTTTAATTAGGTCAAGTTTGATCATTGCTTCCATCACTTTCTCCTTTAAAACTGCCTTTGAAATACTTTAGACTTCTTTGTAATACATCAAAAATACGGGGAAAGTCTGTATCGACTTATAAGGCTTCATACAGACTTTATAACGAATTCAAATCTGATTTCAGAATCCTTATCGCATTATTAAATTGCTCGTATCGATAAAAAAAAAAAAAAACTCACTAGAATAATATTATTACTAAATCACAAATGTATCTAATACTGCAATAAACTGAATAAACAATTGCTACAAATCAGTTTTTCTAGTCATCGAGTTATTAGTAGTATTGATTATAAATGCCAAGTATTTATTATCATTAATCAATGTTTAACGATAGAAGATTTCTATAGTTAAAGAGGACGTCGCACCCATGTCTTGTCTGCGTCTTACACATGTACGACATGGTAAATTTTCGTTCACCTGTTTCAAGAGTATGCTTTTAGTTTTGATATTAGAGTTAATCAAACTATTATCAAACTTTTAGTATGACAAATATAAATATTTGAAAATGCTTATAAATCATAATTAATTTAAAAATTAAAATATCGTAAAACTAACGAGAGAACACAGATAATGTTCTTACTTTACAAAATTAGGACTGTAAACCTTTGTAAAAATAAAAACAAAAATATATTTTAATTTAATAGTTTTGTTTTTTCTTCGATAAACTGATAGGTAGTGTAAATATGTGATTTATTTTGTTGTGAATGGGTTTTTGGAATGACAACCCTTATATCATTTATTAGGAGAGGTTTGACTGACTGAGTATTAATCATAATATATCAATAAAATATGATACAAAAACCTAACAAAGTTTTAAAAGGTATACTGAAGAGTGAAGGGAGTGTGGGGCAAGAAGCCTTCCACGACTTTGTTTGGCATAAATTTTTCGAGACATCTCTCCACCCTAAATAAATAATTGAAACTGCATTTATACTCATTATCGTTCGGTGGCCAGTGCAATGATTATGAGGTGCGTTAGAGCACAGAACGCTTCGAATGTTTCAATAATAATATTATTATTACGATTGACGTCTGTACCGCCGAAACATCGGTCAATAGCGGATTCACAAACAATTTAATAATAATAATTTATCCACAAGGCCACAATATTCACAAACGTTATACAATGCACGCATACACAGTAAGTGTATTCGTGTATTATAAATGTAATTGAGAAATTATAAATTTATATTTTACACGTACTTGTTTGCGCGCTTGTTGTTATTATTTCCGGCCTATCCCTGTATCCACACATATCGTCGAATCGTCGCACCTCGTCACTATTTCCTCGCCAGTCACCGTTATTACAGTGAATCGATACTGTGAACTTCGAAGTACTATCAGTACTGACTGGTGACTGCTCGTCTTGCACTGTTCAGCTCGGGAAAATCATAATTTTATAAGCTCTTAGTATACTAACGGTCCCGTATTTTAAAATAATCAAAAATCTGGGTTTTATGTTTAATAATAATATTACATACTTATTATTATTAGATAATATTTTAATTTATAATTTCACAATAATAATATTAATAAATATAATATATTTTATACGGGCAGAGGCCCACAGGGAATTTCCCGGTATCATCCCGGTCGTTCACACCACCACTGGTTCTCGATACATTTATTATTACTGAAGACTGAAGAGTAAAGAAGACTCGATAATTCAATCACCCGTTGTTTCGTACGATAATAATTATTAATTATAATATCAAATAACGGTTATAAGTATAAAAATAAATACCATAACATTATATATAGTGTCAATGCAATTTTTTTTTTTCAGATTTTGTCTGTGAATAAAATAAAATAAAATATCAAAAACCAAGAAATTCACTTTATAGTCTATATAATGTAGTAGGTTTCGAAAGTACCTCGACACTTAATCGTTTAGTTTAGTTATTGAAAAGTTACCTTATATCGTACAATAATGCAATGTAGTGAATACGTGAGGAAGGGATGTGGTCATATTTATTGAGTTTTAAATGTGTTATTTTTATAACTAGCACATCCCGCATTATTTAGTGTATTTATATTCAATAATAGATTCTAGTTAACTGTCTACTGTTATAACTTAGGGAAATTATTAAAAAAAATAAATACTCTTCCGTGCTGTTTATTATATTAATAATAAGTAATAAATAGGTAATAACTAATAACCAAGGTAATATTACTTAAAAAATAAAGATATAGGTTATTTTCGATAAAAAAATAAATAATAATAATTAGGTAATCCGGTAGATATAGGTAGATACTGTAATATTTAGTAAATTTTAATGCTATGAATTATTATATTATATATGTCTATCCATAATTTCATACCTTGGTTAGGTATAAAATACACTAATATAGATTAAACTACACAGCGAAGTGCAACTGTGACAGCTTAAGTATTAAATTTTTATTCTTTCGTACTTTTGTGGTTGGTATTATTGTATTAACTAAATATTATGAAATTTTATGATTAGATATATTAATGCGCATCTGCACAAATGCATTGTATAATACACGTCATAGTATCATACTATTCATACTGAGTAATTAGTAGCAGTATATACTTGTTTAGCGATTTTAGAAGAGCTTGCAATATATGTAACGCCATTTTTTGGGGTAATATTTATGGAATAATTGTTTAGTGTTATAGTTATGTATTCAAAGATTCATTATGGTTAACGACGCAAAAAAAATGTTGGAATAATTATTATGATTTATAGTATACACAATAAAAAACAATAAAAAAAAATCGACCATATAGAGTAAAGTACCCTATAAGTAATACATGTTGCATTAAAATATTGAATAATAACTAATGATGTTACGATTAAAATGAATTTTGATTTTTGAAGTTAGGCACTTTCCAATTTGGTATTTTAAAATATTTACAATTTTCATTTTTAGCCACTCTAAGTTTGGTTTAGTTTTGTTCCAGATTGATAACTCAAAACATTCACTGTTATTTTTAAGTAGTACCATTTAGATATTGTACTTAGATAAATATATATTTCAAACAGACTTCAGAATTGTAGGTTGTATAGTTAATTTTTTCATACTAAAATAAACCAGTGATGGCTGAACAATAAGTATTTGTATTTATTTCATGTTTGTATTAAATAGTAATAATATTTATTTTATCAAATTATAGCGACTATAGAATGAAAAATAGGTACTTTAAACCAATTTAAAAAAATAAATAATTTCATAATTAAATTACGATCGACAATGATACATTGCTATCAATACACAATGTCATTAATGTGTTACTTAATACTTTGAACATTTAAAGTATATTTTAGTTGTTTAATTTTAATTTTCTTAAAATTTTAATAAAATAGCTTGGAACTTTTTGAATAACTGTGAGTGGGTAACGTAACATATTCAACATACTATTATAAACAATTTGTTTCTAAAATATGCTTATTATATAATATAAAATATACCTAAATATTATATCACTATAGGTAGCTTTTTACTAATGCACTTTTTTTATTATTAAAATATTATTGCTAAGTTTTTAAAACATGTTATACCTTTATACCTATATCGATACGCTAGTTAACTGGTTGTTGTTTAACATGAGATATAATTGTATATAAATTATAGACGCGTTTGTTGTCATTAACATAATATTATTCATTTATAAATATACTTACCAATATTTGACAAAGCTGTTACGATGGCAACCACGCTCGTGACCATATATACATTTGGACATTTGGTTATTTTATGTATCAAGTTGTTATTCGTTTCTCCGTAGTAGTTATGTGCCTATGCATTTTAATTATATATGATGTAAGTTACATAAAATATAAATATTTTATTATTTTATTTGAAAAGAATGTATACACAAATCATACTATTCATCAAATAATTGAATAGGTACGTATCTTATTTATTTTACGCTTAGTTAAAAATATATATATATAATCATGCCATAAAACTTAATTTTCGTATTTATGTTTTCTGATTTTATTTGCATAACGTTAAAATATATTTATTATTATTTTTTTAATCATTCAACCAGTACAATAAACATGAGTACTGTTAAAATAATAAAATTACATTTTCATTTGTTGAAAGCCCATCCAGCAACAGAACTTTGGTGGGAAATATTTAAAACAGAAAATATGTCATCGAAAAAGAAAATCAATTCATTGTTAAAGGTTACTAACGAACTTTCAATGGAACAAGTCACTTCAATTGATTCAGATAATTTTAATGCTGGTTAGATTCTTTTTTATGAAACTATAATAGATAAATTTTAATTTAAGATAATAATTTTCTATGATTTTAAATGTTAACAATCAACAGAGTCAACAGAAATTCACAAGGATGATTTAAAAATTGTGTTCATACCTAAAACTTTACACGAACATTTTGAATGTGTCATTGGAAAACACGTTTTTATAGATAAACCGTGGACAAAAATATCTCGTAAAAAAATTATTGATAATTTACAATCACAAAATACGAACTCGTGTTTTTGGCAATATCAAAGGGAAATTGAAGTAAAACAAATAATTTATTATTTTCTTCTTGCACATAGCAAGAATATTATGTTTTTATTGATATGTTATAATTTTTTTAACAGAACATTACAAATGATTATATTTTAGTTGGGTATAAACCCTTTAGTAGTACTGATGAAGAATTTTTAATATGTACCACGGATAAAGCTAAACAATGTATAGAAGAAACACAAGTACAAATAGAAGGTGAAATTAAAAAAAAAGTTGAGCGGTCAATGTGTCGTGTACCGGGTCCATGGGAATCCAAAAGCAGCGATAAAGATATCGAAGAAATAAAACCAGTACAAACACGTGAAAAGGTGTATTTATTTATAATATTATACATTAGATTTGTTTTACAAACTTAAATCTGTAGTAAAACTATGCATGTAAAAATGTCATCTCTTTGAGTAGATGGGTTAAATTAGAGAATCTAATTTATAATATATAAAATATAATCTTAATGAATATTATCATATTTTATACAATATTAATACTACTTTCTTAATTAACTTGATAATTGTTTTTAATAAACATATAATTATATATGTACATTTATTTGTATAATATGTATTGTTGTAATATACAAGTAGTATGTACCAATTGTACCTCCAACTAATAATTAATGATAAATAATAAGTACATTATTAATTGACAGATAACATACAAATGGAAACTTCCCGCAGGGAGACTTCAAACTGAATCAACAATTGAGGACTTGCTTTCAAATTCCACAAAAAATGAACATGTGAAATTAGAACCACGTCCAAAAGAAATTTTCAATAACAGTGATGTTTTATCAATGGAATCGAGTGTTCAAGTAATGTATACAAATATTTCATTAAATAATAGAAATAAGTGTTTTAAACTTTAAATAAATCATAATTTATTTAGGCTGTCAGACAAATGGTCAATAAGGAAATGCAGACAATTCCAAGAATTAAATATAATAAATGTATTCAGTCAGTTGCCGTGGAAGAGGACATGTTTCAATTACAACCAAAAATGACATCAGAAAAAGCTCTTGATGATTTTTTAAGCAAACATGTTCCTAAGTAAATATTTATAATCTATATAATAATAGAATTTTACAAAAATTACAATTAATTAATATCTACATAATGAATTTTTTATTTATTATCATAATATAACGAAAAAAGTGCATATTAAATTGTATAAATACTATGTAGTAATCGCATAAAAACCAACATAATTTCCATAATTGTTGACATAAAAAATTTGGAAACCATTATCGGTTTACATACAAATATACAATATTACAATAATATAACATTTAAAATTGATAAACATAGTAAGACTAATAGGTATATGATTAACAACCTATATAGTTATAAAATATATATTGAGAATTACAGAGTATAAATTATATGTAAATGTAATATGATATTATATTTTTATAAATTAAGTTTAGTAAATCAGTTACATTACAATGAGTTGTACGATTTATACCGTGATGACTATAAACTTTTAAAAAATGAAAACGATAATGAAATCGAACAGACTTCCAAAGTTATAAAACTTTTACCCAGATATCAGAATGAAGTATCTAAAAAAAGATACGTATCTTGTCAAACTTGGCATCCTACGATACTGGGTAAATTAGTCATAATATATTAATCATATAGTACCTATAGGTTATTAATATATTATTTTTTTTTAGGTATTTTTGCAGTATCTTACACGACTAATAGTAATGAGTTATATAAGACAGTAAGTCTAGAAACACCTGAAGAAGAAATTACCAAATCAACGGTTAAAGACGAAAAATACGATATATCCTATAGCGATAATGATATCGACACAGACTCTTGGAGTAACCGACCAGAAACTAAACTTTTAGATGAGAATTATAAAGAAAAAATAATTTCTTTGTTAAATAAAGAATTTGTGCAGGTAAATTAACATTAAATTATAAATTAAATATGGTAATAAATACTGAGCATTTTAATTTAAAGAGAATGAGGATAATCCAATTAACCGAGGATGAAAAAAATAATCAACAATATAGCAATGATATTGATAGACAGTTACGAAACTCTTTAATTTATGTTTCTCATGAACAAATTTCCACAAACAATGATCTTTCATTAGTAAATTCGGGTATGCAATTGCATTTTAAATTTCGATATAAAATCAACAAAATCTACCAATAATGATAATATGATAACAATAAATAAAATGTTGTTTTAATTATTAGATAATGGAGCTTTGATTGATGACAATAAAATTATCAAAAAAGCCCAAAGTGAACTAACGAATATTAGTGTTTTGCCAAATATAGATCAACAGCATGAAATAAATTTGAATAACGAATTTCTCACAGATGAAATTGATCATGAGGTAGAATACAATGAAATGCATGACACGAAAAAATCGGCAAATATGATAGACAAAAATGAATGTGAAAACGATATGGATGTGATAGATCATCACGACTCTGACACAGAAAGTTTTTACAATATTTGGGGCAATGATGAAGAATGGTTGTATGATAACAAATTAAGGAATGTTGTTAGAAATATACATAGGTAAATGTTTATACTTTCATTAATTATTTTAAATAATTTTTAATATTATTTTTATTTATTTATTTTTTTTTTTTGTTTGATAGGGAATTTAATAAAAAATATGATCGAGAATCAAGAGAAGAAAAACTGTTTAGACTTTTAAAATCTGAAGCCAAGTACACTGAAAAAAAAAATAAGTAAATTATTTTTAAATTATATTATTATAATTTATAATTCATATTATATATAATATAATTGAAAAATAATATATTAATTTATTTCAATTTAAAATATAGACTCGATAATATGGAGAAAGAGAGAATGAAATTAACCAAAGACATGTTTGAAGCTGGAGATATGTGTCAAAAATTAAAATATCAACTAGAATTTAAAAATAAAAACAGAAGAAAATCTTCATCAAAACATAAAACAAACATAAATTATGAAGTATCAAAGAATAAACGTGAAAAAACAATAATGGATGATCAAAATAACTCTGTTTTCATTTGGTCAGTTAGTGATAATATTTTTCCAAAGGTATACAAATGAGTATTCAGCTGTAAACTGTATTATATTATTCATAGAATAATAATTAATGCGCCACTTTGTCTTAGCTTTACAATATATTTTTAACTTTTTATAAAGTATTTAAGTAATATTAAATATGAAACGTGTAACATTAGTTTAATAATAATGAGTAATGACATACATACATAAGAAAAAATAATTTCTAGTTGATATTGGAGAGTGCTGAAGAAGTGCGTTGTATTGAATTTAATCCTAGACACGGTAATACTGTTGTAGGAGGATTAAAAAATGGGCAGATAAGCATATGGGATATTGAAGGAAAATTGGAGACGGCAGGTTTAAATGATTTAAACATGTCAGAAAAGGAAAAAAATCATCATAAACATCTAGTAAGAATTATAAAAAAAAAAGCTGTATTAATTATTATACAAGTTACCTACAAATTTTAATTTTTTTTTTTTTTGTTAGTGGGAACACATGAAATGGTCATTGGATGTTAAATTTGAAACTAGAATTAAACCAGCAGCACTAAGTGCGATTTTAGAATCTCATTTGTCAACAGTGTCTGCAATTCAATGGATTCATCCCATGAATCAAGTTAGTCGAATTAAACAAGTATTAGTATGTACTATGTAATGACAATATTAATACAACTAATATGAGTAGTAAAAATTAACGTAATAATATCAAATTAAACTAGTTAAGGTAGCAATTGAATTATAGACGTTGTACAATAGACTTATACGTAAATAAATTATTATCTATTGAAATTTTTTTTGCATTAAATAAATCATAGAAAAATAAACACCAGTATTTATATTTATAAATTATTACATTAAATATGTGTTATATTTATGATTCATAAATACAATCATTAAAAAAAAAAAATTGAAAAATATTGAGGTATTGTCAAATGAAAACCATTTATATAAATCAAAATATTAAAAGATTTAATTTTACGGATTAACGAGGTCATTATATTTTGAAAAATATACTTATTTTAAATTAAGTTTTACGATCAGTTTTAATAGGAACTGTGTAGGTTTTTAATCACAATTCCACGAAGAAATGCTTATTCAATTTACATTATCATGATCATTAATAAAAAAATATCAAACTATACTATTGTGATATGACAACGAAAACATAAATAATAACTTTATAACCAGGTGCTTAATAAAATATAATTTATAACAATTATTAAAAATTATAATCTAAAGTATAATTTATTAACGTAATATTAATACTAGCTCTATAACTTTACTTTTTTCAGTAAAAATGAATAAACATATAAAATATAACGCTATAGGTATATCTGTGTATTTAAGTTTAAGTGTATCTCAATTTACGACACAAATTGATATTGAAATTTGAAGCATCATCTACCTCGCTTTGCGAAATAATTCGACTGAGATGGGAAATCCACTTGTGGGGAGTTGGATATGTCACTTGGTATATTCCCGATAACGTATCTTATTTATTTTAAACTACTCTCCAAGCTTTTCTGATATCTTCAAGAATAATCTCTGAAATGTTTATCAAATTGGTGAACTAAATTTTGATTCTATAGAGTATACATAGAAATCGCTTTTTTATGAAAATTTGAAATAAAAACAATAAATTAAATATTATTTTTTTTCATTAGAAAAAAAATGTATAGTAATCTTTTATATTTGTGTAAAACCAATGACAACACTATAAATAAACAAAATATATAATATGATGTTCGTTAATCATAAGTAAATCCATATGTGAGAAACTTTATAATAACTATTATAGTACAGTGTTTTCCAACTTTTTTTATTTTACAACCCACTTGCCTACGTTATTAATTCCTATTTAGAGAGAAATTTAGGTACTGTATAAGTGAGAAGTAATATAGCAATGATTAAATTGCAATAAAATATAAAATTTACAAATTTACAATTTCTTTAATAACAATAAATATAATTGAAAAAATAGTTTTCACTAAGTAGTATCTTTCTAATAATAATATTCTATTCATATTGAATAGTTTAAATTTTAAAAATAATTAAAAAGTGTAATTACGTAATAAAATTATTACCAATTTTGTAATGTCTCATATTACTGTTTTTGACAATAATAATAATAAAAAAAAAAACATTAATTAATTTTTTTAGAAATTTAATTTAACGAATTTCCTCATTATTTTATTTGACAAACATCGCTAAATATTTTATTAAAAACAAATTATATTTCTTCTTATTGCTAATGTAGTGGTTTAGGTAATGTCAGGTTATTCGCACATTAGTATCAAGCAAATTATTTGAACAAGTTATGTGTATTTGCTTATTTTTTAATTATGATAAAACAAAATTAATAAATGTATTAGTCTTAATTACAATTGTTATAGTTATGTTTAAACTTGACTTTAATTTAACGTATTATTTTTTTAATTAACTGGAAAAAAACTAAATTATGAAAATTTTTATTTTAGTCAGTTTAGTTATAAGTAGATTATAAAATTAAAATTAAATAAATTTGTTAACTTAATATTGATTTTTTAACTATTTAATGCTTAATTTTGTAAATAATATTATTATTTAATATTTTACGAGTATACTCTTATAGTGATTTAACAAGTTAGATATGTGTCATTTCAATGCATACCATTTCTTATCATTACAATTTATTATTTTATTTATCAAAAAATAGTTTCTACAAATGAAAAAAAGCTAATTAAACATTTTATATAAAATTAACATAATTAACTAAATTTTTGTTTTACTTAATTTTTTTATAAGTATAGTATTATAATATAATGTTTTGATATATTATTGAGATATTATATAGTATGTGATTTGTTAGCTTATCATTTTTTTTAGATAACACCATTAGGAAAATTTGTTAACGTTCAAGAAGGACAATATTCAGATCAATTTTTTTCTGCTTCTATGGATGGGACTATAAAACTTTGGGACTTGAATTCAACACCAATGCCAAGAGTTATTAAAAAAAGTACAACTAACACTAGTTTCAAGTACCCAGAAAAACTAAACAACTATAAATCACCATTGAGTATTTACAACAACCGTCTGAAACCTTCATATACGGTTAGAATATACATTTTAATTAAACATATGTATTTAACAAGTGAATACTATATTTGTCTCATGATACTAAAGGTTATAAAATATGAGTTTTTATTACAATTGTTGATAAAACTTTAATTCATAGTACTTGAACCCAAAGCTGCTGATGCATAATCTTTAATATTTTAAAATTATTTTGTAGCTTGAATTCATAAATATATTTTTCACAGATAACACAAAAATAAATTATTCTTCAAATGATTTTAGATATTTTGTTGTAATACAAAAATGAATAAACGTAAATATAGGTACTTGAAATATTCACAGCATTTTTGTATGCTCATCTTCTATGATGTATAATACAATTTTCAATAAATTATGAATTTTTTGAGTTATTATTGATGTTTTAAATTAAATTTCTTTTTAGTTCTTATTTCTATTAATGTGTATAAACATTTTTTTTTGTTTGGCCAAAAAGCTTGACAATTTAATATTAACAAGATGTTAAGATCCCACATAAGTTATCCTATTAGCCATATTAGAATATATAGGTACATTTTATTTTATAAACATTTTAACTTTGAACTTAATATTTTAACATTGCAAATATTCGAAAATTATTTTAAAGTTTAAATGTATAAAATAATCAGTTTTGAAAATGTAATAAAAAGTTTCTCATGAGTAAGAATAATTATTTTTTAGAGATATTTAAGTTCAAATTTGGACGAAATTACATATTTAAATGATATTGGTTACATAACTGAGCGTTATTTGAATGAAACTTTATCTAGATGATTATTTAGATAAAATTTTATTCAAACAATAATTTATTTGAATAATTTTCAATTATGGTTATTTGACTAAATTTCAAACATAAAAATCCGAATAATTTTCGTTTATTTTATCTTAGTAAACATAGGATTGGTAATTAAAAATAGGCTCATATTATAAAAAATACTTGGCATTGTATTTTAAGTTACACGATTGTGAATTATTTAATTATCAGAAAAATGTAAAAATATTTTAAATAAACAAATATCTATCAATAGAAGAAAGTTAATTATAATTATGCGTGTGTGTTAATATTATTGTATTGATCAGCAGTTGACCATAATGTAGATTTTATATTAAATTTAATATATAGGTGTTATGTAACATATTTATAGTTTTGTTACAGTATGCTATATTATATATATGTACTGCAATAGCTACATCTAAAAAAATGATTTGATTATAAACTATGTTTAATCAAATAAAATAACTAAAAATTATTCGTATAACTGTCTTTGAAATGTAGTCGAATAATTTTTTATTCAAATGATCATAATTGAAAATCATTCGAATACATATTTATTCGAATAATTATCTAGATAAAATTTTTCCCAACACTGATTGGTTATTTTATTATACGTACCTAATTCAAAAACATTATCTGTAAATTGCTAAAACTTTTACATATATTATGAATCACACTACACGCAATGATATTTTTAAAATTTTTAGATCGATTTTAAGATTTTATACTTATTTTACTGTTTTACAGAATAGTGATATTAATTCAAACATTACAGATAATAATAATATTATAATATGGTATAAATACATATATATATTAACTATTGTAAAAATTAGATATTTATTATATAATAAATACAATGTTTCCGGGAAAAATTTAATCAACCTACCGCATTAGGAAAATAAATAGGTAAAATAAATTACTTTGATTGTAATTTTTAAAAACGCATCATTATGGAATATACTTAATGATATATAGAAAAACAGACCACCCTGCTCAGAATTGTTTTTTTTATAGAATGGTTTATCAATAATTATCATTGAATTTAAATTTAACATATCGATTACATTCAGTAATTTACTTGATACCTTAATTGTACCTACAGTACCTACTTGTAAGACTTTTTTTATTTTGAAATGTTCATTTTTTTTACCACAATCTATTTATAAATATATCGAATAAAAAGAAATAAAAATATAATGTAAACGAGTAAGATAGAATACAATCTAAATTAAGTTTCCTTTATCAATTTTATTTATATTCACGTATGTAAAAACATAAAAAAATAATAAGAATAACATTGATTCAATATTATAGAAAACGGATGATTTAGTTTAATAGTATTAATGGTTATAAAATTATAATATTAAATATAAATGGATATTGTAGATTATCATCAAAGAACCAGAAAAAACAATACACAGCCCCATAACAGCATTGTCTTTTGAAATACCTTTAATGCATTATAATTGTACATCTAATCAACCACTGAGTATAGGAAAACGTCAATTTGAATATGGTAAATGTTGACACTTTATAATAAAGTAAATCATTAAACTATATCAGAATTATTTAATTTACATTACTGCAGTGCCAACAAAATTGAATGATCCAAATCGTATATTGGTTGTTGGTAGTATTATGGGTCAAATTGGAGTTGTCACTTGGAATGGTTATGATACAAACCAACAGGGTAAAAATAGTGAAGGTAATAACTGCATAATAATATAACTTTAGTTACAATTTAAAAATATAACTTATAAATTTACAGAGTGTAAAAATATTTGGTGGGGACAAGTGCACGATGGACCAATCAATTACATTAAGAGAAATGTATTCTATCCAGATATTCATTTAGTCTGCGGTGGACACGTAGTATCTATTTGGAGTTTGAGTTATAAAGTAAATTTTAGAATATGCATTATCTATAGAATAATAGAATATAATTAATATAATTACCAAAACTGTGAACTGTATGCATAAAATACTTCGTGGCACGAAGTTTGTGCACTAATATATTAACAAATACAATTGTATTTAAATTTAATCTAACATTCAAAACTAGGCTAAATTATTTTAAATTTAATTATCAAGGTTAGAAAACAATCATTTCATATTTGTATACTATAAATTTAGATAGTGAGTAGAGCGATAAATGTGTTGCTTTTATAACAATATGTGTTTTTAATTAATTAAATTTTTTTTTTTATCAATCATCACATTTTACGCAATTAAATATATCAATTTTCAATTTTGACGAAGTTTTTGATAGTAAATTAGATTTAGTTAGTAAATTTTTTATTTGCAAGGGGTGTGGTGAAAAAATTCTTTTTACTTTACAGCATAAACAAAGGAAAAAAATTTCAAGGAAAATTTTTATTTAAAACCAATATTTAACCAAATCGTTTTTATTTTTTTAGTGTAACTTAAAAACAATGAAACGTAGATATTTGAAACTCTGACCAGATATTTATGTATGCATTTTCTATGTATAAAATAGATCATAATAAAATTTCCAATATGTTTTGACTCTATTTGAAATTCGAAAACTTTTTTCTTTAAATGTTGATACAAATTTAATACGAGATTTTTTTTATAAGTTAATTTTAAAATAATTTATAAATTTATAGTCAAAATATTTTTTATAAGCATCAAAATGTAGAAATTTGATAAATTTCGTCAAAATTGAGAACACTTGCAAATTATTTCATAGTTAGAAATTCATAAAAACTTTTATTTTTATACCTATTAAAGATTTGATAATTTAGTAATAGATTCTTCATAACATTTGCTACTTAAAATAGTAATACAATGAAAAAAAAAAATGTTCAAAGGAAAGTTACATTAATTTTTTTTAACTGTTTGTTAAAATTATTGTGATGATTTGGATATTCACCCGTGTATATATGTATGTATATATATTTTAATATTATAAAATAATTATATAATATGAACAGTTATATTCAGTAACTTCTTATTTACAATATTTAGTTATAATACAGTGAATGTCTTTTAAACTAGCCATTATTTTTTTTAAATATTTTATCGTTTTTTTAATGAAATAATATTAATGCATGATAATAACAATCACTAAATATAATTACGGAGAAAATTATAATATTAAGATTTTTTTTTAAAGAAATTTACATAACCAAATTTTAATAACTTTTGTGTTTGAGTATTGTAACTAAAATAATATTGGTGTCATGAATCGTTTATATGTTTTAAGATATAAATAGTTTAGTTAAAATTCAATAAATACAAATCAGACAGTTTTCGCTCAAAATCGTTTTTCGTATGCAATGATTTATCACTCAATTTAAATTTAGCACAATATACAAGTGACTTACTTTTTAATTATAAAGTTCACTTGATACCTATTGTACACCACTCGGGCTACCTATACTTTTATAAATAATATTCAAATACATTCAATTTAAAGTTTTTGTTATAACTTATATTATTATTGGTTTTGTTTTTAGTTAATTGTTTTTATTAAAAAAACTGAATTATAAACATGAACTAAAACTATAAGTTTACTTTAGGGTGGCCCAGTTTGGTGGAAACGTTTTAATGATTTGACAAACAGCGTTTTATGGTCTACTACTCATCCCGCCGAATTTCGGGTGTCTTTTAACACCAATGGAGTTTTACAATTTTGGAATTTCATGAAACACACTCACAAGCCTTACTATACAACAGATATTTTCCTCAGCGATGGACTAATTTCAAGTAAACATTTAAATCAATAAAAATTATAAATATTACATATTATACATGTAAATAAAAATTATAAATATAATAATATTAATCATACTTTAACATTTAAACAATATAAAATTTTATACATTTACAGCGTTATCAGCTCCATATTCACCAATACATTTCATCGATGCTGAACGGTTAATATTCGCTGAAGGCATGCATGAAGTATTGAATTATAAAAAAAAAGAATTGATCAGCTTTTCGGATTCTACTGGGACAATAATGATGATGACCATAGATGCGGCAAAAATGGAACCAAATATAATCGAAGAGGTTGGACGAGTATTACAGAAAGAGGTTATTTGGAGAAAAGAATTAGATGTATGGAATAGTAAGTATAGAGAAGAATTTAGATCGATGGCAAAAAACGATGAGGATGATCGAGATTACAGGACAATGAAATCTCATGTACCAAACTCGGTTCATGGTGACAACATCCAACCAACGTTGTCACGAGAACAAATAAAGAGAAAGATTTTTGATGAAACTTTTAAGTAAATAAATAATTATTCAGTTACAAAACTAAAAATTTGTTAAATATTGGAAATTTAAATAAACAATTTCAGTTGGTGCATTAACCGAAAAGGATCGCAAACGCGTTTGGGTAAAATGAGAGATAAATATTTACTACGAGAAAAACGATACATGATTGAGGCTATGATGAAGAAAAAAAATGTTGATCAAAAACAATTAGAAGATTATTTCAAAGGAATCGAAGAAAACAAGTATGACAAAAATGAAATTACAAATATGAAATTCGAAGCCAATGAATCTTATAAAGACATCGTCAACAAAATTTTATCTGTAGAAGAAACAAATGAATATGTATAATTGTGGTTTTAAATTTGACTAGATTTTAAATTTACTAAATTTGTATAATAAAAATATTTACTCATAGATGTTAGATATTGATTCAAAAAGTGCTGATTCGGTTGACATGAAGAAAACAGTTGAAAAAGTTCAACAATTGTTGGAGACTGACATAGCAATCGAAAAAGAAAAGTTAAGTAATTACATAAAAAATAATCCATTTAAAGCTGAGCAAGAAGACTGGGCTCAAGTAATTGAACTCGCAGAAAAGAACGTTAGAGATAGATTAAACGATCCTACTCTTTTAAAAAGTCCAGCATTACGGTAATTCATTATTATTAATCAGATCATATGTATTTATCAATACAAATTTATACTATTATGTTACTTAAGTTAATTAAAAATGTAATTCTTTTTATTTATAAAGTTTGATGCGTCGAGAATGGGCAAAAAAATATATTAATGAAGGTTATAAGATTAAAGAATGGAAGACTCGTAATGACGAACACGCGTGCGATCGATACAAAATAAGAAATTCAAATATAGACATATTAAGATCTATGTATGGAAAAAGTTACAATCCATGCTGGGATAAGGGATTGCGACCACAGAAAATGAGAGATGCCATTCGTATGCGATTAACCGAGGCAGCGGATAACAACGATGAAAGATTGCATGAAATTTATTTTAAAGAAAAAGGCGGTACCTAAAAATATACAGTATGCAAAATAAATTATGATTATTCAAATAAAAATATTATTTTATAGGTGAAAAAAATAGCTGTTATGCCAATTATTTATCATTAATGGGGTCAAGGCCCATTTCCAGTTTTTCCGAAGATTATTCAGGTACTTCCGAAAAAGAACTATCAATACACGATGATGAAGAAAGCGAAACACACTCTACTGAACTTAATCATTTCAATAAAAATAAAGATCAAGCAAAAATTAAAGGTCCGCATAAAAGTCAACGGTTGTACAATGAATGCGACGAGTATCAAGATTTAGAAACAGTTGGTGAACAAGATCACGAAGATGAAATTTAATAATAATCAATGATCTTAAATGCATTTAATAAAAATTTTAAATGATAACTTAAGTAGGTAATACTATACAAAATAATTTTAAACTTAACATTGTATACAATAATATATATAAATATATATTATTTATCTTATAAAAAATGATATAATTTACTATTTTTGTGCGGAAAAAATACTTTTTGAGTATTAAAATAATTAATTGTTATTTATTTTATACACTCATACAGTATAATAATATAGATTTTTGATTTTGTTTTTATACTAAAATTAATTTGACAAGTAATCAGATAATTATTATCATTATGTATTAATTATTTTGATTTTTATATGAGCTCAAAAAAATATCAAATTAAATACTTAAGTATTTACTAAATATTTTTTTCTTGGTGTATAAAGCTAAATTACTTTTGATATCCTAAATCCCACAATAAAATATAATAAATATAAAATAATTATTTTCACTCGATTTCCCCTAAATTTTGATTCAAGATTTTTTTTCTTTGAATAACTCAAAACTGCTAAAAAAAAAAATAAGATTAAAATTAAACATTTTTTCATTTGGTAAATATTTACATAAATATAACAAACAATAAATAAAAAAAATTGTTCAAAAACATTATGTCCAGTATTTTTACTACTTATATTTTATATTTGTCTGCTCAATGTATCAACGAATTTGTCCTTTTATAAATTAAGTACAGTTTAAGTTTAATTTGCTATATTTCTTCTATTATGTAATCAAGCATAAAAGAGCAATAATTATTTTCAAATAGTCTAATGAATGAAATAACGTACTATACCGTAAAATTAATAACACTACAATTAGAAATTGTAATCAATAATATTATGATTTTTAATGTATTTCTTATGTATTTAACCTTGTATAGCATTTTATTATCTAACCGGTAACCACTTGATATTCTCATTAAAAAATTCTAAGACTGCAACTGTTAATCATGAGGTCTATTATTCACATTTTTACATATTTATTAACTCTTCTGTGCGACTGTACCTCAAAATCCAAATAGAATTGTTAAAAAAGAGTTACGCTATATATTATAAAACATAGATTATAATAAACTATTATTATAGCAATTTAGTAGTTATCGCCACAAAGAATTATGAGCTCGTGTAACAATTTGTTGAAAAATATTATAAATTATTCATATTAATTAGGGTGTACACTTTTGGTCTTCATTTGGCTATATCGATGTATTTTGCTTTTTCCGGCAAGTCAATGGTTTGACGAGTATACCAACAGTTAAAATGTAAATAACAATCATTTGATGCGAAAAAATATAATATTTTACCAGGGGATATAGCTGTAGGGGGTAAAATTTACTCCTTGTGCTGTTGAAATGAAGACAATGAAGTGCAACAATTTAAAAAAATATTTACCAACTAAAACTAACTCTAACAAAATTGAATGATGTTTTAATTTTCAAATAATTAGAAAGAATGTCCTTCAAATCAGACCCGACATTTTTTACTAACATAAAAGTCATGCTGTTGCGAAATATAGTTTAAAGCTTCATAACTTAAAAAAGTTCTATCAAAGAAAATATAGTTCAACAAAATTAAGCAGTGCTCTAACAATATCCAATAAATTGAAGCGCTACTTAATCTTAATTAAATGCACAGCCAATTGTTTACTACAACTTTACAAATTTTTGGTTGTCTATTCGTAATAAATCGTTGATGGATTTACTTTTATATACCTACAGACTTGTTCAGTCATTAATAAATAACATAAGTAATATAACCATAACTATAAATATTCCATAATTAAATATTGTCTGAATTGCCTGATTATCATTAGCATTTTTCATTTCATAAGGTTATTAATAAAAAATCTATTTAAGAATTTATTTATTGTGGTTTGATGATTCTAAGCCGACACCAACGATTATACCATGTTGAATATACTAGTTCTCGCCCAATCACTGAAGTCAAGCAACGTCGGACGTAGTAAGTACTTGGATGGGTGACCGCTTGGGAACACTACGTGTGCCATTGGCTTTTTTTATTGCTTAATATTATCAACAAACCTAAATTTCAATTTTATAGTTTTTTTAACATATTTCATTTCTGTGATACTGACTAAAACTAATTCTCAGTAACGGTAAAATGTGTTTTTATAAAACAAAAAGTACTTAACATAAACATATATATTTTTTTTTATTTAGTTAAAACCATTAACTAAGCTATTAACTAACTTTTAACTTGGATAAGAGTACTAAATTATTTTAATATCGTTATTTTTTGTTTAAATATCCATTTTTATCGAAAATTAAACTTTAAATATTAATATATTACTTAGAACTACAAATCACATTAGTGATTTTTTTTAATTTCGATAACTCGTGACATCTTATATTTAATTTAGAAGATTTTTGATCAAGACTAAATATTTTTCTCAGCACACAAAAAATACCAAAACAAATTTGTAATGCTTATAAATAGCTCAACATTAGTTTAAATATTTTGAAAATAATACATAATTGCATAAATGGAAAATGATACTTCAAGTAATAGTTTTTACTGTTATTCTTATTTTTAGGTTTGTTTAATTGTATTTTTTTTAAATAATAACAAAACAAAAAAAAAAAAAAATCATTAGAGAATATCCAATCGTCACAAATTGAATTACAACTACTCATAAAATAAGTATATGCCTTTACGCTGAACTTTTTCTAGTATTAAAAACTTACGAGGGAGTTTGTATTGAATTTTCGAGCTTAAAATCTAGTCATAAATAATTTATCATACAAAATCTAAGTCAAGTCAAACATTTTATGTATTATCCAATTATAAATATCTCCATAAGAGCCAAAACGTTTTCAAAATAATTATTCTTATGCTTGGAAAGTTTTAAAGTAATTAAATTTGGTGAAAATTTCAAATTAGTAGGATATTAATATTAAATCAGTCTATATATATGTTATTTATATAATAAATTTGCTTAAATAATTTAAATACCTACACTAAAAATCAATATCTTCCTTTGTATTAATGATGTATTATTTAAAGATTTTAGTCGATGATTTAACGATTTTCGTAGTAAGCAAGTAGACGATAATCAAATAGAAATATTACGATAAAATAACATTTTATTTTATTTAGGAAGGAAATTATTTTAAATTTTAGATTATTGTCATACACTCTCAGTACAAATTTCGAAAAATATGATTTTATATCAAATTGTTTTTCTGAATATTGTAAAGTTTAGTTTATTGTATATTGTTTATAATACACATTGTTTAATATTAATATCAAAATTAATGTTTTTTAGAAAATAAAAATGTTGCGATTTTTTTGTAATAAAATGCGTAATTTAAAATACTGCTTAGTTTTAAATATCAGCCAGTATTCTCATTAAACTTGATCAGTTTAATGATAATATTAATATTTTTATCAGTTTTACTATAGGAAACTGAAAATTATCTGCGTGGTACACATCTGTTATTAATTATATTACCACCAACGCATTATTACTTATTACAACCGCAGCCCATACATGATAGACTATAAAGTACAGTATTTTTGGCATCTAAATATTTTAACACAGTTTGTTGTTGTTATTGTTATGATAAAATTCATTTCAAAAACATTTTAAACTAATTATAACATTAACAGTTTCATAAAGTTTAATTAAATTCATAACATGTACATTGCATTAGTCCAAGATAACTTTTGGACGTAATGTAAATGATATTTTTATGCTAGGCAGTTTAGCAATCGTTTATTTAGTACATGGATTGAGTATAAAGTTCACATTGACCGATTTTATTCTTTGACCTTAACACACATTGCATATATTATTTACTATTATATAAAACATATTGCAAATTATATTTATATACATATTTAATAACAACTATTTCCGTTAGTCGTTACCTAATATCAGTTTTTAAAGGATGTCTGCGTTTGATAATGACGGTGACTGTTCAGTGTCCGTAATATTATAAATAAATTTATATTTTATACAATACACACTATTACAAAACTGCACTTCCGATTTTTAATTTTGTAGCTTCAAATTGTTTAGATTAGGTTGTCTGTCTATGTTTAAATATAAAATGTGGCATATAATATCTTCTATGCCATATTGAATAAGTTTAATTTATTTCTAAGAAAAAACAATAATGTGCTTGTTTTTTCGGTCTATTTATTGATATGAAAAATACAGGCAGATTGATATTAGATATTTTAGTAACTTTTCAATGTGTGATAAGTGATAATTAACCAGTAAATGAATAGCATAATATTGTTGTATATTGTGCGAGTCTAAACTGGAAATTGTTTCACTTGTGTCTGTAGAATGCATGATTTATTTTTAACTGGTGCACTTTCATACGTATAGTATCGTTTACAAGCTACTAAAAATATAATATAAATTTAATGATATATTGCCCTATAAAACTTGGAAAATATAATATTTGAGTTAGGCTAATTTTGATTTATTATAAAGTTTATTATATAGCTATTTTTAATATTTCAAAATCTGTTATAGTAAAAAAATCCGTTTTTTGTTTTTACAACCATCATTAGTTTAGTTTAATTGAAGCAAACAAGTATTGAAAATAAATTTGTTTAAAATATGGTAAAACTGATAATGTATCAATTTTAGATTTTGTTTTCAAAATCAAATATGTTTATTCTAAATCCTACTATTCAACCAAGTGATTAGACCGAAATAATACTATTTAGGTACATTGAGGAATAATAAAATTGCGGTCCCCTTGTAGAAATCCGTTTTATAATTTAATTCGAAGAAGGTTTATACCAGCTGATAAATTAAAAATATATATTATTCTCCACAATTTATAAAAAAATATATTCTGTATATATGAAAACAAAAACGTTTAATTAATCTATAGATTTATAAATTTTAACATTAGCTATTTGTCATATTTTAAAATTTTAAATACTAAATTTTTTTAAACTATCGAAGTGTTGAATACATTATTTTTGGATTGCAGTAGGAAAACAATTTACCTATTTTAATTTTAAATTCCTATATAGGAAATCAAAACTTTAATTAAACACAATCATTTCAAATTTTTTAATGATAATACTAGGTACCAGATAAGTGATAATCCAGCTCAACATTGGTTCCATAGTCTCTTATTGACATAGATAATTTATAACTTCTATTTGTAGTATTCTAACAATTGATGGCATTTCTCATATATATTGACAAACTTTACGAATAGTTTATTTGAATAACATTGACTATAATTTAAATGTTTAAAATAAACACAAATACACACACTCATAGTATATATATTTATTTTCAGTGTTTATATAAAATAAGCTGAGACAAAAACTTGTAGTTTTTTTTGTTATTAAATTAATATTCAACGAATTTCTATAAGATTAGTAAGTCAATCAAAAATGTTTAGTTGACCATAAGTATTAAAAGTATAATATTGATTGAATATTAGCATAAGTTGTTTGGAAAGTCGATCCGAATTCATTTAACGTCGAGGACTGGCTTGGCTCTTGCTGGTTTAATGTGTCTGTATTTAAAATAAAATCGTGTTTAAGGCATTTGCTTTTCTTGTGTGTGTGTGTGTGTGTGTGTGTGTGTGTGTGCGTGCGCGCGCGCGTGTTTGACTGTGTTTTTTACTATACTTGTACATGTATATGTACTAGTGTGTGTAGGTGAGAACACGGTTTTTGAAATTTATATTAATTGTGTTTTCGAGTGTATACCTATATTGCAACTGACGCAGCGTATGTATGACTAAGAGGCGCTCAACGTGGGGCTCAAATCCGCGACCCCAAGATTATAAGTATTGAACCAGCCGTACAAATATTGTGGCATCTCCATTTGTGTTATTTTTTTCCGTCGATAACACTACTCCTATTCGTCACTATTTTTATTGTACATTTTTGTGTTTGCGTAATCACTTTTATCAAATTTTCTCATTTCTATATAAGTTGTAAGTATTTAGTTAAAAAAAAATTCTTTATTTTAAACCAAATCGAGTTAATTTTTCATATTTAACTTGGAAATTTTAAAAGTAATACTCAAGTTTTAACGCAATTTTTTGTTGTATGTTTACTTTAAACTTAACGAGTCAAACAAATAACCAGTTAACTTACTCAACTTTGCATACATCTAATATGTATTATCAATTTATCTATGTTATGTAAACCGTGTGTGCGCACTAGACTAAAGTATCTATCATGCAGAACAAAGAGAATATTCTGCATTGTGTTGCATTGAATAGTAACAATACGGAATTCGGTAAAATACAATAGGTAATATAGTGTTATTTTATTCATTCCGGGTTATATTCGTGAATCGCGGCAGCATTGTGGGTGAACACTGAACACCGATATTATATATCATCCATCGCTCTATCGCATGTATACAGGAAGATTGTTTTAACGCATGCCTACGAGGCAATATCTAAGAAAATACATGGCATTTTTAATTTGTTTAATACTATTTTATTTTCAAAGACATTATTATATTTTCTAGACGCCTGCAGGCTTTTGATAAAAAAAGTAAATAAATAAATCGTCATGATCATTCGATTATAAGTGGAACGGAGCATACGACGCGTCTTTAATAGTTATTGATTGATAATCAAAATATTTACAATGATCACATTAACTGCAGTAACGCACAAAAATGTATCGATACATTTTTTTTTTTTTTTTTGTTTCTCACAACATCCGTCCGTACGTCTTATATTCAGATATTCAGCACACTGAAATAACATACGTCGCATATATTAATAATAATAATATATTTTACAGACTCTAGTCCGATGCAATAGTCGCGCAGATAAACAATAATATAATTTACTATAATTTACTGCGTTATCACGCATTGCGTATATATGTATACTCAGAATCACTGCGCATCGCATTTATAAATATAATATAATGTCGTCTTACCGCGCATCATATTTATATTTATCGCATTGAAGCACTGTTATATTATATTATTATTGGAAACAGCGTCGCCGCACCGTCCTTACTGTACATTTAGCGTCCGATAGCAATTTTCGTCGGACGTCCGTCCGAAACAATACAGTATCGAATAACCGGCGATCGTCAACCGCTTCGAAAAAAGTGAAATATTCCTAAAACGTTACGAAATGAAAACTACTACGACATGGTTGGTTTTTACATTATTCGTCGAGTACTCGTTTTCGGCCAGTAAGTATTTTACGATATACTTTTACTCTGTACCTATACTTTATTGGCACCCAAAGATTTACGTCATCACGTCATGTTGAAATTATTTAAAACGTAATTGTGTTTCCAATATTAATTTTTACGATATCTATTGTCTATAATATTATTATTACAATGGTGCTCATACATTATACATTTATACAATACAATTGGAAGTATCTATTTTATAATATAATGTATCTACGGAGTTATCCATTTTAAATAAATTTTCTTTTTATAATAAAATACATTTTTACTAAATAATCATCAAGTTTTTATTTCATAATCGTGTAAACATAATCATTTTTTAATAATTTTGTGTGACTATGGTATGTTAATCAAATTGTTTTTGATTAATAATGAAATTTAAAATTTATATGGCAGACTCTGTGTATATAATATTAGCCTTGGAGCCTCTCTTTTTAAGCTTTAGAACTATAAAATCTTAATAAGCCTCCTCAAAAATATACTTAATATAAATTTATATATAAGAAATTTTTTTAAATTTGTTTGCACAGTAATATTATGATTATACTTTAGAAAAATACTTAGAAAGCTACTCCTGAGAATTTTGGCTATTTGTGCCATAAGTGGTATAAAATACTTTAGCGGGGTAGGTACTAGGTACCCTTTGTCACCATTATTTAATTCAATGTTTTGCTTGTTTGAACTTTAACTTATATTAATAAAAACAAACTATTTGTTCGATATATTTTATACACAGCCTATTTAGAGTGTCAACATTTCCTCCGATAATAAAATATTGTTTTTCTCTGCGTTCGTAACTTAAAACAGCCACTAAAATAAAAATGAAAAATAAAATTTATTTAACCAATTTATTATTTTGTTATAATAATGTACTTATTTAACAGTGTTATATAAAAACTTTAAAGTAGTAATGGATCAAACCGTTATATCAATTAAGTTTTTTTTTTTTTTTTTTAACATAAAGATCTTCAAATAAAATGAGTGTTTAGCTAAATAAAAATATGGATCGCTCCATATACATTTTTAGTTATATAATTTAATAGCATTTGAATTCGTGCACCCCACATCTGTCAATCACGGAAAATGAGCAATAATAATGATAATGTGTTCTACTACACAGGGGACTTGGAAAGCACGCTAAATCATTGTTGCAACACAGGAAAAACATGGAGCATGGAAAAAAAATCTTGCAATATCACTCTGTCGTTTCCTTTGTTCGAAGTCAACGTCGAACACAATACGATGTGTCTGACCACAGTCGGGGCGTGTTGTTTGCAATCGTTGAGGTATGTAGTTATTGTAGCAAAAACCTCTTCCTTTGAATTATTTTATTATTAAACTTTAATAGATAATTAATGTACAATAAGGTGTATTGCTATTATTATTCTCGCGGAATTTGTCGCAAAAATGTTTGTTTGGAAAACTGTTGTACGTTTTGTGTAAATTTGTCGACAAAACAATTTCCACGCAAAATAAAAGTGTGTAATAAAACCATTCAATTACAGTCAACAGATGGTAGTACTCGTACAATATTTCAACAATTTAACTCTAGTCTATTTAGTTCGTTATTAAATGTTGTCATTATATTAATGAATCTATATTCTATTATAATAATTATATGGTGATGGAAATTAATTTGCATGTTTTTCAAAAATCATTACGAATACAAAGTTAATTGATTTTGAAATGTGTTCGAGAAATTTCCCAATAGAATTAGGTAAAATATTATTTGTTATAAAATATTATAAACAAAAATACATAAAAACTGCTATTAAGAGTAATACGTAGTTTCACGCGTATCGCCCTATAAATACGTCCCTGCAGTTGTCTAATTCGATTTTTATGCATTTATTCAAATTCTTAAATTTTGGAATCTTATATTTTGAGTGGAATTAATAAATTGATTTTATAATGTTATGTGTTTTCCTATTTTTTCATAGCTAATGGTCTATTTTAAAGGCTTTTTCTGATAGAAAATTGAATCTAATTTATCTAAAAGTTTGATAGGAAAATAAAAAATCCAGTTTTCAATTTTTAATTTACGACTTTTTTTAGTTTTATTTTGATTTAAATTTGATAAAACTTTTAAGACAAAAAAAAAAAAAAAAATGTTTAAACATTTAATAAAAGATTTTTTCGTAAATTGTTATATTTACTAAAAGATATGGAAAATACATATTACTGACAATATTTTATCATAATTCATCAAAATCGCGAAATTTTTTAAGATTCATATTAAAGATTAAAAAATTTAAGACAAAATTTCGTATACATTTTTCTTATAAAAGGTATAACAAAATAGAGCAATTGAACGTAAGTTTAAATTTTGGCAAAATTGGGTATTCACACGTAAATTATCGATTTATAATCAAACGATTTTAATTCTTTTATTGTATATGTATTGATCACAAAAACTTTGAATTAAAATATTAGTATTTCCTGTACTCAATACTATTTTCAGAATATTTGGACTAAGCTTTTAATGATATTTATATTTTATTCTACGAAACAATGTAGGCACTTATTTACACCATTCAAATGTAGGTATTAGATGCCTACGACGTTATTGACTTATATTTATAGGTTGGTAATAATAATACTATAATATGCTATACTTGATAATTTATTTTATAAATACATAATTTTGTTATAAAAAATCCGATTTTTTTTCTACAATGTATTTAGAAATAACAAGTTTAATCCATCGTATAACTATTTACTGATAATAATATAAATAAATTATAAAATATCTTTAAAATTTTAACTTGACATGGTATATTTATCACTTTTTATATTTTCCAATTGTATGCGGTTAAAACAAAATTTTTATTTGGTGTCAGTGTACCAATTTTCCTCTTTATATTTTAGGGTCAATTTATAATTGCGTTTGTGTTCAAAATTTCTTACCTTCAGATATAAAAATATTGATGTTCAATCTAATTCCGTCTACAGTCTACACACTAAAATTTTTAACGTTTTAAATGATTGATTGATTGGTTATAAATGTTTTAATATATTTTATAACAGTACCGGGAATTTTTCGAAACATTATTATTATTATTAAGCTCATTTTATCATACAAGTATAAATTTCAGTGATAGACAAAAACAAGTTTTCATTAACGTCAGATATTTATCAGCTTAATTATTTCATTGTACACAATAAACTGTACTATAATATAGGATAACACGTATTATTGATAGCCAATACATATATATCTTGTTGTTTAGTATTAGTTTGAGTTGTTTGACAATACAATATGGATTATTTTAATCAAGCTCTTAAAAAAAAGTTTAACCGTTGTTAGTTTGTTAGTTCTCAATGATTTAAATTTTCGAAAATCTAGGCACTAAATCAGAAAATAGAATTGAGTGAAGGTTAGGTCGTTGCCGATTTCTAATAAGCTATACAATTTGCAGCTAACAAATTTGGCCATTAATACTTCTAGTAGGATGTAGATTTCACTTATCACAAGCTTGGTGGAAGAATATTAAAAGTTATGGACTACAAACAAAGTATATAATAACCCTAATTTTGATATAAGAAAATGGCTGTATTTAATTTTTGATTTGTCACTTTTTCTACAGAAGAAGTGGAGGATATGTATGTAGAGGAAATAATTACAATTCAAATATAACCAAATTCACTGACTAAATCGTTGAAAACTAGATTTCATCTAATTCTACATTCCCTTCGATACTGTCGGCGTATAATTCTATAAGTTCTGAATGTACAACTAATGTGTGTTAATTTTGAATAGTTGACTATCAAAAAATATAGTTTGTTGAATGTGAAGAAGAAAAAAATATTTATTTATTTATATTAAATTATGTATTAATACTAGCAAAAAAAAATCGATTAGTGTATTTATTTATTACATAATTTTAACTATCTAATAAGTTTACGTTACTTTTAAAAGCAAATTAAAACCTATTTATTCGTTTGTAAAATAACTATAAAACTTAACCCTGTATACTGTTTATTAAAAAAAATATAGAATATTTATTACAGTATTGTGGATCATTGTGTTATAGCTTCGTTATTATTATATATGTTCATTGTTTATGTATTTTGTATTCGTAAAATTTAAGTTAAACCTTAATTAAATAGTTTTGCCGTTCGTCGATTTTCAGAGAATATTGAAAATTTAAATTAGAGTTTATATAGTAAATTTATATTTTACGTTAACTACTCGATATATATAAATAAGTGTAATATTATTTGTGGTTTAAAAATACACAATGACGTTCATAAACGTATGAAGTTTGTGGTACAATGGACAAAAGACTATGATCCCAAGAATATAAAAAGGGCCTATCTTATTAAAAATATTTAAATTATTCTATTAAAAAATAATCACTATTTAATTTATTATTTTGACTATTTTTTATTGTTGTAACTTAATATAATTATAGTAATATATGTGTATAACAATTCATAAAAATTAGAACTTATTAGTTTTATCTTGTTAAAAGCATTATAAATTCTAATTACGCCAGTAATTATTATAAACTTTAAAAAAAGATATGTTTCAGTAACATTCATTGAAATCGAAAAAACCACAATAATTTTTATGTTATGATTGTCAATATCAAATATTTTGATAACTGATATTAGCAATGTTGCTTGGCATTGGTCAATTTTATCAGTGACAGCAGTTAGCCAGTACATTATTACAGTTATATTAATCACTATTAGATGCAGAGTAGGTTAGGTCACAACTTATTTAATTATATTATAGGTAAAATAAAATTTCTATAAGTAATCATTCAAAAATAATTTTAAATAAAAATAAAGGTTAAGTAATTAGTATATTATATTATATTAATATTTTTAGATGCTATAATAGTTATAAACACAATAAATTCTATGTAAAAAAAAGTGCTACAAAAAACAATTGATACCAGCATATATCAATAGAACTCAAGAAAAGTAAGAAACGATTCTTGGAATAAAGCTTCATTACCATTACTGCAATGTTTACTATCTTGTTAATTTTAAAATTCAAACTAAGTTTCTTACTATGATTATTTCTTGCCAAAATATGTACTTTAATACTTATTAATATGTAATTTGTATTATACAAAATATTTTTGTTCATTTAAAAGCTTAAGTATAGTTTTAATTAAATTTATTAAATGTGTTTTTTAGTGTTTCAATTATAATTATTCAGTTATTTTGTAAATTTAGATTACCTATTTCATTCATTATTCACCACGTTTATACACTACCACATTTTATAACTTTATCTTTGTCAAAAATAATTTCAAACATTTTTGGATTAAAAATCTAAATAAAATTCATTTTTGGATTTATTATAAGGCTTTCTGAAACTGCTATTGAGGTTTTTATTGCTACTACACCTAAAGTATTTTTTAAAACCAATATTTTTTCAATCAATTCGCTATTTAATCGTCTAAAATATTTATTATCGATGTTTGATGTGTAATTTTGTAATGTTCAATTTACTGGTGTTAATGAAGATTTATTAATTGTCCATCACATCAATGTTATTGACCATACAAACATTAAGCTAAATAATTAATTTTAAAGTTAAAAATACAATAGTCTTTCAAAGTAAAACGCAAAAATAATTTAGGAGTCCTATATAAGTCATTAAATTGTATCTAAGCTCACCTAAATTTTATCAATCAACATAAATACACTATATAATATCGTTTTTTTTTTTAATAACACGACAAAAAATAAATACTACATTAAAATTTCAATTATAATAATAAAAAATAGAAACAATAATGTGTTTTAGCTGCAGGTTAAAGCTTATTTTTGTAAACAATTGAGACTTATCCGTAATAATAATTATAGCTTTATTACCCTAGATGCTTGAAATCAGATTAAATAATAAACATTAGTATAATACATCGCATATTTTAGAGTCTAAAGCCACATGATTCCAAACACAACAATAAATTTATCAAAAATTAAATACATTATATTTTAAAATTAGAAATTTATTATTATAAATTATAGAGAAATACGATGTAACGAGGGAAAACAAGTTGGGCTAAAAAATGGAGTTTGTAGCGAAAAAACACAAAATGGAAAAAATCAAGTTGATTTTATGGTACGTATACACGTTATGCTGTTATAAATAAATATTAGTTTTATTATTTAAATAAAGGTACCAACTTATTAATTACTATTATTATTACTTTTTACTACTTTGTATTAATATGACGTTATAACGGAGTTTTTTTCTTTTGTATAACTTTGTGCGATTAATGAGTAGAACACGTGTTTAATACAATATAATATAAATAATTAAATATAAAATATTACAAGAAGTTCCATCGCTGGAGGACTCTTCACTCAAGTCATCAATCCCTTTTATTTATTTATTTTTTTATATACCATTTCTACTTGTACAACACTTATACTTATTTGTAAAAATAATATATTTACAGATTGTATAATAAAAAAAAAAATAAAAAACAATAATATAAAATATATATAGTTTACTACGGGTGATATATGTATTAATTATAATATTATATCTAAATATATTTTCAAGATTAAAATAGTATGCAAGTTAACTTATTATTGAACTCAATAATTTAATAAGCGTTAAGTATTATATCAAAAATATTAAATATATTAAATGAATTCATAAATTCTAATCACAACAACATAACTTTTTATGTATTACGATTTATGAATGTTATTGAAAATCTGTAATAATTCATAATATTTCAGTATATAAATTACTTGCATTGGTATAAGTATATTACAATATTATAAATTATAGTTATAAAAAAAATAATACCTATACTGTATTATTCAATACAAATTATTAAATTAAATGTTTATTATTTTAAATTTCATATGACCGTTGTCAAAATTATATCTAATATTTTTTTATGTTATACAATATAATTAATAGACTTTGTATTATAAAATGAGTTTGAGTATAAATAAGTAATAAATATAATTACTAAAAGGAGAGAAGCCGTTCGCTGTTGACACTCTTATATGATAGTATTTAAATATTTGATAAATAATTTTATTTGAAAAATCTTGACACAAAATTATTTAATATTTACATCTGTTTATCGTTTTTATAAAAACCCAATGCTTAGTAAATTATGCAAATTTTGCTTAAAAATGTTTATTTATTTATTTATTTTCATATTATTTGTTAACATAACATTATTCGATTAAATTCATAAATAAAAATCAAACTAAATAAAGATAAACTAATCAGTATGGTGTATTCTACATGAAAATTAATACTATAAAAACAAACTTGAAGAGTCTAATTAGTTAAAACAGACTATTAAATACATTTTTAAACCATTAATTCATTTATTAATTATTACTTTGAAGAAATCCTTAAAAACATCTATTGACTTATTAGACGATACACACTATTATGTTTTTGTATACTTCTTGATTATTTTATTACATTTTTTTTTCTGAATAATTAGTACAGTTATTCTATAGTTAGTCTAATCTGCAGGTGTGTAGTATTATTCACCTAACATACAAATAATATTTTTATATTATGACATTTGTATATTATACTTGCATTTTAATTAGTACTATGTGTTGCATTTTACATTCAATATATGATATTAAAATATATTGAAGTCTTTATTTTAACAACGTTATACTATGTTTGTAATTTTTTTTTTTTAACTTAATATGAATAGATATGCTGTGAAATATGTAAAATCGGTTTTGCTGTTGGTTCAACGAAAACGATATGTCAATCAACGCCATTATTTCACGATCATCAATGGGGCGAAGTGTATCAATCATGCTGTAGCGTAGCTTCTACAAAAGTAAAATCAATTTCGACCGAAACTAAAAAATACTATATGACAGCTGCTGGTCAGTTAAATTTGTATATTTTTCATTTAACTTCATTTTAAATTAAAATAACAATTAATTGCTGAATAAATGAATGATAATTTAATCAATGTTTGCAGATCGAAGTACCTATTAAAATTTTCTTGTTTCAAACTTAAAAACTAAACGCTATTTTCAAGTTCAAATTTTTTAACTTTAATATATATTTTTTAATTTTTTATCATATGATAACTTATAATATAATATGCTTTTCAGTGATACTTCGTACCTACGTATACAAATTTAACTGTAGCAATCATTATTATTGATAATATTAAACATTGGTTCATCTGACACAAATTTAATTAATAATTTTTCGAAGAAAGTTTATATAGTTTAAGTAATCACGTTAAGTTAATATTATAGTTGGATTAATTTCTAGCTATTTTCTAAATGAAAACTGTAATATCATTATACTCAATCATAATCTTTTCAAATTAATCAATAAACTAAGAATTAGATGCATCTGTATAATTAAAATTATTGACATGAAATCTCATAAATATCTATGTCAAACTATTCATTCAGCAGATTCAACATTAAAAACTACCTTTTTATCATGTTTATTTTTCCGTACCTACCAGATTAAATATCTTCAACTTATAGAAACTTTTAATATCATTCATCTGAAATAAACATGTTAAATAATTTCCAATATACATCTAATATGTATGTCTTATATATATTGTTATACTTAAAAACTTAGATAATTTCATTATTATGTTATTAATTTTGTTGGGTATTTATTCGATTTATTTATACGCAGACATAAATCCTTGTACTGATGGAACACACAATTGTACGTCCAGTGAAACATGTATAAGCACACCAAATGGATTTGAATGTCAACCATACCAACAACCATCAATGTTGTCAATGGTTCCTGAAAAATTAATTATGTATGATAAAAAACAAATATGTGAACCTGGATTCGCTTATAATGTGTATGAACAAAGATGTAAAGGTAATTTTTAAAATTAATTTTATCTAAAAATTATAGACTATATAGGAAATCTAAAGTAGTTGCAATGGTTGAGTGGCTCACTATTCGTTTTATATTAACTTTAAATGCTCAATAATAAATTTAAATAATTATTTCATATTTATACCTAAAACGTTTTAGAAAAGTATGTTTGAAACTACGAAATATGTATATAAATATGTGTACAAAAAAAGACTGCAAATTTAAAACCATAAATTGATATTGAAATCAATAATAAATATAAGATTGTAAATTTACTAATAGTGAGTGTTCGCTGTAAAAAAAAAATCATAATATGCGCCGATATTTAATTAAAAAGTCTAATGATATCATGCAAAGTAATATATCTTGTGTGTTTTATATATTTCGATTAAATACGTTTTTTCTACAATAGTTTAGAATACAGTTAAAAAGTATCGATACGTAATAATTAAAAAAGTCTCAAATGGATTTTAACCAAAATATTGTAAAATTGAGAACATTGTCCCAAACATATCACTTATTTACAATCTAATTTGTATGAAAAAAAATTAAAACCTGAAAGAAAATTGCTATCTGTATGACATTGATAAATTTACTTTTTAATAAGACACTAAGTATTTGAATTTAATAGTTCACTATTTTTATTTAAATTATACTTATACGATTAATACAAATTGTTTTTATAGATATAGATGAATGTTCTCAACGACCCTGTGATATAAATGAAGTCTGCATAAATTCACCGGGAAGCTATAAATGTCGTTGTAAAAGTGGTTATCAATTGGATAAAGTAACAAATGCGTGCACAGGTAATGTATTTACTTTGTTTTAAAAAAATTTGAGTATTACCTATCACCACTCACCAGATATTATAATAATTTGATTAAAATCAATCATTGATATTCTCAAATTCATTTTTGAATTTACCTACGTAACCCCTTTTAATAATATACATATTGTAATATACGTTTAAATTTAATTAGTTAAATAATGTTTTTAAATTATTTAATAAGTTATTATTTTTTTAGGATATATAAATAGGAATTAATTTTAAAATTCATTACTAAATGATATAAATAGATCTCAATCAAACTTTTGTTTTAAAGATTATTTAATAGGAATAGGTATATTTACATGAGTTAAATTACTTTATTTACCTACATTCAATATTATAAGTTTTAAATAGTAAATATAAATATAATATTTTTCCTTTAAAATAATTGGTAATTTTTTATTGTTTATGTTGAAAAAATAGGAAATATTTTAAAAAAATAACAAAACAAAGTGCTTAACGTAAAGTTTAAATTAATAAGTTTTATTTTTTAAATTTCATCCAAAGTACTTTTTTTTTTTAAGTTTAATAATATATAAAATATAATAATATAATAAAATAAGTATTTGTTAGGGAGGACTCTTGAAACTTTTTTTTACCATCCACGAAATATGCCACTGTTATAATTATGTATGTACTATATACAAGTATGTGTTACAGAAAGTTAAAGTAGGTAAAGTTAGAGTTTCTCAATAATTAATATTAAGATTTATTTATCATACAAAGTTAGATTTGATCAAGATAATAAAATTTGGTTGATCCACAATATATATCTATTATTTAATACTTTATAATAAAAATTGAAAGTAAAAATTAAGTTATATTAAATTTAAATCTAATTAAAAATTTGTTTATAAATCATAATCTTTATACATTTTTAATACAAATAATTGCAATATATGTATATTCAAATTACAATTATTCAAAAAAATTAATAATTATTTATAAATTTGATACTAAAAAATCGATTTATTTCATGTGAAGAAAAATGTGTTTCTATATTATGTGTTCTAAATTACTCAACTTTTATATGTTGGCTAGTTAAGATCTTTGAGATGCAATTGATAGAAACGTTGTTGAATGTAAAAAAAAAATGTTTTCGTCAATTAAATATATTTTGCAATAAAAAATACCTGACATCATAATAGTACACTTTGTGTAAATAAACATTGACAAAGTTATAGTTTTATTTAAATATATAATTTCATTTGTAATCTTTAATAATTGGTAATAAGCATGTTAATAATATTATTATTATTATTTTTTTTTTTTGTCATAGATCAATTAACTTTTATTGACACGATTTGTACCTATATTTTAAACAGAAAATTTTAGTATAAAAGCTCGAATAAAATTATGATAGTCTTCAGATTTTACTAAGTACAATAACATCATGCAATTGTATATTAATGTATATATAATACAAAATAAAATAATTAATTTAATCGTATTAGTATGTTACTACAATACAATTATAAAATATTTTTTCATATTAAGATAACATACCATAATTATTTGATTTGCGCTGTTATAGATATAAACGAATGTCAGTTGAACTTACACACATGTCAAGAATCTCAGCGATGTGACAACACAGCCGGTTCATTTCAATGTATCCGTTTCACTGGATGCGGAACAGGGTATACGCTAGACGTGGAATCCGCTACATGCATAGGTCAGATTTTGATTAATTACATTAACAGTAATAGTTGAGTAAGGTCAATTAAATAGTTGGTTAGCAGAATATTGCTTAGTAGGATCAATCAACGTCAAGCAAAATATTGGAATTAGTAAGACGTATTTCGATTGTTGTAATATAATACCTGGTATAGATAACCTACCAATGGTATTACGCACTACCTACGTTGTGAATGTTGTAATATTATTCAGTTACTTCCCGTCTGTCTTGTTAGTCGTGTATAATTTCTGTGAAAAACTTAAAATGAATTTTTGATTTCCATAGTAAAGCTTTTTTACTTAAGGGAATGATACTATTTTCCGTCAGTTAATGAAAAACCAAACGGGATGGTTATTATTTATTAAACATACACCTGTATTTAATTATTATATGAAATTATAAATTCATATCAAAATATTGTTTTGAATAAAGACATTAATACAAAATAAATAATAATAACGCTCATTGAACTCAAGTGTATCTTACATTAAACACGATTTCCTACTATTATCGCATTAATACAATGCAAATTTAAAATTGTCAAGTTGCTATAGTTGTTATATTCTAAATACTAAGTCCAAAAAAGAATAATTAATGATATATATATTAATAAGTGTTCACTGTTATTTTTAATTCAGAGTGATGCGTTAAATTCATTGATTTTAAAACGTATGTGTGGTGTGTGTGTGTGTGTGTTTTTTTATTATTACGTAAACGTCATTAATTTTTAAAGCAGTAGAACTGTTTAAATATCTACTTAAAGGCTGAATCCTTGTAAAAAATTAAGTATATATGTATAATTGGAAGCATAAGATTTCAAATTTAAAAATCCTGTGCATATTTTTCAAATGTTGAATATTTTAACATAATTTATGTTTGAAAATTGATTTTTATTTTATTCTGTAAAATATAACTATACATAATATTCTGTATTTACTAGTAATTCATCTATGGTACCAGATAATGACAACAATAATAAAAATACTAACAAACATTATAATTATTATTATAATAACAACACGTATGATTATTTCGTAAAATTTAATCAAATCGGTTTTTCCCACGGTCTTACAAGACTGAATTCTAATACACCGCAACCAAGTAATTTTTTATTTATATCTTTTATTTTAATTGACATTTTATATTTTCCGTAAAAATACACCTAGGGGAAGTTATGATTTTGAAACTCCTTCATGTCAATACCTGTTCTTGTATATACACCCTGAAACATCCAAAGATAAAATATTACTAACTGGGGACGGATTTATATTTCAATGCAAATTTTTATTTTATTAAAATTTGTTAAGAAACGTTCACAATTTAAATCACTCTTCTTAAAATGAATCCAAATTTATATTACATATTTTTACATATGTAATAATGATGCAAAAATGCATATAGACATTTATGCTGACGACAAAGTAATTATGTTCATAAGTCCAGAACCCATTACAGCTTCTAGATACCTGGAAAATTATCTAACTATACGGAAAACTAAAGTATTTTTTAATGTATTTTCTTAAAAAGAAAATAATAAAAATATAATTAGGCTCATACAAATTTAAAATCTAAAACAATCAAAATTCATAAATATATTAGTACTCAATACACATGGATACACTTACCATCAAATATTATATCATTATTATTATTTGAACCGAAATATGGTTACAACATAGTGTACAGATTACACGTTTAAAATTCATATTAAGATTTCTTTCTTCTCTATAGTCTATATGATTTAAATAAGTTAGGGTAGTTTATATCGTATGAATGTGTATGGTTTAAAAAGTGAAGTTAATTTTTTATCAACGAATAACTATCATATATAATTAAACTTTAATAACTATTAAAATAATAACTAAAGAAGTATTGCACTCTAATAGTACTACATTACATAACAGTTCTATAGATTTTAAAATTGTCTACAATCCAATTTCGTTATCATATAGACTTCGTTAACAATTTATTTAGGAATCTTTGAAAAAAATTGTATGATAGAATTTCATATCAATTTTATTCACTGATTATTATTTCATCAATTTTGTTTAATTTATAGTGATTAATGTAATTATTAATAAATTATTTCTTTAACCCTTTCGGTACTATCGGGACGTTTGAGTCCCGGGCACTTTAATCGGTAATATAAAATAAATGCCTTTATTTATTGATATATTCTGGCCTGGCGGGACATCAGAGTCCCGTCTAATACACGTTGAAAAAAAAAAAAGTGAAATATACTTATTCTTAGAATTGTTATTTTACATTATAGCTGGGAAAACCAAACCGTACTCTTATCTGCTAGTAATGGTATTTTTGTATATATATTTCACGCATACAATCTGTTTACGGACGATGCTAATCGTGGGTTTATTTTTCAATACTTCTTAGAAACGAAATAAAATGTGTTTGATCGTCATATTATCAGTATTTACGAAAATAATTAAGATTTATGAACCGGGACTCAAATGTGCCGTCAGTCCGTACGTGTGTCGTGCGCTCTTGCTGTCGCTCGTTCTCGTTGTCGCAGTTCATGTTATCAAAGTTGTGTAATCGTCTCGTGTTCGGTGTTCTTTTTTTTATTTCGCAAGTTTATGTTATTATGTCTTATTAATTTGTGTGTAAATTAAATTTTTTTTAATCAAAATGAGTGCTAAAAAAGTATCGGATCTTGAGGAATGGCTAGCAATGGATATACCCGACGGTGAAGATTCTGAAGATGAATATGATTTGGATGACATCTTGACTAACGAAGAAGCTCAAAATGAGGTAAAAAAACTTGATAAACATTTTTTGCGTAATGAACAGCTTTCTGAAGTAACTGAAATAGTTAACAATGACGACTTTATTATTTTTGATTTTCCTGAAAGCAATAATCAAAATCAAAGTGCTTCATCAGGTTCGTCTATAGTAGATACTAGAACTTTGAGGTCCCAAACTTCTCAAATGCCTATTGTTGTAAATGTACCGGTTGAAAGAGATGTTATTCCTGAAATTATAGAACCTAATATCGAAATAAATCGACAGTGGAAAAAAAAAGATGTAATTACTGCTGAACTGCCCCAATATGACGTACAACAATTATTATATAATGAAAATATGTTTGCTGGTTGCAAAACTGCTACTGATATTTTTCTAAAATTTATTCACCCTATTGTCGACAATATAATTTTCCAAAGTAATCTTTATGCAACACAAAATGATAAAAATTTGAAGCTAACTGAAAAAGAATTGTATGCTTTTTTGGGAATAAATTTTTGCATGGGGTACAATAAATTACCATCATATAAGTTATATTGGAATACTAGTGAAGATTTACATGTACGTTCGATTTCCAAAGCCATGTCTAGGGATCGATTTCGAGAAATATTGTCAAATATTCACGTTAATGACAATGCGAATTTACCAAATAATAATAAAGATAAATTATATAAATTACGTCCTATGATTGATACTCTAAATACAATTTTTCCCGAAGCATATTATGGAACTCGTGAATTAAGCGTTGACGAATCAATGATAAAATTTAAGGGTCGAAGCACAATTAAACAATATAATCCCATGAAGCCCATTAAACGCGGTTATAAATTATGGTGCATTGCTGACCAAAACGGTTACATTTTGAAATATTCAGTATACCAAGGCAAAAATGAAACTTTGGAACAAGAGTTCGATAAGTATAATTTGGGTGAAAGAGTAGTACTTATGTTGACTAAACCTTTTTGGAAACAACAAAGAATCATAATATTTGATAATTATTTTACATCAATTACACTTTTGGAAAGATTAAAAAATGAACAAACATTGGCTTGTGGTACTATACGAAATAATCGTAAAGGAATGCCACAAAATCTAAAAAAAGATTCGGATATTAAGCGTGGAGATTTCGACCATAGATTTTCTACTTCTGGAATCGTCATATTTAAATGGAAAGATAATAAAGTTGTGTACTTGGCATCAAACTATCATGGTAATGAAACCACGACTGTGCAACGAACTTCAAAAGATGGCTCAAAATCAAATGTTACGTGTCCGACATTGGTAAAAGACTACAATGCGTTCATGGGAGGAGTAGACCACGCGGACCGACTGCGAGCTTTATATTGCGTTGATCGAAAATCAAAGAAGTGGTGGTTACGAATTTTCTGGGGCCTTCTGGACATAGTTTTTGTAAATGCATACGTTGTGTATTGTCAAATTTTTGGACAAATGGATGTATTAGAAGTTCGACGTTCAATCGCCCTCGGACTTATGTCTGAGTGTGACCCAACTTCCAAAAGGTCAATATGCTTAAAAAGAACTCCCCCGAATACTCCTAGCAACCGAAGGAAAAAAGCCATGTCCATTGTTAAAGACGTGAGATTGGGTAATAGGTATGACATTACAACATAATATATTATACTATGTATTATATAGTATACATTTTTTGATTTATATATTTTTCAGAGGTATTCATTGGCCAGCTTTCGGATCAAAAAGGGGAAGGTGTGAACTGTGTAGTATAAGAGGAGTGGAGTCTAGACCAACTTCAACTTGTAGTCATTGTCGTGTGTTTTTATGTTGCAATGAAAAAAAAAATTGTTTTGTTGATTACCACCAAATAGATATAAGTAAAAAATAATTATATTTGAAGTACATAGTACACATTATTTTAATAAAATATCACTTTCTAAACTATTGGTTTATTTATTGATGCTTCATTTTTATTTTATAATATTAAAATTAAAATGTTTTTCATATTTTACAATTATAAATATGAATTCAAAATCGGTATGCACAGAGCGCTAGCGGGACATATGAGTCCCGGTCAAAATAGAGGAGGGAGGGTCAAAAAAAAATTTTTGAAAAAAATTGGATACCTTAATTGGACCAGAATAAAAAATTCTGTCAAAAAAAATTTTTACTTTTTTCATTTTTTCCCATAGCCGGACTCAAAGGGTTAAACAAATACTAGATTTTTAATTTTATTTCGTATAGTTTTTACACAATGTTTTCGACGTTTTCGTATTTAATATGTTTATTATTATTGAATTTTTTAATAATATTTTCGAACTAATTAACCCTTTTAGTACCTTCATTGTGGAGTTTTACTCATCTTTAGCCAGAAAAGTGCAGACTAAATTGTATTAGTAGATAAATTGAGTTCCAAAAAAAAAAGTTGTAAGTAAATCAAGTGGCAAGAAAATTTGAATTATTTATTTTTTTAATATATAATTATCTTTATTAGAAGACAAATCAATAATAGGTATATTTTATAATAGTATAAATTATTAATTATAAAATAAAAAATTAATTTTTATTATTATAGTTAAATAAAAAATTTAATTAACTGATTAAGATCAGTTTATCGTGCTTTACAGTTAATAATATGACTTAGTTATAAATATAATAATAATTTTAGTAGGTACATATTATAATCGAAGGTAGAAAAAAGATTCACTTATCTAATACTTTTTTTTTTGTATAGGACTCAATTTACCACTTTTAAATCATAATATTATTATTGCGGGCCTAATTTACCTAGTCATTATAATATTATAGATAGAGTAATAGTGAATTTTAACCATAAACGATTCAACTTTTTTTTATAGAAAATTAAAAATTATATTAAAAAACACGATTATAAAGATCAGTGCATTGGAAATATGGAATATGATTTATTATTTTTTACGTCGATATCAATAAGTAACAATGTTTAATATATAATATTAATAAATAAAACTTTGCTCAAAATATGTTTTGTGTTTGTAGATGACGACGAATGTGCACTGAAGACGGATACCTGTGGTGTTTTAGGTCCCGACTGGATCTGCAGAAATACTCAAGGTTCGTTTCGGTGTGATAAGAAACGTTGCGCGGGCCCGAATTGCCGTGTACTTCAAAGAAATTACAACAATACGAATCAGATCAATCGAAATAGCGCTAAATGTCTTCGTGGTTATGAAATGGATCAAAACAATAAGTGCATGGGTAATAATTATAATTATAATATTATTATTTATTTTTTTATTTTTTTTTTTTTTTGTGGGAAAAAGAGAAGCGCACATTTTATTTGAACAAATTGCATTAAAAACTACACCATAATGCATTTAAATTATCTTTATTGTATATGTATACATAAAGTTAACGACCTTTTTTCTTAAATGACTTCATGAGTTATAAACTCAGTTATTTCATATTTTGGTTAACAACCCCCTTATAGACTACGATATTTATCGATTGATCCGAATCAGTATCAAGACTTTTCTAAAAAAAATGAATCTATAAATAAAAATATTATCAAATATTATTTATTATCTTATTTAGATAAAAATCTAAATATTAATCATCTATTTTAAACGAATAATTCAGCCATCTTTTCAATTTATCTAGATACTTTATTTTTGTTTACACTGAATTAAAAAATTACATGGATATTATTGATTTTTATACGATTCTTGAATAATACTCATGAATACTCGTGGAATATTTGTTAATATAATATAGATAGTACCTATTTTTAATTATGAACGAATTCAAATCAATCATAAAAATATAAAATAAAAAATATCTTTAGTGAACATTAGTCACTAATTATTGCGTTGTTTTCTATCGTTTGGCTAAAACAGCGGTTGTAAGAAACTCAGTCATATTATAATATATATATATATATATATATATATATATAAGTCGGGATACACTCATACATTGTAGGTTACAACGTTGGGCGATTCCATCAAAACATTCGAGCTCAGTTTTCTTTTTAAATACCATAATTACTTAGCGCAATGGTTTTCAGTATTCAGCAAGTAAATATGTTTAAGTATGGCACATTATTAGTGTAAAATACTTGAACAGAAATCGATAAGATTAAACCCAAGTGCAATTCAATCATTTCCTTTTTTGAATGAAAGTGTCTTTTTCTTTGATCCAAAAATGTCAACTTTTTAGTAGACGAAAATTATCTATTAGTTCATAAATTCTTTTAATTTTACGACGTAGCAACACATTGACTTGTAATGATTCATTATTTTTTTTAACTATACAATAATGTGTTATTGAATTCCATTGTTTCTCAGATATAAACGAATGCAGATTGGCAAATCGGTGTATGCCAAATGAAGTATGTATCAACACGAATGGAAGTTACTACTGTTTGCCCAGGTCAAAAAATTCTCTGCGATGAATTTAAAATAAAATAATACATGTTATATATAATTTATGTATACATACGAATGCATTGTATGTACATATATTGAAAGTATATAAATGTTTGTATATTTAATTTTTATAGATTTTTTCTTTTATAAAAATATTTTATAATTAACAATAACATATGTCCTAACCCTAAGAAAATAAAATATAAATTTAAGATAATGATTTATAAACAAGGTATAATTAATACAATGACAGATTTTATAAATCGAGACATGGACGTCCAATTGGTTTTGATAAATCAACACAAATTAATTAAAAAACCGATTTTGATTTAATAATGGGCAATGGCCAGTATAAATTTTACTGAAAAATAACACAATATTTACACATCACAATGATGAAGGAGTTAAATTTAACTTTGTTAAGTGTTAAATACTTTATAAGGGTTTGTCTAATGATCACTTCGATTAAACATTTAATTTAGTACAATGTGTTTCATCGATTACTTCCATAAAATGTTATAAAAAAACGTCTAGTATGTGTATCACGTAAGAATGTATTTATAACATACCTAATAAAGAAAACGATCTTAAAGATTGTTTATGGCACAGATAATAATTAAACCGATTTAATTTTTTTAATATGAAAACATTTTACTAAAGTTTTAGTTTTTTATGTATCAGTTATCTGAAAAAAATCAATGACAAACCAATTTATTAGTAAAAAGGTAGATAAGTGGGTACTGTTATGCTGTATATTACATAAATGTCGAATAGATCACTATTTACTATTATGAGTGCAATTAATTTGAAATATATGATATATTATTGTATAGAAAAAACGATTCCAGAGATAGTCTATCACCCTTTATTAATAAGTATATTTTCTACAGTAATTTGTTTATGAGTTGCACCAAACAAATAAAATCTATTTGATCAAAAATTAAACTTGCTTAAAAATTTTTGTTTTTCTTGATTGTGAAAAAAATGACTAAATATTTTTTTATTTTGACCCCCTCAAAGTATATCTATTTATAATATTGTAATGTAATTTCAATACAAAGGTTCTCCAACTATAATGTATGTTATTTATAATTCTATTACAATTAAGAAATATTATTTTTCTGCGATGTATATATATATTATATGTGTATTATAATTATGACATATTACCTTGAACTTTTATAGCAATGGCCATACATTAACTGAAATAAGTCAATTTACTTTTAATTGGTTATTATATAATAAAAATTAAATATGAATTATAATAATTATTAAATTTTCGATCAGGATTCAGTATAAAAAAATTGTAACTATGATTATTACCCTTCTATTGTTCAGTATGTTAATATGCAAATCATATAAAAAAATTTGGCACAAGTTAACAGACATTTTTCAAACATTAATCAGTGGTTCATTAATGAACATGAATAATTTAAGTAAAAAATAAAAGGTTTTCACTTTGTTCATACAATTAAAAACTGTCTTATCATGTACAAGAAGGCATAACTATTTGTTCACCAGAAAATGACTACTGATATTGATTTAAGTAAATTATATATTCCGTGAAAAATAGAAATTTATATATTTTTTTCAATTTATAACTTGATAAGTAGTAATTTCTACTAAATCACTCTACATGAAATTAATTATTTCAGAGGAATGAATTACGTCCACTTTATGCACTAACTGCTTACTTAAATAAATATGTATAATCTATTATGTGATTAATATTATTCAATATAAATTTTACTGTATATGCATCGTCCAAAATTATCAAATATAATGAATTTTTCATAAAGTCAGTTATACTTAATTCGTTTCACTAAAGTAAATATTATATTGAATTATTAAATTGGTGTTTTATGCTGGAATATTAAGTACCTATAATATTGAATCAATATTTTATTTATCTGTAATAAAAACAAGACTATCTATACTTTATCTTTATTATTGTTTATAAAATAAAACACAGTATTAATTTATAAAAACTTTTTTTTTTAGACTTAGAGAAAAAAAAATAAAAAAAAAATGCTTTTATTAGTAAGTTACTACCATAATTTTTTTGACGTCATTTTATTTCAATATAGGTTGAATAGTTTATAGGTATTCAACAATCAGAATAAATACCAATTATGAAATATAATATATATTTACATGCATAAGGATAAACATGCTTAAACTATAGCTTCTCAACATTTCCGGAAATGTTATTATAATTAATCAGACAAAAATAATAAAATAGATTCCAAAATTTTAAATTCACATATTTTCAACTACATTAAAAAAAGGTATTAATTAGTCAAATAAGTATAAATTATTTTTGATAAGATACTCAAATATCATTGTTTATATTTATATTTTTTTTATAAACTATTTATTTTATTGACCCCTTGAGAATAAAGAAAATATGATAAAAAAATTATTATATCCAGTAAGAATTAAATTTTATGATTTAATATTTTTTTTCTGTTTTACATTTGAACATTTGTACTCAAATAATATTATTTCCTTCATTAATGAATAATTCTGATATGGTTTTATAACTGCATAATATACGTTCAAATGTTGAATTTTATTACTTAAATATATAATATAAAGTACTCATCTTTCTTTTTATTAATTTTGTATATCTGAGTTATATTTGAAAAAAATTGTCAATCTTAACGGATAAAAAAGTATTCAGGAAAAGATTGTATTATATATTTAGTAATTCTATATATATATATATAGAATTACTAAAATAATGTTTAAAAATAGACTAATAAGAGAAACTTTAATATTATCAATGTCTTAAACGAATCATTCATTAAATCATTTGTAAACAATTTTTGACTAGGTTTTGGTTCAATACTTTAATTTTCCCACTTATATACAATTGTATTTATTTTTTTTTTGGTAAAAAAAAAAAAATGATACGATATGGGCATAGACCATGGGGTTTAAGTGCATAGTATGTGTATTACTAAATTTTATATTTCTTGTATATAAAAATTATCTTTTAGATACTAAATAAAACTTGTAAAATGTTTTTATTTTATTTTGAATAAAGGTCAAACATTATATTTAATGTATTATGACACTATATCATATTATTCGTATAATTTCTATCATAATAAATCCACATAAATTAAAAGCAATTATTTTTACAATTTTTTTTAAATAAACAGGAAATAATTATTTCTTGTTATTATTTCTTATTATTGATAACATCGAGTATAGATAATGCTTTATAAATTCATTGTTAATATAGATATTATAAATTATACCAATATACAATATAGTATGATATATCAGTATGTAATTTTTCATATTTATTATTATTTACTAAGCATAATTATAAGGTTTCCCAAATACCAAGTGTATTTTTTTTTTTAACAATGATAGGTATTTCCAATATTTTATTTTTGCATTCATTTATAAATAAAAATACAACTTATAAATTTTAAAATAAAATATCTCACATAAAATAGTTATTTTTTTTATATTCAAAAGAATACATTTTTTTTTAGAAAGTCCTATATTAATCTTGTGATATGATCATTTTTTTAACTCCTCATATGTTGTTAATTTTTCAGTTAAAAAATATCGAAAAGCTATAGTCACTATTTTTTTTTATAAGTGTTTAAAGTTAACATTTTAATATATTTCATAAAAATCATGAAAATTAATAAAATTATTTTGTAGTTTAAAGTTCTTAAAAAATTTTTTATGAACATTTCAAGTTCATCTGTTTTGAATTATTTATAGACATGAGAAATTTTCAGTTGGTTTTACCGGATTTAGTATTTTTTTTTTCATATATATATATATATATATATATATATATAAATATAAATCAAATATTATTCGCTTGTCAAAATTAAATATGAGATCCTACAAAAACATTTAAAAATACATATACACAATTTTTTTTTTTTATGCATTTAAAGTTAAAATTTTGACGAAATCTGCCGAGATCACAAAACAATGCAAACTTGTTTACAAATTTTAATTTAAACGATAAATAATGAAATTTTAATTTTTTTATTATTATTTAGAAACATTATTCATGGGAACTAAAACTTTTATATATTTTATATAATTGCGAATTTTACAACTCGTTATAATATTTTTGATCTATTTTAAAATATTATTTATTGAAATGTACTATAAATCTATTTTTATGGTATTTTCAGAAAAATGTTATGTACATTTTATGTTATTTGAAAAGATATAGTGTGGCTTGGTGTGGCGCATTGGTTACTACCAGTCGTGGAATGCAACTGGAAATAAGTAACGGCCACAGCTGCTAGCTCCCGGATGGGTGACCATCCGGATTCATAGTGGTTAAAAACCTTGCCACACATACACGCGTTTACTATCAACTGTAACAATCGTATAAAAACAACTACTGTACCAACCTTACCCCTACCATAGTTCATAACCCCTACAACAGCTAATGGCCCTAGTCACCGGGCTTAAGTTCAATAAAAAAAAAAAGAGATATAATATGGTCTAAGTATAAATTATTAAAATTACGTACTAATAATAGGTATAATAAAAGCTATATTATTAGATAAAAATACTAATAGTAACATTAATGACTTTAGTTAAAAAAAAAACAATACTTATGGATATGTCGGATAATAGATTGTGTTGTTCAGAATCGTTATTTTTGAATATAAAAAAATTGAATATTAAATTTAACATACTTATAATAGTGACTTACTTGATATCTTATGTAGAGCACTGAGGATTTTATTAATTGATTTTTAAAATTTTTTTTTATTTTTTTTCCGTTGTATTCTACAACATTCTAAAAAATATTTAAATCCCTAATTTTAATAAATTCAATATTTTTACAATATCATCATATTATTTGGAATTATATGAACATGGTCTGTTTGATAGATTGACATGCATGAGCAGCTACACAAATTTGATTTTTAGCCTCGAAATAAATATTTATACTACAGAAGGTAAAATATAACACGACAATATTTATTTATTTATTTATTTTCAAAACAGGATGAGGCCTAGAGTACAATTTTTGTAGAAACATAGACATACATTTATAATTATTTAATATAACAAATTATAAAAAGGTGGAAGTTTTCATTTGTATTACACATTATCTTAAAAATATATCTATTATATGAATAATTAGTGGTGAAAATCGGAATAAAGAAAAGATAAGAGATCTTGAATGAGAGTTAGGAATTTTGAAATTAAGTTCACATAATAAATCAGGATAATCAGGACCAATCCATAAACTTTCTCAAGAAGTCTTGACTAGCAGTAATACGCATATCAGCAAGTGTTAGTAACCTTAGTTTAGTTAATACCTACTAGCTTATAGTGGCGTGATCGGTAAGCTCTAGATATGAGAATTTACACCTGATTATACTTTGCGGAATTGGTGCAATACATCTTTTATCAATAATTTTAAGGTAACAGAATACCGTATAATGTTAGATTGAAGATGAGGTAAAAATAAGAACAATATTAACTTTTTACATTATTAGCTAGTTAGTTATAAAATATAAATATTTTTTTTTTACTATATTTGCTAAGTAGATTTAACAGATTATGTCTTTAACTTTAAAATGAAAAAACCGTCGCACGCAAAAATACAACTAAATTGCCTATCTAATACGCCGTGTTAAATAAGGTTATTATTTTCTTTTAAATAGTGTAAAGAAATTATGAAAATTAGAAACAAAAAAAATCCTTTATTTTTTGTATATGTAATTGATTTAAGTGAAATAAAATGAACACCTTGTATATATTGCCTCTTTATAAGCAATTATATAAAATCATAGTACTGAATTGTGGTTCTTTGCTGTTGTTCCGTAGCATACACGATACACAATATGTGTCGCGAACTAGCTATAAGTGTACTGCAACCATAAAATAGGCGTATTTACCAACACTACTAAAAATAAGAATTTTTCAATACTACATCTTTGATGTCAATACACAATACATCATATTGACCTGAAGTATTTATCAATATAATTAAAAATACAATTTTCCAGTACTAAATTTTCATTGTCAACATTTAATACATTACATTGACTTAAAAACAAGGGTTCTTCGCGAAATAAAAAACTGCTCGCATTCCACAAAATATATGTGAAATATTAAGTGCACCGTATTCAAAAAAAAGGTTTGAGAACCACTGTATTAAAATTCTTTGTAATTTAAATTACAATGATTGGGTGACTAGGTTAACTAGGACTAATATATAAAATTAAAAAAATATAAAGACTTATCCTTTAAATGGTACAGCAGATATTCATTCTAACCAGTCACACCATTCCGAAAGTTAAGCGTAAGTTAAATCTGATTTCATTAAGTTCTTTTAAATTGACAAATAAAATGGAACGTTATCTTTATAAAAGGAAAAAAAATTGAGGTGAAACTAAGTTAAAAAGAAATTCAACGTTCTTATTACATTTTGAGTACGTAAATAAAACTTAGTTTTATTGAAAAATTATTTGTATATTAACTATAAATTGAATGAAAGTCAGTATAATTGTAGATATTATAAATTTTCTCATTTAATGTACCACAATAATTTTAACCTAAATGTAAAAATTTTTTGTTAAGTGGAATAGGTTATTAAGAATAAAGTATTTTTGTAATATAAAATGTACAATAATATTAAATCAAAAAACGTATACCGAGAACAGGCAGTAACTCGACTGCCTGACGTATATATTTTACATGTATGTAAAGACTTGTATTACTACTACTTTTGAACAAAATATGTTTGGTGAGCATTTAATACAAAGAAATAATTAACCATACTTAATTATAGGGTGTGCAATCTCACATATATAACATACCGAGTGTTTTTTTTATTTATTTCAACATTTCCCCTTAAACAATACACCCATTTTTTTTTACATATTTTATGTATCTATATGTCTGACCTCTAATTTTTGTTTAAGTTCCTGGAATCTTGGCCTTAGCATTGCTTTGGTCAAAATATCAGCTAACTGTTTCTTACTTACCACGTACTCCAGTAAAAAAATCCCCTCACTGAACTACTCGCGAATATACTGAAAGTGAACATCGATGTCTTTTATACGCTTGTGAAATTCAGAATGTTTCACAAATTTGATGGCGCTTTAGTTGTTTACATATAGAACAGGTGTATCTCCCTGTGTTTCCAGAAGATCGCTTGTTAGTAACATCAACCAATTGACTCATGACTATATACGTATTCTATGTATTCTGCTTCGGTGGTAGAAAGTGTTACTGACTTTTGTCTTGTAAGCACCATGCCACAAATCCATTGTTCATCATGGATATGGATCCTGAGGTTGATCGCTTTATTGTTGTCTCCCACATAGTCTGCGTCACTGTATCCACGTAATTAAAGCTTTACACTAGAATCATAAATTAAACCATAATTGAATATACTCTTTAAATATTTGAAAATACGTTTCACAGCATTCCAGTGTATTACATTCAGAGGCTTTTCTAAATAGCAGCTGATAAGATTTACTGCAAATGCTATACATGATCTTATGATTTAACTTAGATACAACAAACTTCCAACAGCTTTTCTGTATGGAACTTACCCTGCTTGTGACAATCCTGACAAATTTTGATCAAAATAATATTGAGGATATGTTAGAATATGCATGACGTTTGAACTTCCCATATTGAACCTTTTTAAGATTCGCTAGCAGGATGAAGATTTTATTTATTTCAATAATTTTAACATAATTTATATTTAAAAATTGATTTTTATTTTATTCTGTAAAATATAACTATACATAATATTCTGTATTTACTAGTAATTCATCTATGGTACCAGATAATGACAACAATAATAAAAATATTAACAAACATTATAATTATTATTATAATAACAACACGTATGATTATTTCGTAAAATTTAATCAAATCAGTTTTTCCCACGGTCTTACAAGACTGAATTCTAATACACCGCAACTAAGTACTTTTTTATTTATATCTTTTATCTTAATTGACAGTTTATATTTTCCGTAAAAATACACCTTGGGGAAGTTATGATTTTGAAACTCCTTCATGTCAATACCTGTTGTTTTATATACTCCCTGAAACATCTAAAGATAAAATATTAATAACTGGGGACGGATTTATATTTCAATGCAAATTTTTATTTTATTTAAATTTGTTAAGAAACGTTCACAATTTAAATCACTCTTAAAATGAATCCAAATTTATATTACATATTTTTACATATGTAATAATAATGCAATAATACATATGCACATTTATGCTGACGACAAAGTAATTATGTCCATAAGTTCAGAACCCATTACAGCTTCTAGATATCTGCAAAATCATCTAACTTTCATGGAAGACTGGTACACAAAATGGAGGTTAAAAATTAATCAAACAAAATCTGTGCACACTACCTTTATCCTCGGACTCTTACCTTTCTTTGCTGTCTCCATCTATGGAACCCGAATTCTTAAACCACAAACTGTCAAATATCTTGGTCTAACCTTAGATCATAGGCTAACTTAAGCTTTGCATAGTAAAACTAATCGTCTAAAATTTAATTCTCGTTTTCGTTTGCTCAAATGATTCATTAATAATAACACACACGATAGCCTAAATACAAAACTACTTGTTTACAAATACCTAATCAAACCAGTCTGGACATATGGTATCCAGTTATGGGGTAATGCTAAAACATCAAATTCAAATAAAATACAAACTTTCCAAAATTTAGCCCTCAGGAAACTACTCAATACTTCACTTTACGTCTATAACATCACTATCTATGTTGACTTAAAATTGAAAACAGTTCATGAAGAAGCAAAAGCACATTATAAAAGCTTTCATAACTGTTTGTCTTTCAACAATAATTAATTAATACGTGATCTTACAGTACTAACCATTCCTGGCAATCTACCTAGACGCCTCAAGTTGGTTTCATAATTTTCTTGATCCCTCTTTCCTCCCCCCAACCATACAAATTTGATTTTAGTAAACTAAAAAAAAAAATAGTTACTCATTAGTGAGTTTCATTGATGGATGACTTCTTACATCTTGTGTTTCATGTTAGTATGTAATATGTTTATGTTAATTATCTTTTTCTTAGATGTATTAATGTATAATATGTATAATGTTTATGTATTTCTACCCTCTACTACATGTACTTATTGTGTTTCTTAGTATAGATTGTATATTTCAAATAATAATAAAAAAAAAAAACTCTTTTAAAAAGCTAAAAGTATTTAACATATTTTTACATATTTTTGTATGATTACATATTTATACAAATAATTAATTCATTTGTAAGTATTTTTAATCATATTTTATAATTTCATCCTTTATACGTTATCAAGCCATGTTTTAGTATTGAAAACTGCCATTTATCAGTAAATAATCTGGATTTAAATTTTGAATTATGAATAAATTATAAAAATTAGATGATAGCATAAAAATTTTGAATCGGTGGTAGAAAAATTATAACACGTAATCAAATAAATAGGAAATTTTGTTAAAAAGAAAATACTATAAATATAATTAGGCTCATACAAATTTAAAATCTAAAACAATCAAAATTCATCAATATATTAGTACTCAATACACATAGATACACTTACCATCAAAGATTATATCATTATTAAATTTGAACCAAAATATGGTTACAACATAGTGTAAAGATTACACGTTTAAAATTCATATTAAGATTTCTTTCTTCTCTATAGCCTATATGATTTAGATAAGTTAGGGTAGTTTATATCGTATGAATGTGTATGGTTTAAAAAGTGAAGTTAATTTTTTATCAACGAATAACTATTAAAATAATAACTAAAGAAGTATTGCACTCTAATAGTACTACATTTTGCTACTTTTGAAAGCTTAAAAAGTATCAATCAATAAATACTATGCTTTCCAAAAGACATATTTTATACTACTATATGCATTCTTTGTTATATAAAACATTGCATTTGGTTTACAACCACCAATTGAATCCCACGATGCAATATTAATATCAAGCTATAAAAAACATAATACATTATTTTAATTATTATTCCATTAGAATATTTACAATTCATATGGAAAAAAAATGTTTTCACTTTATTTAAAAAGTTGAAATCTATACCCTAGCAAATATGCGAAATCAAAAATCAAAACTATTTCTCATAAGGGTATACAAACTTAAATCACACCTTTATGATCATAGAGTTAATGTAAATTATTTATTCAAAGAAAACAATTCGAATTGAAATTTAATAATTTTTTAGGTAGTAATTTCTATTAATTCTACAATCATTTATTTATTTCGGAAAAATACATTTTTTTTCTTAAAATTGAATTAAGTACTAACCTGCAAGTACCTAGGTAGGTATTCAACTATTATGTAACTAATTTTATTCAATATATATTTACTGTAAGAGTATCGTCCAAAGGTATTAATAATGTTATATTTCTTTTCATTTCAGTTATGTTTGATGTCTTTTTATTAGCATATATATTAAATTGAAATACATTTGTTGAATTGCAAGAATATACTTTCTCGGTTATCAGAAGATATTCTCCCTACATTAAGAGTTATAGATGCATATCAATAGAAAAATAAATAAATTATAATTAATAATTGTATTCATAGAAAATATAGAATATATTTTATAAAACAATCTGATTATTATGTACCACTAGTAAGTTAGGCATAAAGTTGTATTAATCACTACCTGTTCGAAATCGATAATTTTTTCTAAATAAAATTATTATTATCTTGAAAAAAGATTTCACAATCTTCAACAAATTTATTTAGATCAGAAAATATTATACTATATAAATTTTCATCTTTGCCAGTAATTAATGCAAATACTAATGGAAATACCATTTCGTTTCCATCTCGCGAAATTGAACCATGCACAACATAAAATTGTTTAAAAAGCTTAGGACATGATTTAAAAGTTCCGTCTAAAGTCTAAAATTGTGAATTCTTTAAATAATTACAATTTCTAACAGTTGTGAAAATCATGATATAATCATCATTTCGTTTAACAGTTTTATTTAAAAATTTATTTCATTTCACTCAATGTTTCAACAGATAAATCATCAAGATAAGAAATGTGATTTGTTTATTTTTGCCTTTTTACAATTGATTTAGTTGAGAATTTTGAAATTTGAAAAGCTATAATATTTTCCACTTGTGAAATTGAATCTTGGTATATAGAACTTGGGGTATCGTTAGTCTCACCTGTCTTTCTTTTTATGACATTTTTAATTTATTTAAATTCAAATATCTGCGGAATTGAGCCATGACAGAGATCGGAAATACTAAATGGCTTACCTTTATAATCGAATAGGTTTTTGTGTAATAGCAATTATAGTAGTTTGTAACTTAGCTGCATAGTCACGGTATTTCCAATACTAAACTATTTTACTATTAATTTTATGATCATAAATTTTATTGAAAACGTCTAAAAACATGAATCCAAATCCATTTAATATATTATGATAAATATTAACTTATCTATGATATCAGACAATGATCACAATATTAAAATACTAATAGACATTATAATTTTATCATAACAATGACATAACATATTATTATTTTGTAAAATTGAATTAAATCGGTTTTTCCCACGGTCTTAAAACACTCAATTCGGCGATAGCACAACCAACTACTTTTTCATTTATTGTTTTTATCTTGGTAGTTATTTTATATTTTCCGTAAAAAAAAACCTTGGGAAAATTATTATCTTAAAATTTCTGCATATCAAAACCAGTAATTGTATATGTTCCCTGAAACATTCAAAAATATTTTATAACTATATTTTTATTACAACAAGATATTTAAAACTTGATAAGAAATATTTAAGATTTCTATCACTCCTATTAAAATGACCCCAACATTTGTTTACATAATTTCACATTCTTCAGTTATTTTTAAATATTTTATCATTTCATCATTCATACGTTTTCAAAACATGTTGCAGTACTTAAGCAAAAACAGCTATTTTTCAGAATATTTTCAAGATATTTACTTTTAATTACAAACAAACTAACAACTTTTTCATTTATTGTTTTTATCTTAATAGTTGCCTTATATTTTCCGTAAAAATACACCTTAGGTAAGTTATTATCTCCAAATTTGTTCATATCAAAACCTGTAGTTGTATATGTTCCCTGAAACATTCAAAAATATTTTATTACTAGGGAATGGATTTTTAAATAAATGCATATTATTATTACAACAACTAACAAGATATTTCAAAATTGATAAGAAATTTTCAAAATTTCTATCACTCTTATTAAAATGACCCCAACTTTTGTTTACATAATTTCACATTCTTCAGTAATTTTTAAATATTTTATCATTTCATCATTAATACATTTTCAAAACATGTTGCAGTACATAAGCAAAAACAGCAATTTTTAGGAATATTTTCAAGATTTTTACTTCTAATTACAAACAAATTATAATAATTAAATGATAGTAAGCAATGTTGAAACAGCGAAAGAAAAATGAATAGAAAAAACATATTCAAGCTGTAACAGATAAAAATTCAATATAAAATAATTTGAAAATAATCGATGAAATAATAATTGACAGGCATTTTTCTTAAAATTTGTAATTATCGGGTTCATATATAACACACTTCAAATATGCTTTAATTAAAACGGTTGATGTAGAACGTTCGATTAGCTGTTCCGTATAAATCTGTTCTGTAACTATAACTAATACATAATTGATGAAAGTACATATAAGTATTTAATTTAATTTTGTAAACTATTGAGTTGTAATTTCATCAAAATTGTTAAATTATTGAAGTATTTAAATTTTGAAAATAATTACTGAAAAATAATATTGTTAAACTCATACACATTTAAAATTTTAAAAATTAATATAAATTTATAAATGTATAGGTATAGATAAGTACTCAATACTCGTGTATACACTTATCACTTACAACATAGCGTACAGATTTCACGTTAAAAATGCATATTAATATATTTTTCTCTCTTTATTTTTTGTAATTTACATAATCTAAGATAATTTTACTGTTTGATATATTGTATTAATGTATGTAGTAATAAAAATGAAGTTTATATTTTATTAGCAACCAAATTAACAAACTTTAATTGTACATTAATGCAATTAGTTAAAACTTTAAATAAAAATTGGTGCTGTCTTACATTGTACAATACAAAACTGTTCTTTGGTTTTTTAAATTTTCTTCAATAAATTTTTTCTCTATAGTCTTTGTGAAAACTTAACGAGAAATCATTGAAAATATTGTATTATAATACTTGTGTTAATTTTAATTTACTGATTACTATTTCATCAAATTTGTTTAATTTATAGTTTTTATACGTTACCGGTAGAATAGGACAGCTAGTTTTGGGAGCTTTTAAAGCAACCATCACTAAATTCCACGATATTCCTAAGAAGTATTTCGCAGAACTACATGCTTTATTTCTTATGAAAATCAATGAATTTGGTTTCCAACCTCCAATGGAACTCCATGATGCCACGTTAACATCAAGCTAAAAATAGCACAAGCATTATTTTAGGTATTATTCAATTAGTTTATTTACAACTCAAGTGGAAACTAAATGTTTTTTAGCTTCAGTCATAAAGTCAAAAACTTAAACTTAGCAAATATGTGAAATCAAAAGCTATTAAAATTTTTATCAGGACATAAAAACTCTAATCACAACTTAATGGTTTTATTAAAATTTAATCATTTTTTATGTAGTTATTTCTACTCAATAATTATATAATTGTTTGCTGATTTCATAAAAATACATTTTTTACTTAAACTCGGACTAAAAGCTAACCAAGTACCTAGATAATAATTCAACTATTATATCACTCATTTAATTCAATATTTACTTACTAAATAAGTGCCATCCAAAGGTGATAATACTGTTTAATTTCCTTTCATTTCAGTTATGTTTGATGTCTTTTTACTAGCATAAAAATTAAATTGAATTAAATTTTCTGAATTGCAAGAATATACTTTCTCGGTTATCAGAAGATATTCTCCCTAAATTAAGAGTTATAAATGCACATCAATAAAAAAATAAATAAATTATAATTAATAATCGTACTCATAAAAAATGTAGAATATATTTTATTAAACAATCTGGTTATGAACTTACCACTGATAAGTTGGGCATAAAGTTGGTAACTGAATTTGATAAAGAAAAAAATGTAATAAGAACAAACTCTTTCATAGTGATCATTTTGTTTGATGATACCTACGTCTTTTATACAATGAAATAGTACGTTGAGTTATAAATAAAATTAAAATGAGTAAAAATGTTTAACTAAACAAATGTTAATAGTAAGAATGATGAAGGGTTGACAAGCTTGACTTGTGACATCTAAACATTACCGGATATATCTAATTTATTCATATATAAAATTAAAATTATTCATAAAAGTAGTTAAGTGGATCCGGAAATGGTACATTTGCAAATTTTAACTGAATGCAATTAAATTGTTTGGTATTTATAAATTTTTTTTTTAATAAAATATTTCTATAGAAATTATTTCGATGTAAATATTACACGATATGTACAGATAATATATTTTTTTACTTATTATTTATTTTCAAATTTTACCAAAAATTATAATATATTATTTTAATGAATGTATTAAAATTTAACATACCTTTAATAGTGACTTAATCGATATCTCATTTAAAGCATTGTGGTATCTACTTACCTACTTTGATTAAAGTTTTTTTTATTATTTTTTCATAGGATTTAATAATATTCTTCAAAATGTTTTGAATTTTTATAAATGCAATATTTTTACAATATCTTAATATTATTTGGAATTACATGGACATTGTCTGCTTGATAGACTGGCGTATAAACAGCTATACACATTTGATATTTGTAACCTCTATATGCAAATATTAACTCTGGAAATTAAAATATAATATAGTAATATTATAACGTATACGACTTACAAACAATTGAATGAAAAAATAGTTGCTTTGTATTTGAAGAAAAAATTGAACGAAGAGTTATTTTATTGTCATTAATTTAAATGCTCAAGTATATTGTAATTGTTAAAAAAGCAAATCATGCTTTTTGACGAGAAGATGTTCTGGATATGAGAATTTACATAGGAATTTAAATTACGAAGTTGGTTCAACACATATTTTATCAATAATTTTGAAGTTACAGAACACAAGATTATAATAAAAATATCAACCTTTTGTTTATATTCCTAGTGACTAACAAGCGTTCAAATAATTATAGTATCTATGTGATTATAGATAATGTATAATTAATTTTGTGTAATTCAGTTAACATTTGCAAACCTATTTTATATTTATACTTGTATATTTCTTTTTAATTTCCAAATCTTTTAATCACATAAATACACACACGTGTATTTATTATAACATAAAACTAAAAGTGTATTTCAATTTTCAATATTGTTACTGATATCATAACAAATAATTTTAAAACATATATAATGATTTATTATATTATAATATAATTATGATTATTATTATATTTATTATTTATTTTATTTTATTATTTATTATATTATATTATGATTTATTGTGTATTCATTTTCTATTAGATTGCGTTGGTTAGGTATTTAACATTTTTCCAATAATAGTTTTTATATTTCTTTTGAAAACACTATTAACAAATCTCGAGGATAAATATTTATGTATGTTGACGTAAATCTTTGTTCAAAGTGCTTTTCATATGGACAATTAGACGTGGGGTTTTCTCAAACTGGAGACTCAAATCATCTAACGATTTTTATTTCAACAGATGATAGAACAAAAACCGTTATACTACATATACTCAGAAGTCTTATAAAATTCTTGATCAACACTTGCTAAGTAGCATTTCTTTTATATCTGTATTGATTTTTAATAAAAATATATTTATTAATACTACTAGAAACATTTCAATACTAAAACAATACTTATGTCACTTAAAAAAATTAAAAATAGAATATAACTAGTCAGAATAAATAATAATAGTAGACATTATCATCCATAGCGATTAAATCATCTATAACGATGCAAATTAAGAAAGGATTAAGCAACTCTATTCTTATTTTTATAAATTAAATAGTTTTAGTTTTTCGCTATTGTAAACATCTATTATTTGAGATGTTAAGATATTAAACTGTTTGTGGTTATAAAATATCACAAGCACTTAACACACCTCCAATATTACCTTAACATTTTTATTGAACGGGGTATCGGAAATGTTTTTTATTCAAACTTCAACAAATACGATTATATAATTTTCTGTCTTGCAACCATGGCCTCTTAAGTGATTTTTTTAGTAATGAAATTATATACAAGTATAATTAGTTTATTAGAATTATTTTTCTACAATTTAATCTTAATTTTAATGTTCATATACATGCAATTTAAACAATAACTTTTAAAAAGTTAGGGTTATTAAACGAAATTGTGATAGACTTTTCTAAATAGCGGCTAACAAGATTTACTGCAAATGCGATACATGCGGTTAGGTTAATTAGTCTTTTCTAAACACCCCCACGTCCGTCCACTCGTCGTTTAGTCTATTTTCAATCTAACCTAGCCGCACGTACATCTCTCCGACGCTTTGTGTTTCTCTAAGTTCTTATCATTTTTTCATCGTTTATATTTTAAATATAAGTATTTTATATAACTGGTTCAATTTAAATTAATGCATCGATGTACAAGAAGATTTTAAAATATGTGCACCGACACCACCTGCAAAACTCACCGATTCGTCCAACTACATGCTAATTTTTTTGACCGTAAATTTTTGAATTGAGGGCTTGATCCTACAGATGAAATCAGAACCATTATTTAAATAATTACACCGTCACGATATATAAATCTAAGAGTAGATATTTTACAACATATATTTTCACTTATGTAGAACATTCTGTCATTTATACTCGACCTACCTTAAAATAACAAACGAAATCAATTTCTGTTTCCAGAAATTATTTCATTGACTAGCATGGTTTATAAAGGGGAAAATATACTTTTCAATGAGTCCAAAAAACAAAATGAGTAACGAGTATTGTTAGATCACACTGATATAATAAACGTGCAATATTTAGAATGGTCAATTTTCAAGACGATCATACAACCAACTTTTCAAAGCCAATTTGAAATGCTCGGTCATTGTATAGGTCAGTAATATATTAAAACAAAATCATCATCGATTAATGTAGAAGAAATGAAAATGGACAATGCTCATGTAATTCAAAATAATATTCAGATATTGTAAAAATATTGCATTTATAAAAATTCAAAACATTTTCAAGAATATTAATAAATCCAATGAAAGAATTATAAAAAATCTTTAATCAAAGTAGGTAATTAGATACAACAATGCTTTAAATAAGGTATCGATTGAGTCACTATTTAAGGTATGTTAAATTTAAATACAATTAATGTATTCATTAGTATAATAATATACTTTAATTTTTAGTAAAATATGAAAATAAATAATAAGTAAAAAAAAACATATTATCTGTACGTATCGTGTACGTATAATTATCCACGAAATATTTACATCGAAATATATTCTATAGAAATATTGTATTAAAATAAAAATGTAAAAATACCAAACAATTTAGTGCCATTCAGTTAAAATTTGCAAATGTACCAATTCCGGATCTACTTAATTACTTTTATGAATAATTTTAATTATATATTTGTATAAATTAGATATTTCCGGTATTATTTAGATGTTACAGTTCAAGCTTGTCAATCCTTTATCATTCTTACTATTAACATTTGTATAGTTAAACATTTTAACTCATTTTAATTTTATTTTGTAACTCAACGTACTATTTCACTGTATAAAAGACGTAGGTATCATAAAACAAAATGGTAACTATGAAAGTGTTTGTTCTTATTACATTTTTTTCTTTGTCATATTCAATTACCAACTTTATGCCCAACCTACCAGTGGTGAGTCCATAATCAGATTGTTTAATAAAATAAATTCTAAATTTTCTATGATTACGATTATGAATTATAATTTATTTTTATTTTATTGATGTGCATTTATGACTCTTAATGTAGGGAAAATATCATATAGTATTCGAGAAAATGTATTCTTGCAATTCAACAAATTTATTTCAATTTAATATATATACTAATAAAAAGGCATCAAACATAACTGAAATGAAAGGAAATATAACATCATTATCACTTTTGGATGATACATATATAGTAAGTAAATATTAAATTAAATAAGTGATATAAAAGTTGAATATTTATCTAGGTACTTGATTAGCTTTTAGTCCGAGTTTAAGTGAAAAATGTATTTTTACGAACCCAGCAAACGATTATATAATTATTGAGTAGAGTTAAATAGGTATATAAAACATTATTAAATTTTAATAAAATTATTAATTTGTAATTAGAGTTTTTATGCTTGATTTCATATATTTGCTAAGGTTCAGCCATTGACTTAATTACTGATATTAAAAAACATTTAGTTTTTACTAGAGTTTTAAATAAATTAATTGAATAATACCTAAAATAATGATTTGTGTGATTTTTAGCTTGAATTTAACATGGCATCGTGGAGTTCTATTGGAGGTTGGAAACCAAATGCAGTGGTTTACATAAATAACAAAGCATGTAGTGCTGGGAAAAACCTCTTAGGAAATGCATGGTATTTATTGATGGATTCTTTTAAAGTTCCCACAACTAGCTGTCCTCTTCCACCGGTAACGTTTAAAAAATCAATTTTGTATTAAAACTATAAATTAAACAAATTTGCTGAAGTAGTAATTAATAAATTAATTCTATCACAAGTATTATAATACAATATTTTCAATGATTTCTCGTTAAGTATTCAAAAAGACTATAGAGAAAAAAAAGGATTGAAGAAAATTGAATAACCCAAAGAACAGTTTTGTGTTGTAAAATGTAAGAGAGCACTACTTTTTTTATTTTACCTTTGAACTAAATGCCACAATGCATAATTTAAGTTTGTTAATTTGGTTGGTAATAAAATATAAACTTCACTTTTTATACTACATACATTCATACAATATATCAAATAGTAAAAATTATCTTAGATTATTTAAGTCACAAAAAAAATAGAGAAGAATGAAACATTAATATGCATTTTTAACGTGAAATCTGTACGCTATGTTGTAAGTGGTAAGTGTATACATAAGAATTGAGTACATAGTATTGTGTATAATACCTATACATTTTTAAATTTATATCAATTTTTTAAAATTTTAAATGTGTATGAGTTGAATAAAATTAATTTTAAATTAATTTTTTTCAAAATTTAAATACTCCAAAAATTTAACAATTTTGATGAAATTACAACTCATTAATTCACAAAATAAATTAAATACCTATGTGTGCTTTCATCGATTATGTATTAGTTATAATTACAGAACAGATTTATATAGAACAGCTAATCGAACGTTTTATATCAACCGTTGTAATTAAAGCTTATTTGAAGCGTGTTATATATGAAAACAATAATTTCAAATTATTAGAGAATGTCTGTCAATTATTAATTCATCAAATTTTTTCAAATCAATATAGATAGGATTTTTTTCTGTAACAACTTGAATTTGTTTTGTCTACACATTTTTCTATTGCTTATTCAACAATTACTTATAATCATTTAATTATTATAATTTGTTTGTAATTAGAAGTATAAATCTTGAAAATATACTGATAAATTGCTGTTTTTGCTTACCTATTGCAACATGTTTTGAATATGTATTAATGATGAAATGATAAAATATTTACAAATTACTGAAGAATGTGAAATTATGTAAACAAAAGTTGGGGTCATTTTAATAAGAGTAATAGAAATCATGAACATTTCTTATCAAGTTTTAAATATCTTGTTGTAATAAAAACATGCATTTACTTGAAATTCCTTTCCCTAGCAATAAAATAATTTTGAATGTTTCAGGGAAAATATACAACTACAGGTATTGACATGCAAAAAATTGAAGACAATAATTTTCCAAAGCTGTTTTTTTACGGAAAGTATAAGGCAACTATTAAGATAAAAACAATAAATAAAAAAGTAGTTGGTTGCGGTATAATTGAATTGAGTTTTTTAAGACCATGGGAAAAACCGATTTAATTCAATTTTATAAAATTATAATATGATATTTCATTGTTATAATAAAATTATAATATAATAGTATTTTAATATTGTGATCATTGTCTAATATCATATATAATTTAATATTTATCATAATATATTAAATGGTTTTGGATGCATGTTTTCGAAAGTGAAGTTTTAGAATGCTGAGTTTTAGATTGAATAGATTTAGAAAATCTATATATTAGAATATGAAACTTTTAAAAAATTATGGTAAACTTCTAAATCTTAAATTAGTTTTGTTGGATCGGGAAGACAGGAAACATATTATGTATTTTATATTTATAAATATAATGCTTTGTTACTCAAAAATCGTTATCAAGTTTTTATTTTATTGATATTGCCTACTATTATCGTAGAATTATGATAGAGTTCTATATTGATATAATATATGATTATTTTATATCTGATCGAATACGAGAAATATCAAAAAGCAATTCACCTTAGTCCAGTACCGTACATCGTACTAAATACCTACGTGGTGTTACAATTACATAAAATAACTATAAATAATTTATCAAAAACATGATATGTTAAATGTAAATGGGTTTTAATATGTTTTCAATAAAATTTATGATCATAAAATTAATGGTAAAATAGTTTAGTATTGGAAATACCGTGACTATGCAGCTAAGTTACGAACTACTACGATTGCTAATACACACATACCTATTCGATGATAAAGGTAAGCCATTTAGTATTTCCGACCAATGTCATGGCCCAATTCCGCAGATAATTGAATGTAAAAAAATTAAAAATTTCATAAAAAGAAAGGCTGCTGAGACTAAGAATACAACAAGTTCCATATTCCAAGATTCAATTTCACAATTGGAAAATGTTATAGCTTCTCAAACTTCAAAATGCTCGGCTAAATCAATTGTAAAAAGGCAAAGAAAAACAATTATCAAAAAACCAACCACATTTCTTATCTTGATGATTTATCTGTTGAAACATTGAGTGAAATGAAATAAAAGTTTAAATAAAACTGTTAAACGAAATGATGATTATATCATGATTTTCACAACTGTTATAGAAATTGTAATTATTTAAAGAATTCACAATTTTAGACTTTAGACGGAACTTTTAAATCATGTCCTAAGCTTTTTAAACAATTTTATGTTGTGCATGGTTCAATTTCGAGAGATGGAAACGAAATGGTATTTCCATTAGTATCTGCATTAATTACTGGCAAAGATGAAAATTTATATAGTATTTTATTTCCTAATCTAAATAAATTTGCTAAAGTAAGTGAAATTTTTATAAAGAAAATAATAACAGATTTCAAACAGGCAGCGATTTATACAATCAATAACTTATTTCCGTTTGCAATTCATTCAACATGTTTTTTCATTTAGAACAGTCGATATATCGTAGATTTCAAGTGTTAAATTTGGTTACAAAATACCAAAATGTGCTCGGGTTCAATTTTCGTGCCCGTAAAATCGCAAGTTTGGCATCTTTGCCCTCTGAGAAAGTGAAGTATTTTTAAATTAGAATTTGAGGATTGAGGACAATGAAATTGATCTAGTTACATATTTTGAAAAAACGACGTTTATTAAAGTTTAGTAAACTAAAAAAAGGTTTAGAAAAAAAGAAGCAACGCGTTACGATCCATATTTTCCTACTAAAATGTGGTCAGTACACAGTCGAAATGTCAACGAAATACCATAAACATCTAATTTAGCAGAAAGTTGGTATAACAAAATACATAATTTATTATTCACATCCTGATATACGTTCATTTATCTCCAAAATTCAAAAATAACAGCATAGAACTGAAGCGACAATTGAATCGTTAATTTTAAATAAATTATTCATAAATATTTATCTAAAAATTCTAAAAGTTTTATTTTCTTAAATACAGTGTTTCTAAAACTTGGTATTATAAAATATGACTTTTTTACAAATTATCTTTTTATTGTATTTGTTAAGTTTTTTTTATAGGTTAAAATGTTACTTTTGTTTATATACTCAAGCAGCATAGGTTTATAGAAACGCTTTAAATAAATTAATGGTGGTGTACCTCAAGTTTCTTACTTACAGATATAAGTTTTAATATATCGGTTTTCAACCTTTTTTTAAAAACGGCACGTTCCGCGATAAAAGAATATTGTTTTTGTGATACACAAGCAATATTCTTTTATCGCGGAACAATTTTTTTTTCAAGCAAATGTAACATATTTTGTATTAACAACGAACATTTAGTACTGGGAAATTCTTTTTTTTTTTAATACTAATGAGTAATGATATAATATAAGCTTGTACCATTGATGTAGTAGATTATTTACAGCTATTTTGGGGTATACATGTGTACCACAGAACAATAATTGAAAACCACAATAATTTTATATTACAATTTTTGAATTGCTTATAAAAAAAAAAAAAAATGCTGTATAATAATATTATGCAATGACATTACTTGTAAGTTATAAGTTATAACTAAAATTACCTACTATTGTGTATTTTACATATTAGTTATTTTACATAAATAGTATAAAAATAATAATAATAATTGTATTATTTGTTTTATATCATTTTAAAAATGTACTACATATATTATAAAAAAAATAAATGTCATTTGACTTATCTTATATGAAACAATTTTATAAAAGAATAACATTGATAAAATATGGATGAAATAGATTATTTGATTTTTTTATAATTATAAAATATAGCTTTAATAAATTTTATTTATGTTATTTTTATTTTTTCAGATTTCATCATATTTGTATGGTTTTTATCATGGCGATTCCGAACATTTCCATCTTTTAAAGATAATAACAAGTGCGTGTATGAATGCGATTTAAAGATTTAGTAATTAAAAAGAAATATACAGGTATAAGTATAATGGATTTGCAAATATTAACAAAATGACACAAAATTAATTCTAAAATTCATGACATTACACGTGCATAAAACTCAAAAATGTCACTGAAAATGTCATTAACTAACATCAATTTTTCCGTATAAATTGAATGTTTTTGGGATATATGGTTTTTATTCTTTCTGTTTATACGAAAGTCTACTGATGCGACGTATATTGAAAACCATACTCGTTATATGATTCAAGAAATACGAATCATCCGGTTGTGTAGGTAACAGATATTTAATTGTAAAATATATCGATTATTTTACCTTACTCAACAATATCATATTCCCGTCAGTTGTTGGTAACTGCAATATAATTAAAGATTAAGGTCATAATATAAAATTTCTAATAATTATATTGATTAAATATTATTTGAGTTGATAATTAATGTTTATTAAAATATCGTTGAATCTAACCCGTGTTAAATTACTTCATTGTAGATTTTAATGTTTAAGGATTAATTTTGACCTTCTAATATTGTAATTCAAAATCGTTATATTGTAGAATATATATTTATTACAAATAATATAAAATTATGTAGGTTAGAATAGTTAGATTTAAAAAATATTATTAAATTATTATTGCAATATCAGTATAAATTGAAACAACAGTATTTATAATATCAAATGTATATAGTTCATACACCATTCTATCAAACACACAATGCTCATGTAATTCCAAAAAATATTCAGATATTGTAAAAATATTGCATTTATAAAAATTCAAAACATTTTCAAGAATATTATTAAATCCAATGAAAAAATAATAAAATACTTTGATCAAAGTAGTTAGGTAAATACCACAATACTTTAAATAAGGTATCGATTATGTCACTATTAAAGGTATGTTAAATTTTAATACATTCATTAAAATAATATACTATAATTTTAGGTAAAATTTGAAAATAAATAATAAGTAAAAAAAACATATTATCTGTACGTATTGTGTACGTATAATTATCCAGGAAATATTTACATCGAAATAATTTCTATAGAAATATTGTATTAAAATAAAAATGTATAAATACCAAACAATTTAGTTGCATTCAGTTAACATTTGCAAATGTACCATTTTCGGATCTACTTAATTACTTTTATGAATAATTTTAATTATATATTTGAATAAATTAGATATTTCCGGTAATATTTAGATGTAACAGTTCAAGCTTGTCAATCCTTTATCATTCCTACAATTAATATTTGTATAGTTAAACATTTTAACTCATTTTAATTTTTTTTTGTAACTCAATGTACTATTTCACTGTATAAAAGACGTAGGTATCATAAAACAAAATGGTAACTATGAAAGTGTTTGTTCTTATTAAATTTTTTTCTTTATCTAATTCAATTACCAACTTTATGCCCAACTTACCAGTGGTGAGTACATAATCAGATTGTTTAATAAAATATATTCTATATTTTCTATGAACACGATTATGAATTATAATTTATTTTTATTTTATTGATGTGCATTTATAACTCTTAATGTAGGGAGAATATCGTATAGTATTTGAGAAAGTGTATTCTTGCAATTCAACAAATTTATTTCAATTTAATATATATACTAATAAAAAGGCATCAAACATAACTGAAATGAAAGGAAATTTAACAGCATTATCACCTTTTGATGATACTTATAGAGTAAGTAAATATTGAATTAAATAAGTGATATTGCAGTTGATTATTTATCTAGGTACTTGATTAGCTTTTAGTTCGAGTTTAAGTGAAAAATGTATTTTTACGAACTCAGCAATCGATTATATAATTTATAAGTAGAATTAAATTTAAAAAACTTTATTAAATTTTAATAAAATTATTAAGTTGTAATTAGAGTTTTTAAGCCCTGATAAAAATTTTAATAGATTTTGATTTCACATATTTGCTAAGTTTCAGTTTTTGACTTAATGACTGATGTTAAAAACCATTCAATTTTTACTTGAGTTTTACCTAAATAAATTAATTGAATAATACCTAAAATAATGATTTGTGCTTTTTTTAGTTTGATTTTAACATGGCTTCATGGAGTTCTATTGGAGGTTGGAAACCAAATGCAATGGTTTACATAAAAAACAATGCATGTAGTTCTTTTAAACACCTCTTAGGAAATTCATGGTCTTTATTGCTAAATACTTTAAAAATTCATAAAATTAGCTGTCCTATTCTACCGGTAACGTATAAAATATTAATTTTGTATAAAAACTATAAATTAAACAAATTTGATGAAATAGTAATCAGTAAATTAATACTAACACAAGTATTATAATACAATATTTTCAATGATTTCTCAATAAGTATTCACAAAGACTATAGAGAAAAAAATGGATTGAAAAAATTGAAGAACCCAAAGAACAGTTTTGTGTTGTACAATGTAAGACAGCACCAATTTTTATTTAAAGTTTTAACTAATTGCATTAATGTACAATTAAAGTTTGTTAATTTGGTTGCTAATAAAATATAAACTTCACTTTTAATACTAAATACATTAATACAATATATCAAACAGTAAAATTATCTTAGATTATATAAATCATAAAAAATATAGAGAAGAAAGAAATATTAATATGCATTTATAACATGAAATCTGTACGCTATGTTGTATGTGGTAAGTGTATACATAAGAATTGAGTACATATCTATACCTATACATTTATAAATTTATATTAATTTTGTAAAATTAAAATTGTGTATGAGTTTAATAAAATTAATTTTAAAGTAATTTTTTTCAAAATTTAATTACTCCAATAGCTTAACAATTTTGATGAAATTACAACTCATTAGTTTACAAAATTAAATTAAATACGTATGTGTGCTTTCATCGATTATGTAGTAGTTATAATTACAGAACAGATTTATACAGAACAGCTAATCGAATGTTCTACATCAACCGTTGTAATTAAAGCATATTTGAAGCGTGTTATATATGAATCCGATAATTACAAATTTTTAGAGAATATCTGTCAATTATTATTTCATCGATTTTTTTCAAATCATTATATACTGGATTTTTTCCTGTAACAACTTGAATTTGTTTTGTCTACACATTTATCTATCGCAGATTCAACAATTGCTTACAATCATTTAATTATTATAGTTTGTTTGTAATTAAAAGTAAATATCTTGAAAATATTCTGAAAAATAGCTGTTTTTGCTTAAGTACTGCAACATGTTTTGAAAACGTATGAATGATGAAATGATAAAATATTTAAAAATAACTGAAGAATGTGAAATTATGTAAACAAATGTTGGGGTCATTTTAATAGGAGTGATAGAAATCTTAAATATTTCTTATCAAGTTTTAAATATCTTGTTGTAATAAAAATATAGTTATAAAATATTTTTGAATGTTTCAGGGAACATATACAATTACTGGTTTTGATATGCAGAAATTTGAAGATAATAATTTTCCCAAGGTTTTTTTTTACGGAAAATATAAAATAACTACCAAGATAAAAACAATAAATGAAAAAGTAGTTGGTTGTGCTATCGCCGAATTGAGTGTTTTAAGACCGTGGGAAAAACCGATTTAATTCAATTTTACAAAATAATAATATGTTATGTCATTGTTATGATAAAATTATAATGTCCATTAGTATTTTAATATTGTGATCATTTTCTGATATCATAGATAAGTTAATATTTATCATAATATATTAAATGGATTTGGATTCATATTAGACATCTAACATCAATTTTTAATAATATAGGGATAGACGCGGAGTCCCCAGAATAATAAATAACCTATAAGCAAATAATTATTGAGTAGTGGTTTTATTATTAAAGAGCAAAAAAATGCAAACAAACAATATAAATGATTTGAAAAAAATCATGAAAATAATATTATTTAAATAAACACTATAATGATGATACGTTTAAAGATTTGCTTAAATTCTTCATTAGCTTTCAACTTCATTTTTTAGTTATCAAAAATATTATTTATTACAGAATAGTTGACTACCGTCAAATATCAATAGCTGCATAAATCAATTTTTTTTTATTAAATTTTTCGTAACATTAAAGCATAGTGTTTATACTTGCTATACTTTAGTACTTTAGATTTTTACCATAGGAAATGGCTTATCTTGAAATGCACAATATTACGTTTGTAAAAGCCTGCAGAACTACAATAAATCTGACCGAATTAATTAGTATGTATTAGAACTCACCAAAATGAATCAGCAAAAAACTGAAATTCTGACACTTACCGGTAGCTTTCATTAAAGTCGATTTAATAAATTTGGACTTTTTCGGTTTTCATACTTTAATTGTAAAATATGAGCGTCCAATAAAGCATACCTGCAGACCATATGAGACGTTCATGTTCTGCATGTACGTCCTAATGGCGAAAGAAATCCTTACCGGTACACCATGTATTATGTAATATGTATAGCAGCACAAGCAACGCCACATTGAGCCTGTTAATAATATGACAGTAACTATGAGAGATGAAACACTTTTGTAAAAATAAAAAGATTCTTTTCTTTTAACCTAACCATATATCACAAAAACATTCAATTTATACCGAAAAACGGGTGTTAGTTAATTGCATTTTCAGTGACATTTTCGGGTTTTATGCACGTTTGTCGTGTGTTGTCATGTAATTTAGAATTATGTACATATTTTAATGGGTTAGATTCTAAGTGGGATCTGGTTCGATTGTAAAACAGAATATTATTTTTATTGAACAAGTAGTTTAAATGTACGCTTTGATAATAATATTATTTGTGATAAAAAAATATTAATAAAATATTTGATAACACAGTGATAACTGTTATAAGTATTTATGTCATGATCTGTGAGAAAAAAAAATTGATATCTGGTAACATTTTATGTGATAACTTACTTACTTGATTAAAGTTTTTTTAATTTTTTTTTTTTCCATTAGATTTTGTTATATTCTTAAAAATGTTTTGAATCCCTAGTTTTAATAAATGCAATATTCTTATAATATCATAATATTATTTGAAATTATATTGACATGGTCTGTTTGGTAGATTGACATGCATGAGCAGCTATAAAAATTTGATTTGTAGCCTCGAAATGTGAATATTAACCTCCAAAAATAAAATATAACATAACAATATTATAATACATACGATTTATGAACAATTAAAAGAAAACAATGTTGCTGTATAGTTAAAAAAAAAATTGAGTCCATAATTTTTTAGAGATTTTTTTTCTGGATATGAGAATTTACATCGGAATTTATATTACGAAATAGGTGCAACACATCTTTCATTTATAATTTTGAAATTACAGAACACAAGATTATAATAAAAATATCAACCTTATATTGATATTTCTAATAACTAATAAGCATTCAAATAATTATAGAATCAATGTTATTATTGATAATGTGTAATTAAATTTGTGTCATTCAGTTAACATTTGCAAATCTATTATATATAATATACCTGTATATTTCTTTTTAATTAAAAAATCTTTCAACCACACTAATACACGCACTCGTATTTTCTATCACATGAAACTAAAAATATACCTATTTCAATTTTCAATTGTTATTGATATCATAACAAATAATTTTAAACATAAATAATAATTTTTTGTGTATTTATTTTTTATTAGATAGCGATGGTTAGGTATTTAAAACTTTTCCAATTTTTTTCGCAATGTTATACCGAATATTCTTACGAGTGATCTTTTATTCACAATTTCATTTTATTCGTCATTACAGTGATAATCGTTTACGTACTATAACGTAAATAAATTGCAAAAATGATAAACTACATATTAATAAAATAGTTTTAATATTTCTTTTGCGAACACTATAAACATAGCTCGAGGTATGTTTAAGTAGATCTTCATTCAGAGTGTTTTTCATATGGACTATTATACGTGGGATTTTCTCGAACCGGGGAAGTAGAAAAAAAAATTTCAGGATGTTCCAGAAAAAAATCCATTCTTTATTGATTTGAAAATAATCAATAAAATAATATTTGAGAGACACCCTTCAAAAAGTTTGTAATTATCGTTTTCAAATATTATGTACTTCAAATATGCTTTAATTAGAATAGTTGATGTAAAACGTTCGATTACCCATTCCATATAAATCCGTTCCTTAATTATAACTTTTACAAAATTTATGAAAACTCACACACAGTTTAACTATGATTTAATGAACTAATGAATTGTAATTTCAAGAAGTCATTAAATTATTGGAGTACTTACATTTAAAAAAAAAAAAATTCTTTAAAATGAATAAACTGAAACTCATTCTAATTTAAAATTAAAAAAATTAAAATGAATAAATGTTTAGATACTTAATACTCATGTGTACATTTACCATCGAAGCTTACACTATTATTAAATTTGAACTAAATATTGTTAAAACATAATATACAGATTACACATTTTAAATAATTTTTGTTATTTAGATAAGTCAGAGTAGTTATACTATTGAGTATATCCCATAAACGTATGTGGTATAAAAATTTAAGTAATTTTTTTTTTTTAGTGATTATAAATTAATGCATCCAATACAACTACCAACTATATGAAGTGGTACACACTAACCTTAATAAACAACAATCCAACTTCGTTGTCTCATGTCTCTCAATCTCCTTATCGCCAAATCATTGAAAATATTGTAAGATAGTACTTATTATTAATTTGAATTCACTGATTTTAATATCATCGAATTTTTTTAATTTACAGTTAATTTAAAAATTAATTGTTTTTATACATAACCAATGGGATTGGACAGCTACTTTTGGAAGCATTAAAACCATTAGCCAATAAATACCATGTTTTCCCTAACACTTTTTTCAAACTACTACATGAATTATTGGTTATGTAAACCATTGAATTTGGTTTCCATCCGCCAATTGAATCCCATGATGCAGTATTATTATCAAGCTATAAAAACATAATACATTATTTCCAAAAAAATGTTTTTCACTTTATTTAAAAAGTTGAAATCTATGCCCTAGCAAATATGCGAGATCAAAAATCAAAACTATTTCTTATCAGGGCATACTATTATGTCACTAATTTTATTCAATATATACTTACAGTAAGAGTATCGTCTAAAAGGTAATAAGAATGTGAAATTTCATTTCATTTCAGTTATATTTGATGTCTTTTTACTAGCACACATATTAAATTGAATTAAATTTGTCGTCTCGCATGGATATATTTTACCAAATACGAAATAATATTCTCCCTGTAGTGAAAGTATTAAATAAACATATTATAATATAAACATAAAAATAAATAAATTTCAATTATTTTAAATATTCAAATATTAATTGGAAGAATAATAAAGGGTTTACAAGATTGAGCTGTTACCTTTAAATATTGCCAAAAATATTTAATGTATTTTTATAATTAACTATAATTATTCGTAAAAAGTAATAAAGTGGATCCGAAAGTTGTATGCTATGAACTAAATAGAACTAAATTATTTGGTATTTAAAAATGTTCTTTTAATATATTAATTAACAATTATATATCAATTATTTCTATGTAAATATTTCCTTGGTAATTATAAGTACAGGATATAATACCTAATTTACTTTTTTTACTTATCATTTTTCACAAATTATTCTATGTTAGGTAAGGAATTCATTATTATGATGTACATATATTTAAAATATTTTTAAAAAACTGCAAATAACTATACAAAATAAAAAAATTTAATTTACGTATTTAAAAAAAAAAAATTAGTTCAATAATATGAGCTATTAATAAGGAACTTTGTAATAAATGTTCAAACTTTTTGACTTAATGAAAAATATGTTATGGATATTAATAAAAAAAGTCAAAAATATAATATTATGTCTATAAATAGTTTAAAAAAAATCAAACTTTATAAATGAAAATTAAACCATAATTTATTAGGAAATGCTAGTATAAATAGTCAGTGAGGATTTCGAGTAACTATTTGTTAAAGGTTTTCACTTTTGAATTACAACAAAAAAGAAAATTTAATTTTAATAAAATAAAAAAAACAATGTAAATTCAAAAAATTTTAAAACTATACTTATGTCAAAAAGTGCAGTTACCTGTTTATAATTATTTCTTTGTACCTATTAAATAATATAAGGTATATTGAGTTATTTATTTTTAAACTTTACGTTATTGAATTTATGAACGATAATATCATATATTTTATCACATTATTGATTATTTAAATCTAATAAAACGTGAATATTCGAATGTTTTTAAAAGATTTAAACTTAAAAGTAATACGAAAAATATACAGCCACCTAGTTTGTCATATGTAGTATGCGAATGAATAAATGAAAGTAAAATATGATATTTATTTAATAAATTAATACTAATGAATTGTTTTTCATCAAGTTGAGCCATTGGTGATTATAGAAAAACATACATACATATTATAAAAGATAATGATATCTACTATAAATTGTAATTGACAATGAATAATGATTTAAATGTCAGAGGTCGATTGTTACTGCTGTTACACCCACCCCTCACGCAACCATAGCCAACTTTTTATAATTTCGCTCATATGCTCATTGTGACTATCATTACAAATTATATACATTCAAATAAATATTAAAAAAAAATATCAAATAATATGGATACTAAACATAATTGTATAATTTGTTCTTATTTGAAACTCTTATTAAAGGTTATTTTAAAGAAAAAATATTTTACATTATGCAATACAAAATCCTATCATCAATAGATAGCGATATATTTATTATTTAAGTAGACTGTAGGCATAGTAACTATTCAATAATAAAAAATACAAATTAAACATAACTACTTATAGATAATATTAAAAAATCCCTACTCTAAAAATAAAGAAATATGTTTATGACTTCCTTGAATTTTGGCGAGAGATATCACTTAGATTATACAGTGAGCAGAATTTTCGAATTATTAATACCAATAATATTTATAAAAGTGAAATATTTTTTAAATTATAAAAAAAAAACTAAAATTGTTATTAATCATTTGAGTATCTAATTTTGTCCACACTTGAACTTCAAATGTTTATAAATAACATTGTGCTTGATATTATTATTTTTTCTTTTTTTCAATATTTACAGTATTTATACCATCTATCAGCATATAAGTATTTTTGAGACCCGAAAATAATGCCTTAACAAAATTACTTATCTTATAAAACGTTAAATTACTTAATAAAAACTGATGAATAGATCTCGTTAAATCTCGATTATGAGTAAATTTGAATTTAATGTAGTATGCATTATGAATTATAGTTGCTCATTCTTTCAAAAGAATGTCCAATAAAACCTATAGAATATACTTTAAAAATTCATGTAGAAAATAATATATTTGTTGAAAATATTTAATAAATAAACAACAATGTAAAATTTCAAATTACAAAAATCTGGGATGCTGATAGGGACTGATGCGACGTATATTGAAAACCATACTCGTTATATGATTCAAGAAATACGAATCATCCGGTTGTGTAGGTAACAGATATTTAATTGTAAAATATATCGATTATTTTACCTTACTCAACAATATCATATTTTCCCGTCAGTTGTTGATAACAGTGACATAATTAAAGATTAAAGTCATAATATAAAATTCCTAATAATTATATTGATTAAACGTTATTTGAGTTGAAAATTAATATTTATTAAAATATCGTTGAATCTAACCCCTGTTAAATTACTTCATCGTAGATTTTAATGTTTAAGGTTTAATTTTGACCTTCTAATATTGTAATTCAAAATCGTTATATTATAGACTATATTATATTTATCACAAATAATATATATTTATGTAGGTTAGAATAGTTAGATTTAAAAAATATTATTATATTATTATTGCAATATCAGTATAAATTTAAACAACAGTATTTATAATATCAAATGAGTATAGCTCATACGCTAGTCTATCAAACACACAATGCTCATGTAATTCCAAAAAATATTCAGATATTGTAAAAATATTGCATTTATAAAAATTCAAAACA